>NC_073728.1:11364742-11671209 GCF_023634155.1 Falco peregrinus
ACCAGTTCAGTTTGCTTTCATGAAATCTGGCTCCTGCCTCTGTGCAGTAGCTATGATGGGAAGCAAGCAAGGCAGGAGGGCTACAAGCTGTTGTAGTACCAGACTCCTCAAGACTGAGTACTTTTTGCATGCCTCAGAAAAAAAAGCAAGGACAATGAGGAGGCAGTGGCAAGCTGAGAATTTTGTGGTTGCTGTTCCCACACTAGATTTCTAAAAATTTAAATGCACACGCTGAGCATATAGAAGAGCTAGCCCTGGGTCATGTACAAATAAAGATGTAACAAGTGAGATTAACAGGAGGAGAGCAGCAGAACTAAAGGCATGAGGACCCCTAAATACATATTTCCATATGCTCACGTTTCTGTGTCTTTCACCCACGCCCTCCTTCCGTATCTCTGGATTCTAATATTCAGAAATTCTCAAAAATAAGACAAGAAAAGTATTTGAAGGGCTTTTTTTATGGCTTAAGTAACTAAATTATTCCAATTCCTGACTGCACACAACTGTAGGCGATATTCACCGATTACTACTGTTACTCAGTATGTTCCCACTATACGATGATGTCCTGGTTTGGTCATTAGCTCTGCCAGACTACTCCATTCAGAATGAAGTTTTCTGTGAGAGGCGTTGTACAAGGTAGCCTTCTTGTCTGGAGAAAGGAAGGGAATTCAGTTTTAATGGTTTAGCTGTTTCCAAACTTAAGTGGGTAGGAGGGGAAACTGGTTTAAGGATTAAGAATTAATAGTAATTATTATGGAGATGATTTTTTTTCCCCCTGTTGAGAATTCTGTCATCACCATACCAAAGAACATGGATTCAATATCCTGCGAGCAGACACTGTGGCAGGGACATACAGCTTACCACCCACCTAAATTTGGAAAAAGATATATGAAGTCTGAAATAAAGCAGTTGATTAAAAGCAACCTAACTTCTAATTCCTGACCAACTCTAATTAAAAAAAAAAAACAAAACACAAAAAACCCCACAAAAACCAGGAGGCTACATAAGAGACCCATGTCCAACAGTAATGTTTAAAATAATTGGATGCTATTGATACTGTAACTTGAATGATGGTTTTGCTAATTAATCTCATCATGAAGATCTGATGTACAGCTTAATTTGCTAAAGCTTGAGTACTCTGGGGCACCGAAACGAGGAACCGAGACTGTATGTTCCCTCAAGCAGTCCTCATGTTGTTGCAATATGTAGTCACAAGCATGTGAAACCTGTCTTGCTGTAGAATTATAGGATTAAGAAGAACTTTATTCAGACCAAAATATTTTTTCTCAGTTTACACCTGACTGCCTTCTGGATTTTGTACTCTTCATTGGTTTTCAGGCTTTTCTTCACAGCCCAGAGAATTAGTTTCCCTTTGTTCTCAACCTGAGGTTTGAACATTGATCAATTGTCTCTGGGAGCTGGGATGCACAAAAAAATAATCTTGAATTTGACTTCACATGTATGAGCATATAAAAATACTCTAAAAATATATTTAGCCATCTATTGAAGCACCAAAAAACTATTTTTTGAAGCATCAAAACCAGAAATTTTGCTACATACACTACAGATTAAGCTTCTCAAAGTAAAAACCAGCCCAGTCAAGTTTGTTGGCAGCAGAGACACAAAGCTTCCCTTCAAATACTCCGAGTGAAGGGTGCTAACAGAACCCAAGGAGACAGTGAATTTTGAACATCCGTTCTATGCTGGGCAGTCAGACACAAAATAACTTGGCATATGCAGGCAGCAGTTCCTCACCTGCAGTCACAAAATGAAGTCCCCTGCAAATGGCTGCGGGGCCATCATCCTGCAAGCAGCTTGTCCAGAACTGCCAGCGTGCATACGTGATTAGTCATATCGGCGATGAAGCAAAGCAGAATTCAGGAATACAGAAGAAATATAAGCAGCGAAATCAGAGATTTGATATGTCTGGGCAGCATTACTTCCCAGTCACTTGACAAAGCGAACCACTTATGAGGCATGAAATACCCGATTGACCTTGAAGCAAGGTAGCTGAGGATTTATGTACAGGGAGCAAGTGAGAACACCTCACCATGGCTGAATTTTGTTTTGACTCTTGGGAACTATGGTAGATCCGTCACATATGATAGCTGCTGCCTCCATTAAACACTGCAACAGCAAACAAATCGTTTCGCCTGCCACAAAATCCCAGAGAGAGCAATCATAGTAAATAGAACTCCATTTACCAGGCAGCAATTTGCAATGTCAGCAGGTCTTGAACAAGTCACAGTGTCTGTGTTGCAGCCAATGTAGGACAGACAACAACGTAAAAAGGGGTGGGAAGACCCAGGATAAGAGTCCTGGAGGGTACGTGGCCACCTCTAGAGAAGCAGCCACAGCGGGCTACAGGCAGCAGGTTCCCATGGACTGTGCAGGCACCCCAGAAAGCAAACATCTCCATCAGTCTCGGTGTGCTGGGCAGGGTGCAGCACAAGGCCAACAGTGCTCCATCTTTGCATAACGGTGAAGGTATGTCCCCAGCACCTTGCAAGACTTCAGGAAAAGCTGTGGGAACGGAACAGTATGTGCAAACAAAGCGACTGCAGCAGTACGAAAGTAGCAACAATAACAAATGTGAGATGCATCACTACCACTACATTTCTTGATGCTGCCTTTTTTTTTTTTTTTTTTTTTTTGTACAAGGAGGGCATTTCTGCCCCAGAAAGGGAATCTTCCAGGAAACACAGATGATGAAAAAGCTCTGTTCCTGGTCCCTGCTAGCAGTCCTCCTAGGAAGACACAATTAACTCTGCAGCCAGTTCGGTACTTAATTGGCACAGGGAAAGGTCAAGGGGAGAAAAAAAATAGCTGTACAGAGATGCTGTTGAAAATCCTTTGAAAATAAACCTCAAAAAGAACAGAAGTCCAGAAAATAAAACCACCTGAAGAGGAGTAAAGGGAAGCTTTTTCCATGTTATTTTTCATTGTTAACTAAAAACATCCCACAGCCAGATCTTTTGAACTATTTACTCCAGCTGCAAGAGCCGTTCTGACTGAAGGTTAGAGAGAGCCCACCACAGGGACATGCAAGGGGCACTCCAATAGCCCAGTAAGGCAGTGCCATCTGCAGGGCTCTGAAAACCTTAAGCCTGTTACTTTCTGAAAGCCAGTAAAGCTGCTGCTGCTGTTGCTGTGGCAGTGGAGCACTACCCCCAAACAGAAGGAGGGCTGCCCAACAAACTAGGTCACATCTTCTGAAGGAAATTAGGACAAAAGATCTTTCAGCAACAAAAACAAGAAAAGAGACATCACTACACAAGGAGCATGAGATCTTTCAAAGCACTGAAGTGTTGGTAATGAGTTCATTTTGATCTCAGATCACCTCATAAGTCACAACATCACCATCTAGGGAAGGGAGGACATAGCACCTGCATAGGTAAAAAAAGGGGAAAACTTCTCCAACCATTTCTGTGGTGAGTATCTGTAACTGCCTCCCAGAGAGGGTCAGAAAAATCTACCTCATCTCCTGGAAAAGGGACTACAAAAAAGAGCTTGTATTAACAAAAAGCTATACTTGTGGACTCAAAACATCTTAGAGAGTCCTTTATTCCTATACATGCAATGTTTAGACTGAATAAAAGATTTGGGAGGAGAAGGTATTTCCTAGAAGGTGGAGACTCGCTAACCTGTGGTGTTGCTATTGGAAAACAACCGGCACTGAGGATAGCAAGCTCCCACACCACCTGGATGAGTAAAATGGTGCATGGAGAAGGAAACATTTACCAATGGTTTTTTTTTTCCTACAGCAACACACAGCTTTAAACTGTTTTCCACCAGGCATTTGTACCAACTTAATTGACAAATAGTTGTTCAGCCTGCAGTGCGTTTAGAGCGTAACCCCAAAAGAATGAGTTTTCTGTTCCTTTCCCAACTTAATAGAAAAATAGAAAAGGAGAAAAATATATCTGCTGCCATGTTACTACTGGGGAAAAAAAAAATGTTCTCATTCTGTATTCTCCAGTCCACTGTCCTGTTCAGTTTTGCATTTCAGCTTTTCGTTGCTCTTCAGGGAATGTCTGAGATTCAGAGATCTTGGAATAGTGAATCAGGGCAGGGAACAATTTCAGTACACAAATTCACCCAGCTGAAAGCGGTGCTGAGATTGCAGATTGAGCCAGAAGGCTGGGACAATCAACATTCTCCAACTGCAAGGACTTGAAAAAGACCTCTCTGTTAATTGCAGATTAAGTATGTTATGCTCAGTACCATACTGGGCTGTCCACCAGACAGATTACTAAGTAACTGATACGGTAACGCATCTCAAACCTCTTGTCATTCACAGTTCTACCCATTCATAAAAGCAGTACAATTTTTTTTCCAAACTACCTTCTTGCAAAGCAGTTTACTGTTAACTGAAGTGAAGAACAAGCCAAGCTGAAAGCCAGCAATGAAACAGGTCTATTGCTGTGCTGCACAGCAACTGCCCACGGTAACACCAGCTTATTAATTCTGGCCTATGAAGCTCTTTGAAGTTGCAGAAAACCATTGCCTGAAAATGCTATTATTTTATTGAAATCAGCATCTGTTGTTTTCAGTGTGATCTATTCATTGTCACAAAACAGCATCCGAGCATCCCTGCTGCCTGTTTATGAGAGAATCACCACCCCCCTGTTAACATTTGTTTACTCCCAATGCCAGAGCAACTGCGGCAGCAAGAGGTCAATACCCTGCCATAACATCGCATCCTGTTACCATTGAATCATGCTAGGAGGTGCAAATTACAGCTCCGAGTCCTTGCTGGCCCCACACATCGGCTTGACTAAATGCAGCCTTCTGGAAGCAAATTTTGATGGGCTGGGAGCAGCAAGCGCGACACGCCTTGCTGCATATGCTTCTTGCTTATCTCCACGGGCAATTAATAGGATCTCTCTTGAGTGATAGGGTTTTGATGGGCTGGGAGGACAGGCTCTTTAACACTGCACAGTTGCTGAGATTTAATTACAGGGCCAGACTGCCACTTTCACAGCGCTGGCACTCAGGTGGAGGATTGGGGGCAGGAGGAAGGTGGGTGCCAGACAGCTGCCTGGGCTCCCCCTGCTCATTCCCAGCAGCCCACAGAAATATGTGCCTCCCCTCCAGTGCTGCAGTCCCCCTCGCCTGCACAATGGGAAGGTAAACACCACACAGGCCATTCAACCCTCTGTTGACTTTTTCTGAAGGATTGCTAAGCCCCAAAAGCAACTGGAGAGGCTGGTGGGAACCTTTACATCCAGCTTCTTTGGGAATAAGACCCAAGTGGACACACTTACAGCTGCCGTGCCTCTGCGTACAGTGGTACCAGACAATTTCCGTGGGAGCCGAGAGGAGCTGCAATATTCCAGGGCAGGAGTAGCCTTGGTTGTGCCTGTCACCAAGCAGAGGCCCACGACTTCCTGTGTCCTACCACCTTTTCCTCTGTCTCAGCAGAGACCAAGGAGGCCACCTTTGCTGATGATCTCTAGGGATTCAGCAATACACGCCAAAGTTAAATTTAATCCTGTGCACATCCTGCCTGCCCGGGAAGAAGTCTGACATGCAAATGGGGGTTGTTTTCCCACGTGACTGAGAACCAGCCATAGCCCTGTTTAGCGGTCCTTGTTTTTAATTACCTTTCCAACAGTAAACAGCACACACCGCCCAAGGTCACTCCATCCCATCATCCCGCAGGAAGCATATGAAACATGAACAACTCAAGCCTTCTGGTGAGAGAAAAACCATCCAGGCCATCCATAAGTAAGAGCTGTTCATTACCAACTTCAGCATGTCAGTGCCCAAGACCTCACACCACAGAGGTCCATGAACAACTAGCAAGCATGACAGACAGAAGGAACCTGTCAGGAATTCAGTTTTCACAGGCCAAGTAAGATGGATAAGATGGAGTTAAAGGTACTAGAAGTTTTCTAGCGGCTCTTTCTGTATTTCTCAAAAATACAAATAAAAAGAAAATAATTAACATGGAATGGAACAAAACCAATCCAGAGCTCTGTGTTAATTGCAAATATTTACCAGGATCAAGAGACATCTCCGTGCTGATCATACTAGCAGTCACCATCATATTATCACAGCAAAACATCAGAGTCAGTATTATTATGACTTTATTTATGTTATTACTGCAGATGTAGAGAGAAATTTCAGTACTTTACTGCCCAAGAAGAAGAAATCTGTTTTGTGACAAGACCACACACATTCTGCTTGTTAAGGAGAATACTTGAGATTATAAAAAAAGGCAGGTGGATGGGAAAACAAAGAGGAAGAATACGGTGGAATTAAATTAGAATGAGGTTGTAATATACTAATTAATGTCAGAAAATAATTTTGGAGCTATAATACCTCCTCTTACTGTGATGTCCTTAATATTATTATTTCATTCAGCCTCAAGCAGTTCTGCTGAAAGGGAAAACGGCTAGTAAATCAAAAAAAGACAAAGGCAAAGAAATTCCAGCCAACACTAGATGCTAGTACAGGGAAAACAACAGGAAATGTCTTCGGAGTCACGTACAGTGATGAAGGAACTGGAAGGAAAGCAGGCATGGCATCACATGAACACTGAGGCATCTAATCTATTCAGCTGTGTTTCATAACCTTGCTGTGAGTATGCTCCATAAGCATACCATTTCTGTAGGCATGTGAACACATCACATGAGAAATGACAGATGAAAGAGTACATTTAATGGAACTACATACACGCCCACAGAACTGGGAATATAAGAAACAGAAATCAGGATGACCCCATACAAGACCCGTGCTTCCCATTCTGATATATGAAAATCTGGGCATATATATTTCTAGTGCTCACAGGCTGGTGCTCACAAGCAGTGTGCACACACATGTGCATTCAGGCATCAGCCAGACAATACAACGGACACCTCACCCCGGCAAGAAACAACGCAGCATTTCCAACTGTAAATCCAGCAAAATTGCTGTTGTGGTCAGTGGTTTGCCAAAGCCCAGTGGCTGCACACATGTGCTCACCTGGGGCACTGGCTCTGTGCAGCAAAGGTTTGGAAAAGCAGCAGATCACAGTGTATTCCAGAGGGGCATTGCTGAACACCCTCCGTGAAGATGGCAGGAATTGCTTACCCTACACTACTTTTTCAAGAAGCTCTGCGCAGTCAGTACTCCCTGTCTCTAGGGTTGTTGAGAAAGAAAGGAACAAAAACAATTCCAAAGTTTGCCCCTGAGCAGAAATATAATAAAAATAAACAGATTATTTTGACAGCAGTGCCATAACCCAGCTACAGTTAAAAGGCTTGATTCTGTTTCCAGTTGCACAAGAGTGAACCAGAGTAACACTTTTGGCACCCATGGAGTAGCAAGTGTTGAGCTCATGAACACAAATAGTTGCCTCTTCCTTAAAACAAATCCAATTTGAGCTTTCCACCTCCTCTACCTATTGCTTAAGCAGAGTAGGCCTGAGACTGCCAAACTGCTCAGCACTCATCATAAGACAAATCCTCTCCCTCAAACTTTCAAAACAACCTTCGCTGATCCTCAGAGCTGCCCTTCACCCTTACTTGTGTTTTGTGGGTCCCAGCTGGCTGGCAGGACCTGTAGCTAACCTTTCTTCCCTTGAGACATACTACCCCTGGAAAAATCTGGAGACGAGTCCTCAGTCATGCTCCCTCTCCAGGGCAGAAACAGCTTGAGAGACTAATGATTGAGACTGCCCATTACTCCGAAATTACCTGCATATTTTCCAGGAAGCTTTAAATGAGTGTAGTCAAAAACCTTTAAAAAGATCTTATTTTCAAAGCTTGCACACCTCCTGGCTTTAGTGGGACACAAAGCATTGTGGATGACATTTGGAAAATTCTTTTGGCTTTCTCCCATACAGAACTGTCCTTAATGCCTTAAAGTTTGCATTGGCTTTGAAGTAACACCCGCATTTCAGAGGTTTTCTCTACCCAAGCTGCACAGCTGCCTGATGCCAGCTGGTTTGCTGCTGCCTGCTCCAGCAGTTACCAGCCTTCCCACACACTCTTGTGAGCCCCTGACAACAACCAGGATACAATCTCGTCCTCACAGTTGTAGAGAGCAGCTATTATTTTGCAAACAGAGCTGTGGGATTCAACCCTCTGCTTATTCGGCCAACACTTCCATTTACAGCTTTGTTGAGCTTATTGATTTCATTGTATTCATAGACTAAAGCTGACATTTCCTTATCAAAATGGACTAAACACCTGCTTTATTGCAGCCCACATATAACTCCCGAGAAATAACACAGTGACCCAGAAGAATCGTAAGTATCTTAGTCATCAACTACCCTGTGTTTGCTATACTTCATACTTCAGAATCACTTAGGGCCACACCTTCATCATCCAGAGTTTGAGTTGTTTGTTTGTTTTTTAAATAAATTACGTATGTTTAAATGTTTGTCATACTAAACTAAAATAAAGGTGGAAAAAAATCCTGACACGAAAAAAATTAAGCAACGTGATTTATGACAGAATCAGACCTAGGCCTAGGTTTTGCACTGAGGTAAATTGACTGACAGCTGTAGAGACTCTCATCATCCATATTTGTGTCAGCAATATCCAGACAGAATGGAGCATATGTGGGTTTTGAGCCAACATTTTCAGCCAACTCCTCCCTGCTGTGTTTAACTGGATCGTGAGTTAAGTGTTGTCAGACACAGCGCACGGGAAACTCACTCTTCTGAAGGTGTGCCAACACTAAAGCAAGATTACAAGCTTCTAAATGACTTAGAGGTGTGCTTGTTATGGTCTCATTCCTATCTCTCAAAATGCTTGGGAAGCCCTCTCCCCCTGCATGACAGTTTATGGAATCAAAACGTCCCTTTGCAAACACTAACACACCTAAGTAAATTTACTTTCAGGACTAGCTCTAATAAAGCCAATGATGCACTCAAATTCCCAGCAGTGCTCTCATTTGCAGGATCAGAAGCTTCAAGAGCCTTTTAATTTTATAACGGAAAGGGAAAAAAATACGAAGAATAGTGATTTCCCTGAAGCCACTTACCTTAGCACCTGGCCTGGAATTTAACACTGAAACAGAAATAATGCAATGCAAGATGCAAGGTCAAAAGCTGACCCTCACTGCTTGCCTATCACTTGTTGAAATCAGCAGGCACCCAAGCGTGCAAGGGTTGAAGGTTCCTACATGATTGCTTCTCTGTATGAGAAGACAATGTGTATCTTTCCACCTTTTGTCCAGATGACTGACCAGGTCCCAACGGAGGGTCTCCAAAGCACAGTCAATACCAGTAAAAAAGACAGAACATGCAAACTACTCTTATTCTGTAGACCCCCGTCATTAACTCAACAGTGCTGATGGTCAACAGTCATCGCCAGCATATACTGCATCCAGGGCAGAGGCAAATACAGCAACACTTAATTTTTCAGAAACAGGTGTCTGAGGCTTCTGCTGGCCACAGCATAACAACAATGAGCCAGTGTAAGCTCAGTCCATCCAGTTTGCTCCAACTAAAGCATTTCTGAGTTCAGCAAGACAAGTGGTGAGGAAGAACTTTGCTACCTTTCATCTCTGTGAAGCAACATTTCCAGAAAGACCTGCTTTACCTGATCCCATCACAGAGCTTTTTATTTTTCAAGGATATTCAGATCACAGAAGAATCATTAAGTAATAAAACACTACATGTCAGATCCTCAACTGGTATTCATTAGCTGGGAAGGGAGGTGGTCTGATTTACATCAGGAATGTCAAGCCCAGTATGCTAAAGCAATTCAGACTATGCACCTCCACAAGTAAACAGGCATCCTTTACAAAAACTAATAAAGGTTAAATTTAAAATAAGCAGAACTGAGTGCCATCAAGGTTTTCCATACTCTTCACTTGCAAACAAGGAACCACAATGTATTCCAAGGTCCAAGTCATTCCAGATAGTATCTGCTGATCAGAAACCTTCCAACAAATTGGCAGTGCTATGTTGCTAACAGAAAAGAGGATATATGAATGTGCTTTGCTTTGCCATCAGTTTTCTGCTGCTACATCCAGCAAAGGTAGGAAAGAAGGAATAGAAATCCACAGCACTGCTTCACTAGCAAGCTTTTGGCAAAAGTCATCAGAGCTGCTTGGGCTACTAATCAACTTGCCATCTGGCCAAGCAGCAGGAGTTAAGAAACTATACAGAGATGAGGTGGTAGTATACATATACGTAAGTTTTTCTCACTTTCTTCCCATACCTGTTAGTAAATTGGGCCTTTGCAAGTCAGCAGAACCCCCATGGATATAGTTACAAATCCTCCAAGGGCAGGGCCATGTCCATACCCGATGTGGAATATCTGGGAAATCTCCCTTTGCATGAACATCATGGGAAAGACAGGAATCTGAAAACTATAGATTTATTAAGCAAAGGTCCACACAGGTGTTAGGGGCCACATAACAGGAATACTCTCCAGCCCTAAAAACTTGGCACAGGAAACAGCCCCAGCTGCTAGAGGTGGTAGTCCCTTGAAGTGGTGGGGGCTGACAATATAGCCTACAGGAAATGCAAAAAAAGTTATGCATGGCTCCTAAATCACTTTATCTACTTGCCATCCCACCTTATGATCCAACATCACTTAGCTGCCTTTAAAAGTGAAACCATCTAGGATCTAAACACGTTAATTCTGTGCCTATAGGCAGTTTGTGCCACAGGGCCGGGGAGCAGCACGTGGCAGAAGCAGCAGCCCCCCACTGCGTGTATGCATACAGGCAATTCAGTGCGTGCTTTCTCACCCTCAGCTGCACAGCATATACATGTCCTACAAATGGTTCACAGACCCACTTTCTTTTTTTGCTGTGAAGTTTATCTATTTCACCTTCAGAGCTTGCAGCTAATGAGTAGTGCCACTCCATCATTTTTATAGAGGCACTCTCCTGTGGGCCATTAAAATCACCCAGTGGCAGGCTCTCAACAGCTTCCAGTCAGGTATGAAACCACCGCAGATGTCTGAAAACATGAGACTTGATTCCAGACTCATTCACATTGGATTTAGTTTATTTAAATTAAATCTACTGACTTTGATGAAGCATTGCTCCAGATTCACATGGAACACCAAGTGAGGCTGGCTCTATGTGGCTTTTCACACAGTGATTCACACTGAGTGAGTCCACTGAACTACAAAAACATCTATTTTAAATGACTAATTTCCATGACAAATTAAAAGCTGTTCATCTTAACATGGCAAGGCTGGAAAACTCATGAATTGTCTTAGAAAGAAACTTCTGCTGTTATGGCTAAGAACCACACTTTCTTCAGCACTGAAATAGCAGGAGACAAGGAAAAAGCCTCACCAGTGATAGACTGTTTCCATTATGAAGTATTAGACATGAGAGTGATTGAAATTAAGGACTTTGCCCTGGAAAGCTTTGCACTCTTTTTGACAGACCATAAGCAATGTCCCTCACCTTCTGCAGCTGCAGAGTATTCCCTCAGAATTAAGGTGCTGCCAAGGAACTCAGCAGGTTGGACTGCAAAAGTCAGATGCTCAGCTGGCATACATCAGCACAGCTCTGTACTGACTTTCATGGAAATGCAATTTACCCCAGGTGAAAATCTTGCTGGAAGAGAGGTGTATATGCATTGCAAAGAAAGGTGCCCAGGAAGCAGGCTGTCAGATGACTAAAACCAAGTTTGCTCCACTGAAGTCACTGCCAGGTGCCTCAGAAGTCGATGGCAAAAGTGACAGTGACTGGCATGGATGTGCTCCGACACCAGCATGCTCTGTCTTAGTAAATTAGTTTTGTTTGTGACCACCTATTGCTGAGTGGCAGTTTGTAACTTCCTCCACCAAACTTCTAGGGTTGGTAGAAGAACAGCAGCAGAACAGTAAATAAACACACATGCAGTTTATCTGGTTGGTATGCTTGAGAAGAGAGCAAACGTTCCAAAATGAGAAGACTACAACTGCGCTTACAGAAGCTTGCCTCCCATGATTTTGCTGAAGGGAGCAGACCTCAGTTTCTGCATGCTCCCTTCAGCTTGCCTGTCCCAGTACCTGGCCGCTGTGCCGTGCCACCCACAGCCACAGGACTTCAGCCCAGTCCCTAGGTCACCCTCTCCTCACCTGCAGGTGGTAACAAGGAGGCAGATCCAAAGGATATGTATTTGAGCTCCCATATTGTTTTACAGCCCCAAAGGTAAATTCAAACCCATGGCACCATTTCCAGAAGATACCATCCATCTCGTTAATCTTGCTTTAAAATATCACCATAAAGTAGCAGTGTTTGGCTGGGAATTTTGTGCAGACTGCTAACAGAACCTAATTTTTTAATAGCGGGTGGCTCAGGACTTTCCAAAAATCAGCCTTTTTGAAGATGTGAAACTGAGCACCCAGAATTTAAAGCACTTAACATTATCAGCCACTTTAAAATGCTGGCCCTTGATTATGAAGGACTACAGCTGTACAAGAAGAGGCAGAAGTGCCTTATGGGAATGATTTGATCTTCAGATTAAAGAGGCAAGAGCCCACCAATATTTACTTATTTGGCTTTTAAACAAAAGTTAAAAAAAATAAAGAGGCTGTGGCTAGCAGCAGCAAGGAACAAACTTCTCATTAGTGGGCTGTGCCAGATTCTTTATCTAAAAATAGTCTGTTCAGCAGCTTTTGAAAAAAATACCATCATGTTTAATTGAGATACCACAGTATATGCAAAAGAACAAACAGGAATATTACAACTCACTTCTGCAATAACTTTATTTCACTTGCTAATTGCTGAATCTGATCTAGGTCTAAAACCACTTTACAATATCAGAAAGACTGGACTAAGCTAAGCACAGAATGAAAGCGCGTGAAGGGGTTTCTCCACCCTCCCCTTCTGGCACTGTCTCAATAAAAAACAGAATCAGTATCAGTTAATACCAATGTACACAGATAAAGAGGGAACCAGATAACAGACATAGAACAGGACTAAACCAAGAATCTTAACAAGAGCGTATAGCAAAGCTTTAGTAAATCAAGGTCTTTACCAATAAAACCCAAATAAACAAGCCTCATTTTCCTTCCCAGTGCTTCTCTAGTGGAGAGTAATACAGATCTTCCCCAACTCTTAGAGGTGAAAATTGCTGCAGTAGCTGGTTATTTCTGTGTTAGAATCGTTTGTAAATGATGACTTAATTTGTGGGCACAGAGGTTGATGTTGTAAAGTAAATAAAAATGCTCTTTAACTTCGTCTTTCTGAAGGCATCAATACTTTGCAACATCAATGTCTCTTTCATTCAAGAAAAACTGCAGGTCATGTTTCAGCTGAGCAGTTCTTTGCTGACATTTCCCAGCTGAAGGCTCTAATGGACAGAAAGTGGAAGGAATTTTCATATATTTGTTGTTTGAGAGAGCTCTTGTATAGAGAACGTCAAGATGTCACATAAATACTGCAAGCTCTTACTGATTTGTAAAATAGTAACTATACGAGCAAAGATCAAGGAAAGTCCCTTTACACCAATAAAGCCTGGTATTGTTTCTTAGCTGGATTAAAGTGGAGGCACTTAAAAGAGGAAAAGTGATTTCATTCTTTATGACCTTATGGCTAAAAACAGCTTAAGGAAATTTCCTGTTTTGTTGTGCATCCCTTCCAGCTTGAACCTCTAACAGATATACCCGTCAATGTGCAGTCAGTATTACTCTGTACACCCCAATTAGTGGTGTGTCTGCCAGGCACATCTTTGTGGCTCTGAAGATAGGCACTGGCTTACGCACCCTGTTAAGAGTTAGGATATTCTCAGTGGTCATTTCTGGTACAGTGGCCATTTCCTAACCTTTGTTTCCCCACTAGCCCAGTGACTTTCTAACTAATAGTCTTCCATGGACACTTACTATTCTCTGTCAGGTTGGGCTAGCAAACATAGGGACATAATTAGTTGTTAGACTAGCAGGTTTACTAGAGGAACTTCCTAGAAGAATTTTTCTCCTTTATCCCTGGCCCATGAGGTTTCCCATAAGAAATGGCGGTACGCCCCGTTACAAGCATACTTCAGCTTTGCCAGCTCTGCTAATTGAATTAATCTCCGGTTACAAACATCTAAACCAGCTTCACCAGAGCATTTGCATTCTCAGTAAAACCTGCAGCATCTTCAGATGTCTGGAACTTAAGTGTTGTGGTTCAACCCCAGCCAGCAACTAAGCCCCATGCAGCTGCTTACTCGCTTACCTCCCCCGTCCACGGGGATGGGGGAAAGAACAGGAAGAGTAAAAATAAGAAAAGAAAACTCGTGGGTTGAAATAAAGACAGCTTAATAGGTAAAGCAAGAGCTATGCACACAAGCAGAGCCAAAGGCAGCATTCACTCACTGCTTCCCCTGGGCAGGCAGATGCTCAGCCATCCCCAGCACAGCCGGGCTCATCGTGCCTAACAGGTACTTGGGAAGACAAAACGCTATCGCTCTGAACATTCCCCCCCTTCCTTCTCCTTCCCCAGCTTTACACGCTGAGCATGACACCATATGGAATGGGGTGTCCCTTTGGTCAGTCGGGGTCAGCTGTCCCGGCTGTGCCCCCTCCCAGCGTCCTGTGCCCCCCCGCCTGCTCGCCGGTGGGCTGGGGCAGGGGCAGAAAAGGCCGGGGCTCTGTGTGAGCGCTGCTCAGGGGTAACGAAAACACCCCTGAATTGTCAGCACCGTTCCCAGCACAAACCCAGAGCACAGCCCCATACCAGCTACTGTGAAGAAAGTTAACTCTGCCTCAGCCAAAACCAACACAGATTTCATAGGCTTCCCTTTGGTGACTTGGATTATCATGCTTTATCATGACTAGGGAAAAAATCTGTTTTGTCACAGCCATCCCTGTTGTTAGAAGTTACAAGCAGGGTGTGAGAAAGAGATGGGGAAAGGGGATATATGAGAATATTAAATACCTGAGAAACATCCGCAATACATTTGTGCTTACTGAGCTTCAGGAATGTTATCTGTGTAAATGTTTGTATAACACTCCTAAAAGCCCTCCACGTTTATCATTTTCTAAAGAAATACAGCTACATAGAGCTATCCCACTATACACCACGCCAGGTGAAGCGCTGTCTATAGGACAGTGGATAGGAACACCAAAGGCAAGGACATGTAATGTCCCACAACAGCAAATCATTTCATAAACACACATAGAAGTGTTTTGTCGAGTGGAAAAGAATGACTGAAATGGGGTTTAAAATGCCAGGCTGATTTCTGGCACAGCCCTGAGCTGGCACATCTCCCAGTTCTGTTCAGTCTGGTTCTTTATTAGGCTGTGGATATATTGTAAATAGCAAATATACAAGATACTATCTGGTTAAATTCCTCAGCCCATTTTGTGTATTTGCTACATCTTGATGTTTCTTCTGCCCAAACGAGCATACTTTCAGAAGGCATCTGAATAGAGCTGACAAACAGCTTATTGCTCAGAGGCCTGGGATCAAGTCTTTGCACCATTCCCCATCTCCTGCATATGCTCATACTACCCTTTTTCAACTGCCTCCATTGCACAAGAGGAGATAACACCACTGCAACATCAGCCTCAGCCTTGTTGGGGAAGACCAGTGAAGTACAGTTAAACATCAAGTTTTCTTGCCAAACTGGATGCATAGGAAAAAAAAATAATCTTTTTGCTCCTGCAAAGATTTTACCATGGAAAAAGATTTCACCACGGAAATATTAACAGAAAGTTGAAAAGCTCTAGAAACTATCACCATCCAAAGCAAAGGATAGTTGGAGGCTAAAATAAATTATGCTCTGAAGTCACATCATTTTTCAAAAATTCTCCAGGATTTGTGCTAAAACAGTCTGGAAGATGAGAGAACCTTACATATCAGCAACCCCACCATTTATGGGTATATACTATAACAATCCCCACCTGATAATACACACTAAGATTCACCAGGCAGGTAAAGTCTCGGAGAAGACAAAGCTACAAACCACGTTGCTGACCCCTTCTAGCTGCTGGTACCTACAGTACAGTTATTAGCACTCACAGCCTGGGTCAGGGGTTTTGCTGTGGTTTTCCTTGCAAGGAAGAGGTGCCAAGTCTGTTGAAGCCTGAACTTGAACACTTGCAAAAATATATTAAGAAGAAAAAAAAAAAGCCTAAAAAAAAATCAGAATAAAACTACCAAACAAATGCCCACCTAACTGGGCAAGTTTTAGATCAAATACATTTTTAGAACACTGTCAGAAATTCAGGGTTAAGGTGTACCTTTTTGCAATTTAGGTGGCATGTGCTTCACTAATCTTTAAAGCAGAGAGATGGGCACACACTTTCTGGAAGTCAACGATTTGAGGAGATACCATTGTTTATTAAAAATACACCCCATTGCAAACTCCTTGTTACCATTTTTTGGGTGTGCTGGTAAGAGTAGGAAAAGGCAGTAACAGACAACGGGCTAAGTGTTTTTGAAAATTGCCAACGCAGAGGCCTTGCACCCCTGGGATCTTTTCAGTGTTAATACAATTGATGTCTAATGAACTTACACATGACCTTCACAGGTAGCACTCCAAGAATGCCTTTTGGTCTTATTCACCTCACATACCACATTTAAGCACAAACAGGCCAAAAGAGTTATAATTGCAATATCGCAGTAAAGCGTTCTCAAAAATAGCCAGATTTATTATTCTGCTCTGAGGACACGTGCAGAGAAATGAGCTAACCACACACCCGCCCATATGAACGCTGACTATGGAGTTTATTCATCCCGGTTGCAAAAATCATAAATAGAACAGGAAGGTGAATCAGAGGGTACAGTTTTATGGCTATAATTTTGCTTTCCTCTTCAGATCAGATGGCTGAGCTGAAAGAATTAAAGCCCATCAGACATCACACCGCATGTGTGTGCTCAAAATGTTCAGCAAGCGTAATACTTGATATATGGTGAGCCAAGTATTTAAAGGAAGGTTTTGTAGGCTACTGTTTCTTATGCATATAACCATGCTAAGGAACAGGTTTGAAGAAAAAAAATCTTAGTTTAAAGAATTCCTGATTTAAGTGTTTAACTGTATAACTTTAAAATTTTACCTCCCTAGAGTTGCTTTTAACTAGCTAGGGCATTTAATAGCTTGAGGTCTGCTTTCACCTGAATTTCCAAAACATTGTTGAGAGTATGAGAAAGAATCACTGGTTCTGTCTGTGATTCACTCAAGAATCAACAAAATCAGATTCACCAGAAGGCTGCGATTGCCAGTTACTTGACAGGTAGGTTTATTACCAGACATGGCAATTTACAGACACAATCTGACATTTTGAAATGCCTGTTCTCATACCGCTGTAAATTTCTCAGTGCAACTTACATTACATTTAGGAAACAATTCAGAAAGGTCTAAAATCAACCTGACTCCAGCTGCTCCAATGTCCCTTAAATCAAGACTATTTCATGTTAAGCAAAGAGCCAATGGATCTGAAAAGTTGGTATTTTGACAAGAAGCTATTTCTCTTAAGCCCCACAGAAAGGCAGGAGGGAGGCAGGTTGCAGGCCTTTCTTAGAGCTCTCAGTTTCTTCAACTCTCTGCATGGAAACCAAATGCAAATCTTGGTCACTCTGAAAGTATCAGGGAGGAAATCTCAGCATCGGTGCTAACAGCCCCACTAACTGCAGTGAAGCAGAATTTCACACACAAGCAACGTGGACAGAGTACAAATCTAATGAAAGGGCAGTGAAGTCCTCCCTCCCTCCCTCCAACACTTGGGCCTTGGGATCAGTAACAACAGCTGCTGCTCTCCCAGCTTTCACGAAAACACAAAGTGCCTCCTTACTTGGCATAATTCTGTGTCACAGAAACATGAGTTCCTGGTCTGCAAGTGGTGCTGCACTGACATAGTGCTTCTGAACTCAGCTTAAGGATTTCTGAAATTTCTGTTAAGTGACACTAACCACCAGTGCCAATGCATAAGATTGCAGTCTTGGTCTTTGGGAGGTCAATGACAAACTCTTGCAGAGGTGAGTGGGGAAATAAGAAGTCTTTCCGGTGCAGACTGCCAAGCTGTTGGTAGCACACAGAATGGGCGCTAATAGCCAGATGTGTCTTGGTGGAAGAACCCAAGTATACCACTACCTGGTGATAAAAAAAGGCTGGGGATTCATCTTTAAGTCTCTACTTTCTATTGCATTCCTCGGTCATTTTATTATACGAAATATTTTTTGCATTCTATTCATAGTTTACTATCATAGTATTTCGTTTAATTGTCTGATAAATGCCTACAAAGGACTCCCAGGGATTGTTGCGAGAAAAAATAAGCTAAGAATTCCTCATTTCATAGTTTTGGATCACTACATTATGCTACCTTGTCCTTTCCTGAGGAAGAGTAACGGAGGACTGTATTTTCCACTTGTGCTTTGAAACCACATTCTCAGCTGGGGCAGTGGTAAGACTCAGCTCTTCATTTGCACAGCACCTACAAAATGAGGGCCAGATGCTTGGGAGGGTTTGTGGAGCACAAAGTGTTGTGAATGGAATAAAACAACAAAAAGCTTAGAACAAGGTACTAGATTTTAGTACATGTCTCAAGAGCTGAACAAAGCTTTGAGCAAAATGTCGAAATCAGACAAACTCTAGGCAAAGAATTAAGAGGACTCTAAGGCTGGGCAACAGGTGAGGTATGACCTGCAACCCTGCAGCTCAGCGTGTACATGTCAAATCTGCTTTTGCTCCGTTACAGTGCCAGTTCCTTTCTCACTGGAATCCACACTTTTCCATCTAGTGGATGCATTTCATTAGGAGCTTTACAAGAGCCAGCATCGCTTACCTTATTTGGTGTAAGGAAATAAACCATCAAACATAAGAGGAACACCTATTGCTGCCAGCACCTGCCTTGGCTCACCGCAAGGCACCTCCTGGCTCTCTCTGGGAAAGGGGCAGGCAGAGGAGCAACTCAGGCTTGAGGGGAGACTGGACTCTGAATTTTGGACAGTTTTAGACCTGCAGCTCTAACTACTGCAGGCTTCTCTCAAGATCAAGGTGATCTTTATGTATCTACACATCTCTGTTTCCCCTCTATAAAACCATGAGAGCATTTCCCTCCTCCCATGCACTTTCTGCCTCACCTACTTTATGACTCGGGTTCCTCAGAAAAAGGGCACCCCTTACTGCAGCATTTGGAGCACCACCGAATCCAAACTGTGACAGGCCCCCTAGGTGTTACTTTAAAACAAATACCAACAGAAGTCTTTCATAAACAATTGACTGAACATCCCGCCACCTGCCCCCCACCCCCAGGTACCGGAAATATGCTGCAGCCATCCCCCAGAGCTCCCCAGAATTCCCTAGCAAATCCAGAGAAGAGGAAGCAGAAGGCACCAATTGTTATTTCAAAGTAAAAGTTAAGATGCCAAAATTTGCCTTCCTGCCAAACCAGGAAGTGATACATTTGCACATTTTTCTAAAACAACATATATGAAGATCTGCAATGCAAAAATCCCATGTGTGAAGTCCCAAGACTTCAAATTATAAAGCACTTCTTTCTTTTATTTATTCCCTTCATCCTAAAAATAAAAAAAAAAAAAAGAAAAAGAAAAAGAAAGAGGGAATTGAACACGAGTTCTTTGCTACTGAGGTCAGTGCGTATAACACTGCTTTCTGCTGCAGACCCAAGAGTCCCCTGCAAGAAGATCCTAGAAATAAATATGCCTCTGCAAAACCCTCCAGCCTTGATAAAAATAACATTTTGACCGAATTGTTATTTTACCTACAGTGTTCTCACTGACTCCATTCCAGCTACAATTAAGTTAAAAAACATTCCATCTCCAATCCTTTTTCCCATTCTGTAACCATCATAAAAAGAAAAAAAGACACAGCCTTTTTTCTCTTTTGTAAAATACTATTAAATCTGCATTCTCACTTTATAGTACAGTTAGAAGCAATTTTATTAAAGTATTTATGATTATGAAGGGCATAATATGAAAATGATCCGTCTCTCCTTTTTCTACTGATTCATAATACGAGAACAGGAGTTCAAGCAATGAAATTACCAGCACGCCTGTGTCAAACAAATGAAAGATGCCACTTTACACAGCACGTGGGCACCTTATGGAATTTCCTATTGCAAGATGTCTAAATGTCAGACAGGGCTGAATGGAAAAACAATTGCACAGCACAGTTATGGATGCAACGAACACTGCACAAGCATGGGGATGCCATTCCTGCAGTGAGGTACTCATGATGCTTTTTCCTGACTGTGAATGTAGAAGATGCACCTGCCCCCCTCCATCCATTCCTACAGCAGAAGGTCTGTCATATGCCATAATTAGAAAATTGCCCAAGCCTAAGGTGATATTATTTCACACATACGCCATTTTCCTGTTTATAATTTCTAAAATGCAAAATTGGACTTGGTTGGCCTGATTCCAGAGTTCCTATCTTCAAATGCTAATTACACTAGGTATTACTGATAGCACTACTGCTACTCCATACAGCAAACTGCATACCCCTAGATAATGAGTAATGAATGTGCAATCAAATCTGGAAGAGAGGGTGTTATGTAAGCCTTTAAACTTTGATATATTCCACAAACATGGAATAAAATTCTCAATCAGAAATGCAGGCCATTATCTAAGGCACCGTTCCCTTAAAGTTTACATGAGAGTAGATGCTCTCATTTCCTAGGCACATCTCTGGGGTGTCAGATAAGGAGAGTGAGGCCAGGCAGGTACCTGAACAAAGGACATTGAAGAAGTGACTGCACACCCACTGTATAACGTCACAGGTACAAGCTGGACACAGTAGAAAGTGGCATGCCACTTCTTAGCCAGTACAGAATTAGTGTTTCTAACCTGGTTTTAAATTCTTGGAGTACTTTGCTTTCCCCGAAATGCAGAAGTGAGAAATGATCTAGTTGATTTCCTTTTGTACGTTTGATTCCAAAGGATGTAATTTACTTCCTTCGGAAATTGGTACGAGGAGTGTTGAAGAGGCTCAAAACTTCAGGACAGAAACCACAGCACCATCTGGTATGTGAAATGAGGGATGACAGCCCCTCTGGATGGCAGCTGCAACGAAATGAAGAATCCTTATGGTTGCTACACAGCTCTTTACATTTCCTTCTTTATTGCCGATTGTGAAGAACACCCCTGAAGACAAGGTGACAAGCTGATGAAACTTTTCATCATGCCCTCTAAAATGGAGCATGAGTTCCATTATGGGGTGGGGAGCTTTATGATATATGTTAACAAGACTCAGAAGGACAAACACATACAAGAAAACACACATGGAGCTCCAAAAACAAGAATCCCTGCAGTTTGCTCCAGTTTGATTAGGAACTGATAGGAAACCAGGAGAACAAATGCAACTAGATCAGGTGAAAATCACAATCACAACCACACAAAGCTTTCTTCATTCCTTTAAGCTACTAATAGGTATCCAGCTTCCATACCACATTAGCTTTTCTAGGAATCTGCACTCTGGAAAAAGCACATAATTAATTCCTACAGTATTCAAGCCAATGGGCTTACCTTTCATAGTGGGGAAAAAACCCAAGCAAATCACAAGCCTAGTAGCACAACATTTGCATTATAATGCTTTGCTTTCGATGCTTGCCATTTTGCTTTCATTGCATCATTTTTTGTTAACATGTATTTATGCGCACTAAAGATTACATAAAAGTAATTTGGCAAAGATAACACACAGTAGGGTTTGAAAGGGTGAAATCAAATAATCCCATCAGCTTTGCATTTAGTACCGAGCTAGAAAAAGGGACAAGATCTACAACATCCTTTCTTGTTTACCTAGTGTAATTGCTTTTGAGCTTTCTTGCAAGTGGATTTGCTGAGAAACACTGATTTCTCTCTGGTAAGGTCAGCTTTCATCCCGACGCATAAAGTTCTGTCACCAGAGACAATAAGGGAGATAGAATAAGGTAACTTTAAAGACCAATACCCCTGCTATTTCTTTCCCTGTACAAAACAAAAACCAAGTTTCTGATCATCTTCACAAATCATGCGACCAACATCTTGCAGAATGAACGCAGAACTGTGGATTACAGGCTTACAAAACCTTGTGCAGCTGACCTGCAATTAGGCTTCAGTAGAGTAGGGGACAGGAGAAAAAAAAAATAGGAAAAAATAAAGGAAGGATATCTTAAGAAAATGACAAAGAGAAGCATAGAAAAAACAAGTTGGAAACTCAGAATTGACTTCAGTATGTTATGTTAAATCATCCTTTCAGGAGTACTGAGTCTGGCAGTAATTTTGAGGTGATCATGATCATAGGAACAAGGAGCTTCTGACCATTTAGGCTAGGGCTGGCACAGAGACTGTCCTTCCTTTTTCATGTGACTGGCCAGTCCCCGATGGGATTGCGTGGCCAGGTTTGGTGTTGTAAAGCCTCTTTGGCAACTCAGCTTCTGGCAATGGATCACACCAATGTTTGGCAGCATAATAAGTGATCCCCTCTCTCCAACTAACTGCAGGGATTCCTGCATGGATTACATCCCACATCTACTAGATTATGGGTTTGGCTCAGGTAAAGATGCTCTTTATCTACATTGTTAAAGCAAGTGAGAAGGTCCAGGGTAGTAGCAGTTGAAAACATGCTAAGTGCATTTTAGGGCTTTTCTGTCTGGAGAACAGCCAACTGAAACTGAATCACACAGGTATTTTCCAATAAAGCCACATCAGAAACCCACATACGAGATATATATGGCTGTATTTTCCCAGAGAAATAAACTGCATTTGTTCCCCAGGCTATTGCCCCTCAGGATTGTTTTCAAATTACATGAGTAACTACATTCTTCTAAGTCTTTGCATCCTCTTCCTAATTAAAACATCTCTCAGACTTATCAAAGCAGAGATATTAACATACTGGGCCAGCTACCTTTCATTCCTAACAATTCCCTGCATACCCAGAGAGAAAAAAAACCACAAAAATCACAAAACCACACCAACACACATACACACCCTCCCCCCGAAAGACAGGCTCCATCTCTTATATCCAAATAAAATCTGGTTTAGCAGGTCTTTTCTAAGCTCCCCCATTCTCACTGGCCATCACACTATTTTACAAAGCTGTCACCAGTTGCAAGATATGTGGCTTCAGGGAGAAAATTATCAAGATGAAAGAATTACTCCACTTCTACCAACCTCGTGAATCATTCATGTTCCTTACCTGAATCACAGCCAGCTGCAGTATCTGTCACAACCTGGATTTAAGCTATGTACAATGCGACATTTACCAATAATGATTCAAAATATTCTATTAATCCCCCCTTCAAATATACACATCGTGTGTTGGCCCACAGTACAGGAAAAAACAATTTATTGTACAGTTCAGCATCTTGCTAAGGTGCCATAGTTTCAGCTGAAATCTACACAGCCTTCTCTGAGAGCAAGGAGTGACTTTATTATTTTTCAAAAGCTATATCTAAGGACAAGACAACATTTTGCCCTGGACTTTAGTGACAGCAAGTTTTAGATTCTCAAATGAAAACTGCAACAGGTGGAAACTGGGAGTAAAGAAGACTGTACCTATGATCAGAGTAGCAAAATAAGCCTTACCAAGGATGCTTACATACCAGTGAGCCATTGTCAGCTATGCAAAACCTCATCTACAGCTCACAAAAACTGCTGGTAATGCTCCAAGTTCACCTTGAAAACTATTTCAACTCAGTTCAGCAGAATCTGGATGAAGTGTTACGTCGTGTAACAGAAAAAAAAGCACTCTGGAGTATGCTGTGCACACCTCAGTGTCCCCTATTAAAAAGCAGGTGTACATCCTCAAATCCATTAAATTCTCTCAGAAAAAAAAAAACCAAACCAAAACAAAACCACACACACACAAAGAACCCCCACCCAAAACCAAAGCGAAGAACCCCCACCCAAAACCAAAGCGAAGAACCCCCACCCAAAACCAAAGAGATACTGTTTCGAGGCTAGTTAAGATGTTTTATAACGAAACTGATGCCCCAGCAGGTTGGTTCTGCCTTGAGGCTTTTGTGTCTGTGTCAGACACATCACTCCTGCCAACACAAGTCTCACCAAGGTAGAGCGAGGCCAGCACATACGCAGCTACCCGAACTTTTATTGCAGTAATGGGATTACAGTGAGGATTGGTTCAAAGATGAAATAAAGTGTTCGTTTAAAGCCATTAAAAATAGTTACTTTGCTGTCAGATTATTAATCGTCTGTCATAATATTCTTAGAGGTGATTATAAAAAGTATATTTCTGTGTAGCCAGAACGCCCTTCTGTCAGACACGGTGGTAAATGAAGAGCCAGCAATAGGAGCGCCGCCACCGCACAGAAACACTGCCACCTCTTGCTGATCACCAGGCAGACACTATGTGGCAAACCGCAGGTTATCTGTTTTAAACCTTAATGACTGAGGCATTGACCACGACAACGTGGCTCTATCTCATGTTTTGGGTAAAGGTAAACATTGCTCAGCTAACACAGGATAATTTGTTAAGCCACCCACAGTAACCTGCTTTTGAGCCTGGTTTCTGTCGAACCTGATTCTCTTTCAGACACACAGTTTTGGTATTTCATTGCTGTAACAGCAGAGATGTCAGCAGTTACTCCTGCTACTGGCAACACAAAAGCAGATTTAGTCCTGAGAGACCACCGAAAGATGCAGCATGAAATGCTACAAAGCCTAACACGTTTTCTTCACGCAGAAGTTGTTGCTAAACCTCCTGTAAAAACGCAGAGCAAAGCAGCACGTCCTGTGCCAGTGCTGGTACCCCAGCACCACTGAGCACCAAGACCCTGCCTGCCGAAAAGCTTCACCCCCCAGGCCCCCACAGCCATGGGCAGGCAGGGGCTGGGTGGCAGCACCCCCTGAGACCCTTTGGAGACCACAAAACACACATTTCTAGTGACAACCCCAGCATCTCACTCACTGGAAATGAATAATTCTTTCATACTCTTTGTGACTCAGCTAAGAGCTCCTTCCCCCCCCCCCCCCCCCCCCCGATTAATACTAATACAATCATGGTAAGGGCAAATGTACATTTTATGCCTGTGCTGGTTAATTTTCATGATTACTTTGCAAGGCATCTGGGTCTGCTGCTGAGGCATCCGTGTATTCATTATGTGCCACTGAAGTGTAATAAAGGCATAAATGAATACCGCAAATTTGGGGATTCTAGTTCAGTGGGAATAAGAAATTGTGTCAATGGAACAAGTGACCTGTTCCAAAATTCTGGTTATGATATATGACAGAAAATGTAACAAAAAAAAAGGAATATTAAAAGACAACAGCTATCTTAAAATAACATGTCCTTGAAATAGAGAATAAGAGAAAAATACTCATTCACTTCAGATAAGACTTCCACTCTATCAAATTAAGACTATGTTAAGCCCCATATCCCAAAAGTGACTCCAAATAAACACCTCAGACTCAGCTCCTGAAAGTCCGGGTATTTTGGATGCACCTCACCATGCCCCCTCCCCCACACACACACCTGTGCTGGAAGCAGCTATCTGTAAGTGCCCTTAACACCTTGCCACAAGCCACAAATTCATTGAGATTCTAGTTTCCAAACATTTCTGAACTTGCAAACCTGGCTTTTTGGCAAAATGGCCTGGTTAAAACGTTTTTTTAGGAGGAAGACATTGTCCCTCCACTTGCCAGCAGTGTTAGCAGGCTGGTTCAGGTAGGGCTCCAAAGGAAAACAAAGTTTGCCGATAGCAAGTACCCAAAACCACACTTCAATGCTTGATAGAAGCCACTAGAAACAAAGGAACTTTTACCTCCTCCAGTGGCATATTTTTCATACCCACACTGGGCAGCTTGCTCACAGACCTCCATGAGCTCTGGCTTCTAACACACTGCATGAAAGAAGCCCGCCATTGCTTCTTCCCCACAACAGCCCTAAAATAACTATGGAGCTACTCCATCATGACACAGGTTGCTGGAGTGTTCATTTCACTTCAGAAGAGTGTTTTTCCCCATCCTCCTCCCCTCAGAAAAGCCCCAAGCGCTTCCTCACCCCACAGTCCCCCACACCCTCAGGACCAGGCCATTTTATGCCCTTTTCTACCAGCAAAGGGTGACCCAGCCTCAGACTACGCCATGAGGAGACGCCCACCGGCTTCAGGGCTGACTGACCTGCAGGCTTGCACCTTTCCGAGCCCAGATCCTGAGTGGATGCAGCAAGCCAGCTCCAGAGAGGTGAGAGGAAGGCAGAGGTCCTCAGGGTCCCACCTTGTAGGCCCACACAGGAGCCCCCTCAGGCAGCTGCTGAGGGGATGGCAGTCCCCACCACTGCTGAACACAACAGACCCAGGCCAGGGACCCTTCCCACAACACAGACACCTCCTGCTGCCTGGAAAATGGCTGCTCTGAGGGCTGGGGGAGGAGAGGTGCACACCTGAACCCACTTGGGCAATCAGACAGACTGGGACGGGCCCCACACCTGCATCTGCTGCTGCACCACACCTGCTCTTCCACACCCTCGTGCTGCTCCTTGCACCTACACCAGCTCCTGCAAATCCTTGTGCTGCTCCTTGCACCCATGCCACCGCCTGCACCCCCTCGTGCTGCTCCTTGCACCCATGCCACCGCCTGCACCCCCTCGTGCTGCTCCTGGCACCCATGCCACCTCCTGCTCCTGCACACCCTCATGGTGCTTCCGCACCCACACCGGCTCCTGTACCCACACCCCCTCGTGCTTGCTGCTCCTTGCACCCATGCCACCTCCTGCATCCATACCAGCTCCTGCACCCCCTCACACTGCTCCTGCACCACCTCCTGGTGCCCACACCCCATCACGTGCACTTCCACCACCTTCTACTCCTGCATGTGCACGCAGAAATCCTGGGTCCACACAATGAAATTCAAACAAAAGCCACCCTCAAGCTAGTCAGCGAGAGGCCACCAGTGACACTTGAGTACTGTGGGTCCACTGAGGTGCCTCAGCGCAGGGGGAAAAGCCACTTGCCAGCTGGCTGTTGGCTAAACAAGTCCATGCAGTGGCTTTCTTTGCAGGTGGAAACACGGCTGGCAAAGCAGCTTGCTCACTCATATGAAGGAAACATGAGTGCTCAAAATATGTGAATTTACTACATTTCTGTTTTGCGTTTCTCTGTATTCAGATTTTAACTCAGGAAGCATACTGTACTTTTTGTTACTCTAAACTGCAATTAAGTACAAAAAATGTCATTTTTTAAGTCATCTTTGCTGACACGTCTTAACCTTCTTAATACATATGTAATTCTTATCTCCTTCCTGCACTTCCATTAAGTTGACTGGCATTACAGCAACCACGGGGAATCCCCAGCCTTTCCTCAGTCCTGCAAACAGCATCTCGGGCTCTCTGCAATCAGAGCTGCCACACGGCCAAGCAGATCCAAGAGCCCCTCAAATCCACCCCCATGGGGGACCCTTTGCAAAGGGACTGACAATGATGCCATCACAAACGGTGCTGCTTTTTCCCTGCCTTAGAAAAAAGCAAATACTAATGAGCAGAAGCAGTACCATTAGTCCAGGTCTGTGATATTAATCAGACCACTAATTAAATACCTCATGGAGGTCTGTTTACCTTCTCTATGAACACACTCAACAAACTGGAGTTTGAGTCTCTTTTGCACTTCCATGATTTGAGGGATCAAGAAATGATCTCGCAGATTGAAGCTGATGGAGGTTGAACCACTGATCTAACTGAAAAAGACTATTAAGATCTATTAGCAGAAGGGGTTTGCATTACTAAAAAAATCTTTTGGCTGGTAGGATGGGGTATAATGACTTCTAGTGAAGTTGTGCTTCAAACCAAAATCAATTTTAAAATAATTTGCAGTTGTGGTTTGGTTTTGGTTTTTTTTTAATATCAAGGTAGACAACACTGGGAGAAATGATCAAGGCAAGCAATAGATTATTTGTGTCTTCAAGACAAAAACAAGCACTTTCAAGGATTTATGCAGTTAAGCACAAGTTATCAGGCTCCACACAGGCCTCAGTGGATGAAACGCAGCAGCTGCAGCGTGCAGAGGGTAAGGGCAGATGGTCTTTGCTGGCTGCAAGAGCCTTGCACTGATACCACAGCAAGTTTTCTCTCTGGCACCCTTCTAGAAAGCAGCTGCTGGTCAGATTAAACAAAATTCCCATCACCTGGGGTCTCTGTGCTGGGGCAGGTGAAACAGGGCAGCATTCTTGCACAAACCCACATTGTTGTCATTTCATATTTTGCTCCTCCTCCCTCTATCCCACACCCCCAAGAAGCATCAGGACCTCAGCTTTCCTATGGGATTTAGGTGTGGTGTGGGAGTGCCAGCAGCCTGGCACCACAGAAACAGACCTGCAGAGAGAAGCAGCCAGCACTGAGGATGCAGTAACCCCATCGAGTGTTTTGCAGGGTGGTCGCTCTGGCATGGAGGAGGGCCAGCCCTGGCATGCCATGGAGGAAGCATCAGCTGCTGTGCTGGAGCACACCTCCCTGTTCAGCTCCCCCCAAACCCTGCTTGCACGCTGTGAGGTGGCATGGTGACAGGAGCTGAAGCTGTGCGAATGCCAGTGACCGGGAATTCACTTCAAAAATACACTTGTGACCCTGGCTGAAATGCTCATGTAGCTGTACTCAGAAACATTTTCAAAGTGGAAATGAATTAGAATTGGTTGAATTAGTTTCTGAGAATAATTTAGCTGCTACATTTTGCATTAATTGTTGAATAATTTATTCACAAATACATTTTCTCCATTATTTGACCTCTGCTACAAAGTAATGAATGTTATTTGGCAAATAATTTACTGTATAATATTTGTACGAATACATTAATTCTGAATATATTTCCCTATTACCTCATTACTTCCAAATTCACTGTTTGAGTGATCTCAGCATAGACAGCGGTCAGCCATCTCTTATAAGTCATTCCTATTGACTGGTCTAGTTCATGCCAACTCAAATGTCTCGGTGCATATTCCAAAATATTTCAGCCTGTTCTGGGCATGTTCCCCCTGGATAGAGCCTGGAGACCTCCTGGAATAAACACAGTGATGTGCAGGCAGGTGCAGTCATGGGTAGTTGGAGCAGGGGGGAGCAGAAAACATGGGAAATATTCAGACAGGGGTTTGGGGTTTTTTTGACAGGCATCTGTGAGTATCCAAAATCTCACTGAGATTTGACAGGGACTAAACATATAATTCCAAGGCTCTTAAGAAAACCATGGCCTTTTCTGACATCCTTTTTAGCTCTGGAGTACGAGGATACAACATACTCTTTAATTAAGCACCAGGGCAGAAGACTTTGCATGCTTAGAGTCATGGTCCAAAAGATGGACCAAACCCATGCTGCTTTACAGTTGTATTGTTGCTTTGGTATTTAGGATAAGCAGTTAAGAAGCTGGCTGCAAATACCTGCTTGAAATACATGTAATCAACACGCACCTCATAAATCTTTCTGAAAACCACCTTTGCTCTCTGAGACATAAGCAACACACCAACACACCATCAAGGAACTGTGCTGGATTCAACTCTGCCTTCAGGACAGCTACAGCAATAAAGAAACAGCAAGGTACTGCTCTGCACACCCGAATACAATGTAAGAGCATTAAAATAACTAGACAACACATACTTGAAAGGATGTTTAGTTCACAGATTTATGGCAAACTTATAAAACTTATTTTCATCTAACCATGTTCTCATGACTTCCAGTCCACTAGTTCTCCTAAACAAAAGCAAAAGGTGAACATGAGCTACAATTGCCCTGTGGCTGGAGGGCTCCACGTGACTATTTTGCTGCAGTTCTCAGAACCAAGCAGTGCAGCAGCAAAGCCAGGCAGAAGTTCTGCAGGATTTCACCACCCTTTACTTGCCACTTCTCAATGAAAAGCTGAAATGTTAGAAAATCTTTACTGCTAAATTTGCTTAACCAAATTGATAGTTAAAGGCAAAATTCCCCTGCTGTTTTCCATCACACTGACAGCTGATTTTTTTTTTCTGGGGGAGGACATTAATATTAACAAAAAAATCCCTATAAACATGAAGACTGGTAATTTTGAGTCTCTTCTACATTTAACCAAACAAACTGCTTGTTGGGCTGCCATTGGTGGACTTGTGATTTTCTATGTTCATAAATCAATCAATGATCTGGGACAAGGAACATAACTAAAGGGATTCACACTCTGGTAAGCCCCTTTTCAGCTGCACTGTGTGGGGATACTATGGAGCCTATCCATGCTACAACAATCTACTTGATGGCCTACTGTTCTCTGCTGGGGAAGGAAACACAGGAAAATCCTCATATATTGTAATTTAATACCACCATTGCAGGTTGAAGCACCTCTGGGAAAGGGTATAAAGAAGAGACAGAGCACTATGTACATTTGGGATGATTCCATCTCCCTCATCCAGAGAGTAAATGTTGACTGAGACAAGACCTTTATTCTGCAGGGATCATATATATTCTCTGCCTTTCTTGTACCTTTCTTATACTGTGTCCTGAGCAGAGAAAAACAATCATTTCCTTCCCAGATTTTGCGCTTTTCTTGCCCTAAGTTTGAATAGATACCTGCTTTCACACCACAGCCAATGCTGCTCAGGAACTGAAGAACTCCCCCTGCCTTCCTTTGATTTTTCTTTTTTTCTTCTTCTTTTTTTTTTTTTTTTCCCTTTTCCCCCCCCTATTTTCCAAATGTAAATATTTAATGAAAACTTTTTCACTGTGCTGTGAGGAACAAGAATCAGGAACATCCCTTATACATATCACAGAGTGCATAATTAAATGACAGATCTAGATCTTCACACAACAGGAGTCAGGTGTATTTTTCATTTTCTTCCTTCCTGTGCATTGCTTTTCCAGTCTTTCTTACTTCAGCTATAATTCATGTCCATTATTTGCTTCTAAACAATTTATTGTGTAACTTAATGTAGATGGAGGAACCTGAGGAGAGGTAGAGGGATTTACCACTCTCATTTTTACACCTGCTTGTTTACACCTACAGGGTGCTCCTTCTCTCATGTGTCTCGCAATTATAGGCAGTTTTCTTCAGCATGTCATTTCTAAGTAGCTTCACAAGGAAAGGCTAGCTGTTTTTTCTTCCCTGCGTTCCTCTCTTCCAAAGATGCCATTAATGGTATCCCTTGGGATACCTTAGGATTACCTTAGAATGCTCTTCTCCCAATACAGATTATTTATAGTATTCTATTTTCTGGATTTTTTATTCCCTGTATTGGGTTTGTGTGGCATTCCCCAGAAAATATTTTTTCTGAATTATAATATTTACATAAAACTGTGTTTGCTGGAAAATTTGCACCAGTGGCAAAGGCTACAAAGGAGGTAGTACTTACAAGGTACATAGATCTTGAGCTACTCCAGTGAAAAGGGACACATTTCACTGACAATGAATTAATTTCTTGTTCGGTTCCATCTGCTTCCCGTCATGCCTACAAATGATGCACTGATCTCAGTTCTGGATCTGTGGACAGCTAATGAGTAGGAAGTCCTTAACTGAGGTTCCTGGCTATGTCACAAGATAGTCTTTTTTATAAATCAGAAATGATTGCAGAGGGGCAAGCAATTTTTTGGCTGGGTTTGCTTGACCTGATAGTGCTCAGTCTCACAGTGAACATGATCATGGACAGTGTAACGTCATGTAATATCTCATTCCCTCAGTAACCAGAAAATATGCTGATTCACTTCTTTACCTGGCACAAACAAATCCTGGGCTAGAAGCTTCATTTAGTACACAGTCAGAATTACTCATCCCTGATTTTTTACTAGCATGGTCTTTTTCAGCTTTGTTATTTGAAGACACTGAGGACATGTAGCCATCAGTTTCTCAAGCAGCTTCCTTCCTTCCTGGGAAGGTCAGGATGCCCTTGGTCTCAACTGGATCAATGCAAGAGGCTTCACAGCACTCAGCATCTGTTTCTCCTTCTCACATTTGTCTACGTCCTTCCTTGTTTTCCCGTAACTCTATCAACTGGGATGGTTTTGACAATTCTCTCCTACATGCTTGATCTGATTTAGTTTCCTTGTATTTCCCCAGGGACTTGAATTGCTGTTCATGCCCCATTTAGTTTCCTTTTGGAGAGAACACCACTCAGTGTAAATGTACTGTCCCCAGCCCCAGGAGCAGGAAGAGGAGTATGGAGCAATTTCAAGGCTGCTCAACTTCTTTGAGTCTTATTTTGTTCCCTTTCAGACTGCTCCTCAAGGAGGATCCTGCACCAGACCTACAGAATTTAGACAAAGCACGCATTTGATTTCTCTCATTTCATGCATTCTTTGCATTGTCTGCTTAAAAACGTAGCCTGGTCTCAGCTTTCACCCCCTTGAGCTCAGCAAGAAGATGTCACTTTCAACCATACAATCTCACTTTGCAAAACAAAAAAATAAAAAATAAATTAAAAAAAAGAAGAATTAAAAACGTTTGGTCAAGTAAGAAGCATCACATGTTACAAAATAGCAGGATGTGTTTCTTAATCACTGACTGCTGCTTGCAAGAGCAGTAGTTCCTTTGGTATTCTTATGAATGGCTTCTTTTATTTCTCTTTTTTTTCTGGTCACCAAATGCTCAGCTGACAGGATAGCAACGGTTTCTCATTACCTTCAGGGAGACAAGCACTGCTCAGAGCAGTGGGAGCAAGTGCTTTGCCCATGTCCAAAAGCAGAGACGAGAAATACAGGTCTTTGAAGTCCCACTTGATTTTCAGGTATGTCCAGCTCGCCTTTTTCTGTGGCCTGGCCTTTTCTTCTCTACTTCTGCTTAGTCTGCTGTGTATTTTGTTTCAATGATACAGCAAACACCTGAAAGCCCATGCGATAGATGGCATTAAAGAGGCTTATTTATAAATGCTCAAGCTTTCCCAGGAGAAATTTCCTGATCCAAGATGGAAAATAGAGTAGAGCCTTACAATAAATACCAAACCAGTTACTCTAGAGTGTTCCAAATTAAGGCCAGTCCCCCACTGCTCTCCTGGGCTGCTCTGCCAACCCCATAAACTGTCGGTGTAAATGAGCTGGATTGGAGCGTTTTGGAGAAGTACATGCTTCTCTCACAGGCAGGCTCTAGAAATGTAAACGGATGTAGGAGGATCTATGCTTCAGGCTGGCTCCTCTAAACAGAACAACTTTAATTAATTTTTTTAAATACTGCCACAGGCTCCTCTTAAATTGATGAGAAGTGCATTCTACTTTCCTTTACAGAAAGGCATTGTATATTACACTTAATCTGATTAGGTAGGAAAAAAAAAAAACCACAACCCAGCTGTGCTTCTAGGGTCTTTAAATATGTCCTTTTAAACAGTGTTTAAACAGAACACTGTTTATATCAACCTACTTCAATATGAGGTAAAGCACATTTAAACTATCATTTTAAAATACCACACAATTATATTATTGCAGCCCCCTTGTTATGAAGACAGCTTATAGAATCTGGGAAAAAAGTCTGAGCAAAAAACTGCTGTCACCAAATTGTAATATACAGACTCTGAAAGTGTTAAAGAATTAGAGCAATAGAGATTTAAGATTATCCACCAAGGAAATGAGCCTTGAAATCTGTATCACAATGTATTTGGTTACAATTTCATTTCTGAGGGAAATTATATTAAAAAAAAAATCACATAAATCTTTTCAAATAAGGAAAGATATACTGGGGAATCAGGATGGGATTATGTCTCCTGGCCATTACTTTCATCCAGAGGACTTTATTTTGCAAAGCAGATGAATAACCTTACCCACATGAGCAATGAAAAGCCAATTCATCGCTTTAAATCAATGGTCCCAGTTGACTTAACTGAGCCTTGGAAAAGGCCCCTAGGGCTAGACTGTGATGGCGAAGGCTGCCCTGGTTACAGTATTTGGGCAAAGCAAGTATCAGAACCCCAGCCTCACTCTTCTGCCGTTTTACTGTATTTTATGTTTGTTTGCTAATGGAAGAAGGTGTGAACATAAAGACTGACATTAATGAGAGAGGTGAAATTGTAACCCAGCCGTGTAATTTGGGTATTTGTCCCATGTAAACAAAACCAAAATTAACATTTAATTAATGACTCTGATACAGTCTCCTCAAAGAGGTCAGGACTGGAAGCATGAGGAGATGTTGAAGAAAAGGTTAAAAATGACACAAAGCTAGAAGTAGCTATGAGAGTTTAGGAGAAGAAACCCACTATGTAGCCAAGCTGTATGTGTCATAGCAGGACTGAGACTAAAAAGAAGTAAATTGTGATTTGCGTTAAGTAGCATGCTTTACTGATCAGTAAGGAACTGGAATAATTTGCTAAAGGATTTACAGACATCCAGGAGCAGATGAAGCACTTACAAATGTGTCATGCCAGGGAGAACCCTTCATTTTTGCAAATGGCCAGAGTGTGGCATTCAGGAGTGTTTCACCAGCTCTTTCTTCTTGGTGGCTTCTGTCACCTGATACTGAGAAAACCAAGGCACAATTATATTTTGTTGCTGCTTTCATATTTTTTCTGGTTTATACTCTCAGTCCCAGACAAACTCTTACTAATTTTTCAAAGCAAACTTAGGCCATGACTCTAATAGCTACACACAGAACAACTGACAGGTTAATACCACGGAGGCTATCAGATCATAGGATATCTCAGCTTGGAAGGGACCGGTAAGTATCTTATAAAGGATAATACCTGTAGTTTGCAAGATCTCCATATTGCTATATACTTTATCCCGTGCAAAATGATTCATCAAACCTTCTCATCTACAGGCCAAAGACCAGTAGGATATGAAGATAACAAGTAGTAATAACAAATGGCACTTGTTTCACACTAACCAGCATATGCTGCATGAACTCTACCTAATCCTGCTTGTTCAGTTAGATCTTCTGGCCAGAGACCTACAGAACCAACTCGTATCTCCTAGGGAAGGATATCAACTCATTACAGAGGCATTCCACTTTCTGAAATCATGAAAATGTAGAACAGTTCAAACCTCCACGCTAATGATTACAGGAGTTTTAATCACTTCCATTTTGAAATTCAAATTGGAGGTAACGCTCAAGCATCTATAATTATCTTTATGGAAGTGACGATTTCCATTAGGGTAGGGTACTTCACATATATCAGGCAGAGAAATTACAAGATTCGGGGACCAAAACCTAACACTGTACAGGCTCAGATTCAAAATAACATTCACATGTCCAGCGATGAAGACAATTAATTACAGGAACACAGGAATATGATGGGTTCCCCTTTCCTGTAAGTGAAGAATGACTTTCCTAAGGGTGTTGTAGCTCACACATAAAGACAGGAGCAAAACAGGAGTTTTTCACTTTGTGTTATACATGATGTCTGAACAATTGCAATGACTTCTCCTGCCTTCACTGTTGACAAAATTTGCAATTGTTATTATAAGCAGTCTGTGTTTAGATGCTTCATCATAGAATAAACTCTAAATGAGGAAGTGATATTGTTAAACTGTAGAGCTCAGCTGAAAAAAACACTGCATGGCATATAGCTAGTTTTAAGATTAAGTTGTAAAATTGGTATGTAAATATCGTACTATCATTCATGATTCAAAAAGCAGCCAGGAGAACAGGAACCAAAATAACAAAAGGTATGAGCTGTAATTGTATCGCTAGGCATCCTTTATGTCTCTAATAAAGTAATGGAGTTTAGTTTGTGCTGAGGAGGAAAAGCTGATACTGCTTTGGTTGATGTTATAGTACAAAGGAAGTAGAGAACCCTCATCTGCAGATAAAAGAGACATAAGCTCTAATGAAGACACGCTTAAAAAAAAAAAAAAATGTCCTCCCAGTCTAATAGCCTAAAGGCATCTTAACTAAAATGTCTGAGAATGAAAACCAATCTGTTTAATTAATGCTGAGCTCTAATCGTTAACAGCAATTACATAACAAAAACTATCTCAAGACAGGGATTCATGCACTAGGAAATTAGATACAGTAGACAAAACAATAATTAAAGAGCTGAACATATTTGCTTCTGGAACAGCATGTAGTACATTTATGCTTGTGTAAATGCGGGATTGTATCCAAGTGTGGCACAGACACACCATCTTGGCTGGTGATCTATGTAATGTTGGACTTCCAACATGATCTGCAATGTTCACTGCTGTGGTTTGCTTCTATGTCCATGATGAAGCTAGAAGCTGTTAATTTCCCTACTTTCTTATAACTGGTTTGACTTAACTGGTCACGGAGTCAGCATTTTGTGAGTAGCATGAGCCAAAACGTAAGGAGCAGCTGCTTGCAGTCCCTTCTGAAGCAGCAATGAGGAGGCATCAAATGAAGTCAGGAAGTAACAAGCTCAGAATACGTGAAGGGAGATACTTCAAATATTGCAGAAGGCTACAGATACTACAATATACAGAGATTGCAGAAGTAATGAAATATCAGCATCACAGATGCAAAATGAAACATAACACCTCTGAGATGGAAGTTGGAGCTGCAAATGCCAGAAAACAGCATAAAGACTGAGGAAGCAGGGAATGATTGCCTTGCTCCTGAGATCTTACCTATTCTTGTTGCCTGATGCTGTCTATGGCTGCACACAAGACACAAGAGTCCTTTCAAGGCCATCCTTTTACCTGGAGGTTTTGAGAGTGGGCCTGTCTTTTTTTCTTTTTCCTATGTTTTTTGTTTGTTTGTTGTTTTGGGGTTTTTTTGTCACACCCCAGTAGGGTTCACTATAATGCTTTCAAACAGCGGAATAACATGGTTACTTGTTGGATTTTTATATTTCATGGCAAATGGCAAACACTGGGGCCATTTGCCTTGTCAGTGGCACACTTCTGTCTTAATTACACCTTGAGCCCTTTGCCTTCTGCTGGTGCAAAGCTGAGAGATGCTCTTTGGATGGAAAAGGCAACCCCTGCCACGACAGCTGCAGCGAGCTCTGCTGTCCTGGAAGGGCTGGAACTGCTGATTGCCTGCAGCTAAAATGATCACATCTCTCCCTTGCACCATAACAGATTATGTGTGATTATGGGACTCCTGTAATCTCGGCTCCCTTAGCTCTTCTTAAAAGAGCGTGTCTATCTGCTGGTACAGCAATCTTCACTTCCAAATATCTGCAGGGCTCCCTCGCTCTCGCCTTTGCTCCCAGCACCTTTGTTCCCAGGCGCTGCTCTCCCTCCTTTAAGTCCAAGTCTAACAGAAAAGACTGAGCCATCCAAAAGCAAACAAACCAAATGGATCATTTTCTCATCTGACTCAGATTTCTGCAATGTGCAAAACTTACACCTCCTGCTGACTGGTGGTCCCCAGCATCAAATTTCAGCAGTGTCTCCGAGAGATATAATATTTGATGTTATCAAGAAACTGCTGAGCTGCTGTGGCTGATACACTACCCACAAAGCCTTCACTTCCACCCAGCCTAACGTGCCACCCTGGATTAGCTCACTCACTCCCTTCACAGCTTTTAAAAGATGCTTGCTCAATTTAGGTCATTTGGCCAGAACTGTTTATCTCAGCTCACTATGAAAGGCAGAAGCCCTTCCTCTCCCTCCCCCTGGTTATATTTTCTCAATCTCTCCCCTTCCCTCCAGAAAAATCAGAGCAGAATTTTGCTCAGTCCATCTTCTCCCTTCTGTCTCCTGCTCCCCGTTCACAGCACAAAAGCTTTTCTTTGTCAGATTTGTTGGCCTGTGACTGACAAGCAATTACAGTAAGTAATTTCATTTCAGTGGAAGATAATAAAACGTGATACCATAACTACCCACAGAGCCTCCAAAGTATTCATGCTCACTCTAATAACCTGGTGAGATGCTGTTAATCTTGACAGAGGCTGCCCAGCAGGTGCCGGGGAGCTGAATCTTCATATTCTTTCACTGTTTGATGATCCTTCCACAGGGAAAGCTCCAAGCTGTTAAAATGCAATGGTCCTACTCTATTTTTTAATTACATTTAGTTTATTAGAGGCACAATCAGATGCATAACTAATCCTGGAGCCTGCCTTACCTTACCAAAGAAGGAAAGAGAGGTCTGACTCATTTAGGCTTTCGCAGTCTTATATGCATGGAGTGGTTTCCCTCTGGGAGACAGAGGTGTTGAAGGGGAATGTGTGGTGGAGGGGGAACTCTGCTGTTCTCAAAAGCAGATGATTTTTACCGATATTTCCCTCCCCTGCCCATGGACCGCTTTGAGACAAGTTGCCTTTGTTTTCAGATTTCCTCCTAAAGTCCAGGTGTGCCAAGGAAAGATGGGTGCTGACTTGCCATATAAAGTTCCGTCTGTTTGTCCCCTTCAAGACCAGAGTGCAAATGAGCTGTGTAAGGGCAAGGGGACAGATGCACTCGCTGCCAAAGAATTACAGGCCTCCCCCTTAGAAAAGCTGCATTTACCAACACTGCAGAAAAAATATTACCTTTCCGTGAGATGCCACCCCTGGGTGCATCAGCACAAGATGAGGAGTAGGGAGAAAGAGATGACAGTAGAAAGCAGTATTGTACTGGAAGCACATCAGTGTCCCGACAGTAAAATGGTGATGCTCATACCTCTTTGAAAGCCTGGGTATTTCTCAGGACATACATCACCTTGGTGCACAAGTGACCTGTGGCCTTCCACTCCTGAGCAAGCAGAATCCAACCCTGCTGCCAGAGCAAAGACAAAACCATCCCCTCAGCATCCTGCCAGCACTGCAGAAGGGATGATTAAACACATACGACTTGCTGAGTTCGGAGAGAAGCTCATAACTGGGGCACAGCAACCTGAACTGTGGTCTTCACAGAGGCAAACCTGACCTCCCTGCACTGTGCAGAGAGAGCAGCAAGGAGAGAGGAAGCAGCGTTCAGTCAGGCAGGTTTCCACAGCATCCATGGTACTTTTTTTGACAAACCTATTTTCAAAATCTCTGTAACCACAAACACGCTATAATGGAGGTGAGAGGGCAGAGATCTCTCTTGGAGAGGGCTAATTCAGGGACTAAAGTGTGAGGATGCTCCTTGTAAAGAGGGAAAGCCAGAGGAGCTGCTCCCAGCCAAGGTGAAAAGAGTAAAAGGCTGCTAAGACTTGCATGTCAGCTTTGGAAGCAAGAGTCTAGGTACAAGATAAACTGGAGGGCCGGCATGATCCTTATCAAAATCCACCTAGCTGCTATTTGATAGTGTCTTGTTCTTGTTAATTCCACAACTGTAATTAATTTTTTTTCCAAGCTCTTGAGAAGTAACTGTAATGCTTAGAAATGCTCTGAAGGAAATGACAGCAATAACTGTGATATGACTGTCTCCATCTTCCAAAGGTAACATGCAGATCTCTATCCACCAGCAGGTGGGTTCCAGGCTAGAACCTGATATCAGCTTTATAAAGGAAGCTGATTATGGCCCAGATCTCACTTCTTCCCAAACCAAGAGATGGGAAAGGCATGAGCATCTTTTCGGTCTTCTGTTCTTCAACCAATATACATCCTGATCCTGCTGAATTTCAAAGGAACTCAGTATTTATGATGGAGAACAGTCCTCTGGAACACACTGCATGGACATCTCAGAGAGTTAATTCCTCTGCCATCCTCTTTGCAGCTAAATGAAGCTTGAGGAGAAAGGAGTAATATATATGTTGAAGACAGCTGAGCTGTTTTTCTCCAAACATTATTCAAAGCAAAACTAGAGGATGTTACTGGTAGGGTATTGTCTGGAAATCTGCTTATGTTATGTCCTTAAACATGCTTCCCTTTATTCCAGAAGGCCTTCTTGAGTTTGCACAAAACAGGGAAAAAATGAAATTCTGTATTTCCTTAATATTGAAAACATGGGAAATAAATAACCTTGGGCTTTCTCTCCTCCAGGAAGAGAGGTGATGTAAAAGCAAGCTAAGTGCAGCTGGCTTACCTAGGTTCAGAAGTATGGTCCAAACCAATAACAGACCTCTTGCATAAAATAAAAAGGTCAAGAGTATAAAGATGTGATCTCGACAGGGAAGAGAGCCAAGAAAACAGTTTGCTATTTAAATAGCTGATTAAACAAAATATAATTAGGGCTAACTTGGCCCCTTTCCCAGAGTTCATAAACCCACACAAGGAATCTCCTCTGGGGGCAGTACAGCCTGACATGTGCCTTATTTAAATCAGGCTATTTAAATAGCTGACCTTTTTTAGTGTCAGCTTCTGCTTGTTCATACACCCAGGACTCTTTCTGAAGCTAACCTTTTCTATTGCTGCCTGACTGTTTGTGTTGCGTCTTCCCCACCTTTAGATGTAGCAGGAGCCAAATTAAGCCAGAACGGCAACAGAATGAGAAGTTCCAGGAAATCCTTTGCTGCATTTTTACTTCCCAGATCACATACGCTGAGCAGCAGCCTGCCTCACATGGCCTTGAAGGGCTGAGTGAGCACAGCTCCCTATAGTTTGAAAATCCCAAGCTGTAAAAGACTCAGCTATGTTTTGAGGGAAGCACTGCACAGAGCTAATCCAGGTAGCTATTTGCCTTATTCTCATCAAGCTCTCATGTACACCAAAGCTTCATTTTGTGCAACTTCAGCAGCCTGATATGTCCTCTGCTGGACTGGTACCAATACCCCACTTCTCTGCTAAGTTGGAGGAACAGATTTTTAGCAGCAAATTAAATCTCTTGGGCACAGGCGCATACTAACCTGTTTCACAGCTTCCAGACAGGTGGCTTATATTATGTTAGCCCATTGCTCAGGTAGAGTTAGTTTTCCATATCAATACTGACCATATGGACATGGTCCATGTGGTATGGAGCACTGGGAATCCCTCATTTAAAAAGAAAAATTCACTTCAAAAAACAACTTGCAGACTCATAACCACAAATGCCAAGATAAAGAGTAGGAGAAGCGTGGGATGGAGAGGCTCTAACTGCATTTCTCTCTGTCTAAAAACAAACCAGTAAGGTCTGATTCAAAAAACTTGAAGTCAACAAGACTCTTTGCATTGCCTACAGGAGGTGTTGGATCAGAATTTGATTTGCCAAGAAGGGGGAGAATTGCAGCTATCAAGAGCTTTCAAGGAAGTGAAACAATGACTCATGCACAAGAGCTAGAGTTAATGAAAGGACAAATTATGATGCACTGCTCAGGGAGACATGTACACTTATCCTGCACAATGTGTTTTGCAGGAGGCAGCTCCCTTCCAGGTTGTTTGGATCCTTTTGCTTTATTTTGATTGCTGTCAAAGTTTATTTGCAGGAGAATGATATAAAAGTGATTTCCCAGCTATAGGTGTGGAAAATATATCCATCTGGTAAGTACAAAAGCTAGACAAAACACCATCTCCCAGTTATTTACAATGCTTCAAATATTGATTAAAATATATATAATCATACGGATTTTAGTCTGAATTGATACCTCACATGTTCTGCACATAGGGCTGTTTTTACACTCTTCAGAGGAACATCAATGTCAAACACTTTCAGAGGAACAGAGACAGCAGAGTTTTAAACAAACAGACCAATTCCAACAGTGTTGACTGAGGCTGATGGAGAGGAGTTTGTGGGTTTTGTATCAGAGACCCTGGGAAATGTCTCAGGAGTCTTTATTATCCCCATTACAGTAAGCAGCACAGATGGATCTGTGAGATGGATGGCCATGAACAAAATGCACATAAATATTGAGGAGCTGCCCAAGGTCAAGTAGTAACTCACAAAGCCTACTGGATTTACCATTTATTTCTCCATCCCTCCTGTATGAAATTCCTGTAAATTGTTTTTGTTGCATGTCAGGACCAGAATGCTCACATGAAAACTGACCCTCCTGGCTGGTAGTTTTGCATTCTTTTATGTCTTCTATTCAGAGAATTATGGCCTCAAACTAGAAAGACAAGAAGAAAGCTACTTGGAGATTTCAGCCCATTAGTTTAAAGGTAAAGAGTAAGATAAATGGAAAAACCATTTCAGTGGCTAGCTGGGGAAACCTAGGGGTGTCTTAGGACCTCTGGGGAGGCAATAGCATTTGCCAGATTTACTAGCAACTCTATCTTTCTGCAATAAAAATGTGACTCCACCCTTCAACACCAAGAGAGCACAGAGAACAGCTATAACCTTTTAGCTGCCTGCCCTGCTTCGCACCTTACAAAGCTCTCTTTTACTAATGACCCAGCCAAGCTTGTCCTTGTGCACTGCACAGTCCTTGTGCTGGTCTCCTCATGAGTCTTAGTCACAGCTCTCAAAGCTGCTGGATGGAGGCTGTGATTCAGTAGGAAACTGTGCTCAAGAAAATAGGTGGAGACTCCCGCCTGCCTCAGGGCATGGAAGGCACATCCTCCCTCAACACATAACTCATAAATCTGCTTGCTCACCAGCCACCCAAGAACAGGGACTTGGGACATGACCACCTGGCAGAATAGGAATTAAGTAGTGCATAAAAGCTAGTTGATCAACTATCTAGAAGACTTAAGGGATAAAAACACATGTACTCTCATTCACATCAAGATACTGGTATTGTATCATGTCTGCGGCATTCTGAGCCTGCATCTGCGCGGGCCCAGAGATAGGTTTTTGCTGCGCTGATGCCTGGCATAATCAGTTTGGCCAAGTCACACTGAGGGCTTTGATTTTTTCCATCCTGCTGAATTAGAGAGCTCATAGGTTGAAGAGAAAATCCTCCAGTTGTCCAAACACAAAAAAGGCACAGACCACAGCAGTGTAAAAAAACCAAACCAACACGCACCTTGACCCATGCTTTAGCTACAAGGCAGCCCATTTTCTAACGTGAAGTGATTCTCCTGAATTACCACCTGTGCCAGCTATGAATTAATGATCACAAGGCTATTTTTCGTTAATTCCCATACTCATTTAGCCTCTTACTCCTTTCCTTTTCTTCTACTTGGATTCTAACATGTTTTCCAAATTCATCATAATTAGTAACATTTTCTCTATGATCAACCTCTCCTATATACCTATCTTTTTTTTTCTTTTCTTTTTTCTTTTTTTTTTTTCTGTCTTCTCTCCCCCATTATACTTTGTCAGGGAAATATTTTCTTGAAACCATTAGCCAGAGTTAATAACCTGGAGACTCAAATGTTCCTAAGCACATTTACCTCCTCCGGGGTTGCAGAAGACTCTTGGTTTCACTGAGGGACAGGTGCTGTCCTGAACATGAACAGACACAAACAGTCCATTCAGGACCATCTCAATTTTCCTTGGTCCCCTTCTCCAGTTAGTTTCATTTGTCCTGGTACCCTGTGGCACTGAAAGGAAGGAAGCTGATATCAGAATCATGAAAAAAACAAACAGTATTACCCACCTCCATTTCAAGCCAATTTTTTTGCCAGGCTCCTCTCTTGCTGCAGGGCAGTTACAGCTCTGCACTTTGCCCACCTTGGGGAGGACTGGCAGGTTACAAACCTGCTCAAAATACCTGACACCAGTCTGAGCCAGTTTTCAATGTCTGACACAGAAAGAAAGACACATTGCTTCTACCTTTGCTCTTTGAGATGGATGCAACACCATCTCCGTCTCTCTACCCACCCCAAGAAACGACTACATTTCCATACCCAGGCACTGAGAGACTGCAAAATGTAGATTCAGCACACTGTGCAAAATATCTTGACTTAAACATCAGCATAATGGTTTTCCTTCTCTCAGGAAAAGATTCTGATAGCCCAGATCAATCTATTCACAAAGGTGAAGAGAACTTCCTTTTAGCCCTTTAACAAAATTATCTTGATCATCAGAAGATCAGCAGTAGGGACTGGCTTGTGCTGAGCAAATTTGCAGAGTCTGCTTTTTTTTTGCATGTGTGGTTTGCTTTAAACCTCACTTACATAACACTTATTTATCACAGCCACACGGGCTAATTCATGTATATGTATTTAGCATAAAAGCATTTGAATTAATGTTCCCAGCTTGTTTACTTTGAAGGACTGAATGCCCCCTCAGGAAGACATATTGATCTTAAAGGAGGCCGTTCTCTGATGAACACTGCTTCCTGCAATATTTATGGCATCTGAAACCTTTTCTCTACTCTTGATCTTTTGAAAAGAGATCCCGAAGGAGGGTGACAAAGCTCAGAGAGTGGAGGAGGGAGAAGAAGTACAAGAGGGGTCCCTTTGCTCCGAATGCAACATCAAAATGTAAACAGGAAGGTGATCAAGGCCTGCAGTTGTTCCTAAATTAAGCAGTTAAAATGTATATTAATGAATATGAGAGGAAAAAACCCATTGAGCCAACTTTATAGAGAACTCTAGGATGGGAAAAAATAAAAAAGATCCGCAGCTCTTCTCAGTTGTGCAGCTCAATTCTGCTAATTCAGGCCATATCAACTGTGATTTTGAGGCCAGCCAAAAGAACTAATGTCAGTGGAAACATCAGAAACCAACCCCTTCACGGCCTAGCACTTGCCATCTTTCTAATTACTCCACATGGCCATATTTATTATTAAAAATAAATTATTAAATACTTTTCTGGCTTCTTCTTCAGAACTAAGTTTGCACTCCATATGGGCTGAGAGAATGAGGAGCGCACACTTGCTATCCATGTGATGTTTTCCCTCCTCCTCTCCCCTGAAGGGATATCACTGTTCCTTAGTTGGTTTTTGTTTTCATAGCATGGTAAGGAACAGAAACGGCAAAGCATGACCACAAGGATCTTAGCACTAGATCCAGCGCTCCAAAGCCTGGCTCGAAATATATCACTGACCCACTATTTTGTCTGTGCTCATTATTCTCTCAAGCATTCTGCTTCCTCACCACAAACTGAGGTAATTTCTTCTCCTTTCTATCCGTGGGCTAGTCATAAATCACTGCCGTGGTTTAACCCCAGCCAGCAACTAAGTACCATGCAGCTGCTCACTCACTCCCCATCCACACTCCTCAAGGGATAGGGAGGAGATTCGGGAAAAAGGCAAAACCTGAGGGCTGAGATGAGAACAATTTAATAATTAAAATAAAAAATAGAATATAACATAATATAATACAATAATAATAACAACAAATATTGTAACAAGAAGGAGAGAGAGGGAGAGAAGAATAAAATCCAAATGGGGAAAAACTGCCAAGTGATGCACAGCACAACTGCTCACCACCCGCTGACCGATGCCCAGCCAGTCCCCGAGCAGTGACCAGCAGCCCCTGGCCAGCTCCCCCCAGTTCATATACTTGGCATGACGTCCCGTGGTGTGGAATATCCCTTTGGCCAGTTCGGGTCAGCTGTCCTGGCCGTGTCCCCTCCCAATTTCTTGTGCCCCTCCAGCCCTCTCGCTGGCAAGGGCCTGAGAAACTGAACAGCCCTTGACTTAGATGGACATTACTCGGCAACAACTAAAAGAATCAGCGTGTTACCAACATCACTCTCATGTTAAATCCCAAACACAGCATTGTACCAGCTATGGAGAAGAAAAACAACTCTCTCCCATCTGAAACCAGGACGATCACCAGGTGCAGGACTCTCAGCCCACGTTAACAAGGAGCAAAAATCCAAGACAGAGAGCAAGCAGTTTTGCTGCTGGGGTGGTCCCCACTACCTGGGGGGCCTGCCTTCATACTTTTAACTTGCTTTATCACATGATGTGTACAATCATAGGGCTAACCCACCGCATATATACAAATAATCTATGGATACATATATATGCTGAAAAAGGAAAAGTGGGCAAGGTATGCTGCACTGTTACCAGAGTTGCCTTCACATTCTGTTCCCGTATGGGAAGTGGGAGTACAGGTAATGAGTAGAAAATGTAGAAATGTTTCTCCCATTTCTGGAGGATGTGCTATGATATTCTGCAAAACAGGCAATAAGCAGAGTCATTTGCACTGCTCTGTTGAATGGATGAGGTCTATGAAGCTGCCAGCTTTGAGTTGTGCCTCCCCCCTCCCCTTCTCTTTATTGATAATTTATTTTGTCAGGAAAATCCATGCTAACTTCAGAAACCAAGGCAGAGCCATAGCTGGGAAAAGATGAGGTGTGGGACCAGGGTTACATTGTAAAGGATGCAAATTTCGATCAGACTGCTTTCTTGCACCTGGCTAAAAAGAATTGGAAGATTTGACCAAACCAAATTATTCCTAGGTGTAATTTCATGGAAAAAACAAAGATTCAGGAAAAATAAAAATACAAAGAGTTTTAAAAGTATTAGCTTTGAAACAGGTCTGGAAATTCAGATTCCTCAAAAGTGACCAGCTTCTGATACTTCCTTGCAGGAACAGAGGATGCACATGGGATGTCTGAAGAGGACAGGGGTAACAGAGGTTTCAAAGATCAAGTGCAGGATAAAGAAGTTGATGAAAGCACATATGGTCTTGTTTGTACCTTTTCCACACAATACCAGGGAGATGTACCTGCCTGCTATATTAAGATGAGCTACCAAAAGAAAATGTCTCCCATAGACTTACTCAGTGAAACTGATTGCTCCAAGGTATATTGGCGGCCAAGAGCAAAAACTTTTTTAAAAAGCTGTTACAATACCCATTAGTCATTTCTCTGGGTGACTGGCAAGTGTATACAGTCATAGCCTATGTACAATATATATCCTCAGCTATAAGACTCACCTTGTGGTGAGCCTTGTTAAGAAAATCCCTCTAATTAGGCAACCAGAACTGTCAGTTGTCTCAGGCATCCTGCACTGACTTGTAGTTCTGCTTTTCCACAGTCCTGCCCCCCATCACCCCCACTGAGGGGGGGCTGTAACGTGCCCACCCAAGTCCTCTACCTGAAAGGTCGCTCTCAGCTGGACAAAACAATCTTGATCTCTGTGGCTGCAGATGAAGGGAGAACAGGAAAGACCAGAAGCCGCAGGGACAAAGCCTGATGCCTGTCAAAGTCAGCACCGGCACTTTCCAGGATTTCAGCAGAGCTGGGATTTCAGCATTCCTTTTTTTTTTTGTGAAGTCAAGATGAGGAGGAGGGTTGAAATGTGCCGTCAAGATCTTTACCTGAAAAATTAAAATAACCAATTTCAGGTTAGCTTTTTGTTTAGTTACTTTTTGCAGCTTGTCACCAAAGGGCCTCTTTTGACTGTGTAAATCATTTCCCTGGCTAAGTCACATGGAAGATAGAAGCTGGAGCACTTCTCTCATCAAAATATTTGTTTTAAAGGGAGATTGGAAAACTGAACCATGGCAGAGGCTCAGCAAGAGAGGTGGGAGAAGTAGTGTTTACCAAGTAGTTCAGTATCAGAGAGATAAATGGACATTTGAGCTCATTTCAATACATAATGTTATTAGTTATTTGAAATTAGACTGTCAAATACAGCTCTATAAAATGCAAGGGGAATGCAAGAGGGCAAGAAGGAGAAGAAACACACAGGGGAAAAATCACTGTCACTCACAAAGGGGTGCCTGGCAGACTAAGAATTAAGTTCACTCCTCAGGGCAAGCCATCCCCAGCTGTTATAAATACATTTTAATGCCCCTGTCAATGTGCGGAAAGAAAGAGCCAGCCTTCCCCAACACAGTGTGTCAGGTGTTTTCTGTCATTCAGAAACCTTGAAAGAGCCACATTTAGATTGCAGCTTTGTCACTTCTCCCTCTAGCAGTGCTAAGGCAGCTTCCCTACCTGTCGGGCAGAGCATGCAGTGGTTTCGGAGCAAAGCCAGGCACAGGCTGCTGCCTGCTTGGGCTCTTGGGAAGCTGCGAGCACTGGACAGCACGGCCGCTGCCTGCTGCTGCCATGCTCCACCTTGCATCGTGAATGCAAACGCGGGGGGTTGTTGGACCCCTTCAACCCCCCTTTGGGCTGTATTGCAAAATCATCGTTTAAACAGGCTGCTTGGCTTTTCTGCAGGGGACTGATGTGGCAGGAGGAGTGCAGCCAGACTGGGTGGCAGGGTAGAGCAGCCCCTTGGGGTTTTTTCCCAGCTGCAGGAGACCTCACTCAAGCTCACACCAGGAGCTGTTGCTTCCCAGCACAGCTGTTCCCAAAGGGGTGAGATGAGGTCAAACCTCAAGCCCTGAGCAAAAAAACCCAACAATGTCCCCAGTCCCCAGTATATGAAATTACCTCCCTTTTCCCATTAGTCCAGGTCCTACTGCCTTCCCTAAGCTGCAGCTTGACTACAAAAAACTTTGGGGTGACTGTGAAATAGACTGGGGCCTGTTATCTTTGCTACTGATTTATTTTCCATTCCTGAGGAGCCCTGCAGCACTTTCTTCAGAAACAAATGCCAGGAGGGCAGTGTTCCCCTTGCTATCAGACAGCTGTGCAGTGTTAGAGCTGTCAGCCTGGTACACCATCTCTAGTAAAATCAAAATCATTGTTGAGGGTCCTGCCAGGCTCCAAAATGGAGACTGGCTCTGTTTGAGGTGAGCAGCTCTCAGATGTTGTTCCATCAACCCAAGAGGAGTGAAATCACACCCCACCTTGTAAATGGACTTTTGGATTTCTGCTGCTTCTCACTTCCTTCTGAAACATGAGTTTGGCCCTGGCTAAAGCATGGTCTCTGAGCAGGTGGGAAATATGCAGCATTTAACACACAGGAGATGAAGAACAAGTTTTTGTCTGTCAAACACAGGAACAAAATAGGAACTAGCCATAACCAAGCAACCCAAACGGGAGGCTCTGGAAGAAGAGCTCATTTCAAATAGACAACATTTTCATGAGATGGCTAGGCTACTGCAAGGCAGCGCACAGCCCGTCCAACAAGCCAGCCTTACGGGGTGAGACAAACTTCATGCTTTAACTTTTGGCTCAGGTCAGTAATCTGTTCTCTTCCTGGCATCAGGCCAGTGGATGACATGGTACATGTCCTCTCCAGTTAGAGCAGTACAACAGCTTGCAAGGTTTTGCACTAGCCAGAACTCTGAAACAAAACAAAAAAAACCAGAAAAGAACAAGCTTTGAAAGTCACTGAAACCCTTCTCACTGCACTGTTACGACTGAAGAGTGTGGCCCCACAATTACTTGGATGACAGCAAGTGGGGGGAGGAAACATCGCTTTTACTGCCAGAGAAAGCCAGCAGTCAGCACGAGGCACGGATTCTGAGCTGCAGCTTATTCCTTGGCAGGCAGATGTTGCTGAAGTCCCACTAAGTCACTGCTGAGGATGCAAAAAATGAGCTTGCTGCTCTTGCATTGCTACTTTTCTTGCTTTGCTGATGTGAATATCTGACCTTGGGTCTCAACTGGTACAAACTGGCATCATCTGCTTGAAGCCAACAAGAAAGATGGATGACTATACCAGCTACCAACCTGATCCACAGCAATGCCCAGGGCTGAGCGACAGAGGCATCCTTTTGAAATAGAAAGGCTTTGTTTCTATGATGTTTCATTCTCATATTTTTTCTAAATGGGTCTTTTTGCCTGCAACGGCTTCAGCAATAGTTCACATACGGTAACATGCCAAGCTACCACAAAACATCTCGGAAGAGATATTTCCCTCAACTCAGCAGCCCTTAAAGGGAAGCATCTGCTGTCAGACATGTGTACTCATCACCCATTGACGCATGGGCCTGTCTGAGAGCAGACTTTGGTTCAGCGCATACCCCCTGCAAAAGGGAGATTTTATCAGCATTACTGTTGCGGCAGTTCTTTAAAAAACAATGTGGGATCTCATATTTCTGGAAGCACATGCATGTAATTTACAACCTTACAGAGAGCAGCACTGCAACACAGATTACTTAATCCATCACTTCCCAGGAGGGAAAGGCGGTTGCTAAGGCACGGGAAGGTTTCGGTTGGATGAGACCTGGTCATTATCTATATAAGTAACTGCTTCAGAGAACACACTCTGCTTTCTGAACTTCAACTGGAAGCAAAACTGCATCCCCAAAACCTGACCCCCCATCCTGTCCCACCCTTTGCTATACACGCCAAAGACTTCCATCAGAAATGCCACACCAGTATTTCACTTACAGACATTCATGAGACACAGAGATGAGCGAGTCTCAAGAGTTGGCCTTATCCTCCTGAGCTTAGGCACACAGCACTGGGACCTAACTACCATGCTACAAAAGAGACTTTCCTGTTCTCTACCACATGCCTTTTTACTGTCATAGAATCATAGATTAATTTGGGTTGGAAAAGACATTTAGGATCATTGACTCCAACTGTTAACCCAGCACTGCCGAGTCCACTTCTAAACCCTGTCCCTAAGTGCCGCATCTACAGGTCTTTCAAATACCTCCAGGGATGGTGACTCAACCACATCCCTGGGCTGCCTGCTCCAATACTTGACCACCCTTTTGGTGGAGAAATTTTTCCTAATATCGAATCTAAAATAGCTACCACTGATGATGGCATAAGAGCCTAAATAATTTGAAATTGCTTCTCCATTTGCTATGATTATTGACCAGCAGCACAATGAGAGGAAGATAAGTGTTTTCTAGGGATACACCTTCTCTCTGAGAGACCTGGATACAAGGCTGTATTAGGTTTTTCAAAGGAACCCACTGATCTGATCAGAGATGGTTCATAACTACATTGAAAAGTGAGGGTCTGCTCTTTGTTAGTGAGAGTCAGGGATGTTTATAGGTTTTACTGAGTCCAGGTCTTCTGTCTAAGCTAAACTTGAGATGGTGCCACTTCTAGATCATCAACTCGACATTAAGCTCTGTGCAAAAAATACCACAGGCAAAATTAACATCAGGTTATGCAAAGTTATTGTTTTCCAGCCTCTGCACCCTGCACTGATTTTATTCTCCAACTCCAAATCCACAGACATCCAACTCTCTCCAGGATTCTATGGGGGCCTGCATGCAGAGGGTGCCTGGAGCTCAAACACGGCTCTCTGAATAGCCATCAGTATAAAACATTATGTTCTTGCTCAGCATTCAAAAATCCTGCCCTTGCTTTCCGAGAGCTGGCTGCCCAGGGCTCCCACAACTCCTTTATCTCATGCAAAGTGACACCATCTTCATGACATCCAGTGCTCTGATTTTCTAACATATAACTTATCTCTTTCATATACAGCTGAAGAAAACTATCACACATCTCTTCCAGGGCTTATAACCATAAGGTGGAGGCTTGTGCCAACATATACTCCTAACCCCCAGCACCACAGAGCACACATCCAAGAGGTTACATTAACCCTGCAAAGCCAATATGAAGGGGGAATTAAAAACATTTAATTGCATTTGCAGCTCAGCAGATTGCTTGAGAGATGCAGGGTTAATTAGGTTACGTATCCTTAGCAATGTGTCATCAATGGTGTTGCCACCCTCCCCCAAAATATTATCAAAATCTCAATATCTATCAAAATTTTCTTCACTGAAGTAATCTGGTATCAGTGAAAGCATGCTTATTTACACCAGATCCTCAGCAGTTCCCACTGTGGGGGCAGGCAGGTGATTTTTCTCTTGGACACAGGATCACTTGCTCTGCCACATTTCCTGCCTTAAAAAAGTTCACCGGGATGGTAAAGACCAGGAACTCCAGGCTTCGGTGCGGAAATGTAGGAGGGAGAGAAAGGGAGAGAAATCAAGAGTAGCCTGACTCTGTCCTTATCTTTCAGCATATCAATGCAGAGCTTAATGAAGTCATAATGAAAGTGTTTGTGAGTACATGTGCCTTTCCAGCAGGCTTTGCAGCTCTTGTATAAGACAGACAGCTCCATCTCCTGGGATATAACTCAGTCCCTGGGCCATTAACGGAGTCCTTGAAAGGGTTCATTCTTTTTATTCAAATTTTTTCCCAGTGTTGAAGAATCCCCTGTGAAAGTATTCGGTGACTGTGTGGGAGTAGGGGGAAGGAGAACATCTTGTTTTGCTTGTGTTTAGACTGCAGCTGTTTGGAGCTGGCTAACACAACACTGCCAACAAGAAGCTTGCAGGCTTGGTGCTTAGGAAGACCATCATCCACTGGTCCATATCAAGGGACACTAATGTTTGTCTCTGGATTTCCCACCCTTGAGTGCACTGTTAGGCAACCGAATCATTGTCCTTTCACCAGAGCAAGTCAGTGTTCCCAGTGAGGTGGCACTCCTGCTCCCAAGGAAGTGCCCCTTTGGTCTCTGCTCAGACTGGGGTTTCTGGTGGGGTTTCCTATACAAAATCAGAAGAAAGGGGGCTGGGATTCCAAACTGGAAACTTCTGGAGCTTTGGATTTTTATCACTTATGCTGCAACACTGAAAGTCACTTGAGTCCTGAATCTGGGGACTGATGCACAAGACCCACAATAAAAACACAGCATTTGGTAAGAATTGTTGACTGAAATCACAGTAATAATTCGAAGCTGGAGGGCATATAACTGTGAAAAGCAAAATAATTTAAGAAAATACATTACAAGGGTTAATACCCAAAATTAATAACAAACTCTTGAAAATGAAGCAGAATATGTTCTAAAAATACTGCAAGTACTTGTAATGAAATAATGACAAGATAAAACTGCAGCTATTTTTATTAGAAAATATTACTGAGTTCTTATGAGGACAGTGTCTAGCAGCTCCAGCCGGGGCAGGTCTCAGCTGAAGGAATGCACATTACACCTCAGGGTATATAAATTCTCACTCCAGTCAATACCTTTGAAGATGCATCCTGAACGGCTTTGCCAAGCAAAGCCTGTTCAGTTCTGCAGAGGATCTGCTGACCAGGGCTGTTCACTTTTTGTCATGCAAGCGTGACAGTTTACATCAACTCTGAAACAAAGCTCATGACTCTTAAAGCACTGGCTGGTACTGCCTTCCAATGTTAACAGAGCTAGGCTGCAGTGTGTTGGACCAGGCTGGTAGTTAATAGATGAGCAAAGGCATAACGCTGGAGGACATTAAAAGGCAAGTCATAAAAAAAAATATTACTTTATAGCTTTAAAATAAAAATGGGCATATAAAAGAGGTTCAGAAGAGATTGCTGCTTCATTCTAAACCGAGTCTGGATTATTAGCTAGAATTTATCAGACAGCTTTTGGATACAATAAATGCTGATGTAGTTGTTACAGCAGGTCTCTGATCCATTGCTCAGAATTGAAAATATAAACTTATCTACAGTTTATCTTTTCCCTTGGGTGGTTTTTTTCATTGTTTTTCTCTTTGCTTTGAACAATTAAATGATGCTATAGATAGTGCCTGCTTGATACAGGTACCCCACAACTGCAGTGTGTTAGTCTGAACTCTGCAAAAACAAGCTGTTGCATTATATGCCATAGAGTGCGCATCAGTTCATGCCAGCATGGGTCAGTGACATACATGGGTCGCAGAAATTGTCCTTAAAAAGTCCTGACTATCTGGAGGAGGAGAGCAGGAGGTAAGAGAGAAAGTGTGCCAATGTGCAAGAAAACAAATTTATCACTTTCCCCAGCTAGTAATTTAGCATATCTCTAACAGCTAACAATCTGCTTGCTGTTTCTTATGCTGAAGTTACATCTTTTGTGGGATAGGAATTAATCTTTACACACTTACTGAACAATATTTAAAAAATGTGAGCTCCTCTTTCTCATTTCAGAGCCAAAGCAGATATAAAATAGAAGCTCCAGGGTAAGATATGTCCACAAGTTCTCATCACTGTCATCTCTGCTGGTAGTAAAGTGCTAACTGATCCCTAATCTATGCATGGCTGCTTCTGGTGCACGTCAGTGTCTATGTCTGTGCAGCCAAGCAAGTGCAGGACCACGAAAGGAAGGAGCATATCCGACTGCATAGCAAGGTGAAGAGCTATCTGGAAGGAACATTAATTTTAGCCAAGATGACTGTTTCAAGTAATAGAGGTTCCATAATGACTTTTAATGTTCACATAGGAAGTCACCCTTTAATTTCAAGGCCTGTCCAAGATGCTTCTTGGCAGTAAACCATGTAAGGTAGAAGCATCCCCTTGCCAGGACTCAGCCGGAGATTTCAGGAAACTGAGGTCTGCTGAGACATGCAGACCTTCATTCATGAAGCCTGGCATACTGGGACAGACCGCGGGTATCTATTAGCCCCTGTTAACACTAGTCTTTCTCATAAAGCTCCCTGCTCCAGAGAAAGGTGACATTACCCCACGTGCTGGCCCTAGGCATCTGTGCATAGCCACACTGGCCAGTGAGACCAGAGGTGGGGAGGGAATAAAGCCATTCTGAGTCTGCCACCAATCATCGTACCCTGAAGTGTGAGTTTAATTACCCATGTCATTAGCTTAGCTTGCTTCAAAAGTAGTGTTTAACAGACACCATAAAAGACTATCATAGAAGCTTATTATCTCCTGGCTAGATGGAAAAAGAAGAGGTTAATTTGGTAGAAATTAATAAACAAAGCAGAAAACAAACCACAATACAACCATGACCTAGAAGCAAGTGGATAAAGCCAAATTCAGTCCTGTGTTGGAAAAGGTGGTTTTGGAACAGATGTTTAAATACAGATAGTGAATTTCCTTGACCCCACTTTTAAATAAGGAAAATTGCAAGAGTTTTCCAAAATAAGGAGCTATGAATATTTGTAGTACAGACAAACATGTCCTCAACAAGAAGTAGGTTTGTTCATCCTGGGCAATGTGTTTTGTGGTACCTTTAAATATGAAGAAATCAGCTCCTTTACTCTCCTGACTTGCACAATCCTTCAGTGCCTATGCAACCCCAGGTCCCTGAGGGCTTCTACCACAGTTCATTTCGCGTGGCACCAGTTAGCGCTTCAAATGCACAGCCAAGAATGAAAAATGAAAAAATAAATTGGATTTGCCAGGGTTGCTCGTGCCAGACAAAAGCAACAGGAAAGAAGAAGGGAAGGGAGAACCATCACTAACCTTCATCCATTTCCAGGATGCTTGCTGGGAGAGAAAGGAACAGAGATGTCTCTTTTTATTTCCTTGGGAAGGAGGAAGTTAAGGGGGAGCCTGAGAGTCAGTGCTGGTGCCAGACACCACGTGGACAGGGGCTCCCTGATACCCTGGGTCAGATTCACTTCTGCGCTGCCGTGCCAGGTACCCCTGGTGTTTCTTTCCTGCAGAGACAGAGCCAAACCATGTAGGATGGAGTAAAATTAAATTACTGGGTGATTTCTGTGGCTTGCACAGACAGTCTGGGGGACAGCAGTGAAACAGTTCCATGAAGTCCCCATATCTCAAGCTGGTTGGGAGCCTGAAGGCAGCACAGACAGAGCAGCCTTAATGTGATGCAGTGCCTGTAGCAGCCCCAGGGGAGCGGGAAAGATGGGGAACACAAGGAGAAGAAGGGCAGAGTCTCAGCAGGGCAAACCCACTTTGTTCTACCCTGTCCAAGGGCGTTTGTGTCGGCTAACCACCTATCGTGACCACCCACCACAGAACCACTTACCAATGCATCAAAGAATCCCCTTTGCTTTCTAAAGCTGCTTCATCCCACTCTATAAAGGCACATATCCATTTCCACTCCCGCTCCCTTACAACCTCAGCTCACAAAGTGTTTTTTAAATGCATCCCACAGTGTCAAAAAAAACCCAGCCCACTCCCCTACACACACCCCCCCCCCCCATCCCCCTCTGCTCCAAAGAGCAATTAAATCCCATTACCCTTCAGCTGGCTCACTCAGGCACAACGGTCACTGACAGCCTGTGAAACTGTCATTAAGCTATCATCAGCAAGGTGGCTCTGAGCTGCTGTCACTGTGCCACCAGCACTGCTCGGGGAAGCCTCAGTCACAGGTTTGCTTAATGTTCACTCCCTACTTGCACAGCCATATGTTGGCATGGGCATGGTTGTTTTTTCACTGCAGACGGGAGCGAAGCACACGTGTGCAACCACCTAACACCCAGGGGACCCGTGGGCTCACGGTTACGTACCTATCTCCAGAAGCAAAAAAACTCACCGCAGCAAATAGTGAAACAGAACGGTGAGGCTGCAAGCTGACAGAAGCAGGCTGCATGCATGCCGATGCCATCAAATGTCCTGCTTCATTTCTGCTTGAATTAATGAAACAATTTTACCCCATGTGATTTGCAGCTAGGTTTGGAGTAACATCTTGAATTCCATTTGACTTCTCTGGCCTTTTGAAGGGTTTCCATCAAGCCCTGCAGCCATGTCATCTTTATTAGCCCCTAAAACACTGGCTGTTTCCTTCTGCCAGTCATACGAATGCATCCTGAGACTTTAGCAGCACATTACCACATCTCAGTCTTCCTAGTGGGAGCGAAGACTGTCTTGCAATAAAGACAAAACCCACCAGCACATGTGACAGAAAATTGTGAAAACTGGATCTTGATCAGCCAGGAAATTACCCAAAGAAAAAGGAGAGCTAAGGGTTTGGAGAAGAGTCCCCAGCAGACAAATCCCAGCCAATCTACTCATGCCGGGGACTCAAAGGGACTTTGCAAAAAGAACTCAAAGAAATACCTCACTTTAGGAGTATGTAGGAGGAAAGCAAAAAAAGCCATCTGGAGCATTGAGTCTGTCCCACCTTGTTTCAGGCAACTCCAGACAGGATATAAGGCTATCTTAGCAAGTCAGGCCAGGTCACCTATGGGCTCATTAGAGGGTCATACCTAGAAAAGACTGCATCCCTTCCCAGCTCAACCTTTCTAATAAGAAGCTGAAGTATATTCCCTTTGCACTGTTCTTCGGTCCCTATACACAACTCAGTAAATGGCAAAGCGAAGACAGACATCACTTCTTTAAAACCTGCAGCCTTTAAGATGTACCAAATCATGTACCAAAACAACAGTGACACCTTAAAATCACAAGCGGCTTCTGAAAGCATTGGCTTCTATTTTTGGAAGGCAATTCCTTCCCTTGAAGTATCTTGTTTAAAAAAATAACAGTTTTTCCTCCCTTCTGTTGATACTTGTGACAGAATGATCACAAGGTCTCAATTACTCTGTGTTCGGTGCACTAATCCCTTTGGAGCTAACATGTTGCAGTCACTGCGAAACCAGGCACTTAATGAGATGACTGAAAATAGTAATTAGGCACTAGGTGGAATGCGTAACCTCTGGCTATTTGGGTTTACAGACTCTAAAGGACAAGTTGAATTATTTTTCTATTGCATTATTCACAAATGCATGTAACCTTTTTATCCTTACTTCAAAAATACATAAGCAACGTGCTTCACAGAACTACACTTACTGTCACAGCTGAGATCACAGGTCAATGGGGCTGAAGCTGTAGATACCAAAACTCCAAGGCAACGCGTGGACAGACTTGTGAATGCAGATATGGATAACTTACTTGGCAGATCTGTGCCTCCTGGTAAGGGTCCTTTTCTTCCTTGAATTCCTTCTTTGCAGTCAGTTCACACGGTGGTGGTGAGTTCACAGACAAATGCCCACTTTTGAATGAGTGTAACATCCCCATATTTTCCATGCTAATGTTTTCCACACTGATGTTTTCCCTGATGGGAACAACTGTCACCACAGCTACAGGGAACGACCAATTTCTCCACAACCCCAAGGTGTCCTGGTTTCATGTAGGCAGACAGCACTTAGTGCCCGTCAGAAGAGCTGTTGGCACTGGTGGAAGAAAATGGGAACCAAATCTAGCGAAATGGCAACAGCCCAGGTCCTGCAAGACAAGGACTGTCATCCAGAAGATTTCACAGCGTGTCAGTGAGAAATAAAGTGAAAATCTAATGAAAAGCCCTAAACTTCTGCACAGTAAAAGACATTTCTCCTGTTTCCTTACCATGAGATATGGACCAGAAAGGAATACATGTAAAACTACATGGTATCCTGGAGAACTCTTGATGGGGAGCGACAGGCAAAGGAGTCTCTGTCTCAAGCTGAGGAGAAGTGAAGGATGAGAGGCAAAGATCTGCCTTAATGTTTTCATCTGTTTATATCTACCCCCATCAGTCAAGACCTTCTGAGGATGCTGTTTTCCTAGGAACACTCCACTTTTCAGACTAATAGCATAAGAGAAAGCCGCACGGCAATTCCTCGTGCCAGTCCCCTGCAAAGCAGGGCATTGCCTGTTCACAGGTGGGACATGTACCACAGCTCTTGCAGCTGAAGGGCCTGCACCCTCCACACAGTTTTGCTTTTGCAGTAGCAAGAACCACCACCAAGTACAGAAGCACTATATTTCAAGACATAAATAAGAATCTAAAGCAACTGGGCCAATTTCCCCATTAAATGCATATAGCTACCATGAGGCTGAAAGGAAGGCCTGGGTCTGAATGTATTGTTGACAGGAATCCATTTCCAGAGGCATCGATTATTACAGTTGCAATAAATCATTTACAAAGCACTGTAAATTCCAACCAGGGTTGAACAAACGCAAGGCTTCGTCATCACCCATTTCTCTTATAGCCAGAGCTGGGTTAAGAAGAGGTTCCTATCTTAAACAGGATGGATTGGAGGTATTGTACTCAGGGTATTGTCTGTAAAATAAAGGGTAGATCAAGGTTAAACCTCATTCAGGCAGTCCCAGGGCTGTCGTGTTAACCAGTAGCAATACTCAAAGTTGGAAATTTACAGCTGGCTTGGGGATGCCTGGAGGGAAAGCCATGGAGATGTGTGTGTACAGAAGAGGTTCTGACACCTCTCGAATTGATCACAAAACTCTCCAAGGCATCTTGGAGGGTCACTGCGCCAACCTGTGGCTAGCTCCAATCACCTGGGTAGGGACAGCCCTGGCCAGTGGGTATCTGTCTACCAATATTGGGACTCAGAATTTCTCATTACATCATTTTATAAACAAAACTTGGGACAGATCCTGTGAACAATGCATGAAGGTTTCACAAGGCATGCACAAGGTCATCTGCTACACAGGAATGAGCTTCTACCCAGCATAAAGTAGACCACAGAGTGAACTGCTGCAGCCAGCTAACATGAGGTCAGATCCTGCTCATATTATTTGAGTGCTCCCCAGCTGAACTCTGATTCAACCGGTGGGACTCACTGCCATGAGCAACCTTTGCAGGCTTTGGGAGCTTCTACAGCTTGGCTGTTATCCTGCAAATCCCTTCCTTACAAATAAATAAAGCAATAGATAGATGGTACTGACAGAAGAAAGCAGCAAAATCAGCATGCCTGTTTAAATCTTTTACTGTTTGGGATACATTTTCTCTGCCAGACCATTACTTTGAGCACTGTGGTTCACTTTCCCTCTTTTTTTTCCTGGACCAAAAACCTGCTACTGCTTTCTCTGAGAGTCTGAGTGCTGCTGACTCCTTTGTCCGAGCCAGCCGCTATTAGTCATTCAGGGCTAATTTCTGCCAGGGTTTTATTCACTGCAAGACCCACAGAGGGATTTAAAGCTTTGCAGCAAACCACAAAGGCCTCCCTCACTGGTCATTTAGCCAAACCCAGGGCTCTCTGTCACCTACCCACATCAGCCCAGACTGACTCAAGCAATAAAGGGTGATGTGACACTGTGGTGGATCCAGCCTCATGTCAGTGAAACTGGAGCCTGACCTCCAGGTTTAAGAGGCCATCTGGCCCAAGAAGGAGCCACAGGCTTGATTTCTCTTCACAGGGGCATCACTAGCAGTGTAACAAAGCAGGTTCAGGCCATTTGGAAGCAATGAAAGCTGTGATCCAATGTCACAGGACTTGGCATTGACACGTACATCACTGAGCCAGCAGTGATTTTCCCATACAGACTTACCTTTAAAACATCCCCAGTATGCTGGCAGTGATTTGGAGACACATACCGATATATTCTGGACCACTGACTATGCCATGTATCATGTTTCTGTGCAATTTTCAGATTTGCAGTATCAGCCAAATCTCCACAGAATATTAAAAATATAAAAGAATTTATAAATATTTCACATTAAAATTCACTGCTAACAGTTTGCAAATTTCCTGCTGTAGCCTAGTGCAGTCAATGAGTGATTCATTTTCCACAGTTTTGGGGTACATTTATCTAGTTGTGTAATTTCCAAATTGTCCTTGTGCTGTGGGCAGTAATGGCCTTCTTTGGGGCCCATGCATGGCATGCAGCGTAATACGCCTCTGGCCCACAACCTACCCATTAGGCTCAATCCTTGAGATTATTCAGATAATGAACTGCTGGGAAAGAAACATGAGGAAGAGCAATGGAAGGATAGGCTCTCATGATGAACAAAGGCTACTGAAAGCATCAAGAACTGATTCCCTTTCTCTCTCTCATTGCCTAAGGGGAAACCTCTGCCATGTATTACTTCCAGCCAGGCTGTCAGTCCACGTCATACACATGGTCCCCTGGCAAAACAGGGAGCCTTGGGTCAAGCATCCAGTCTGAGTCAAGGAGCTCCATCTTGTCAGTGTGCTTCCAGCTTAAAGAAGCAAGTTGTGCTCTCCTAGCACAGACAAGACGCATTGTCTGCAAGGGGTCTGCAGTTTTCCCCACAAAGGGCAACAAATGATGTTATACCCACCAGAAAAGGACCGAAGGATAATTGGCTTTTTGTCTCTCTGATTCACATGAAGGCATTTGAATGACATTGTGGGCCAATGCACCCCCAACCTACCCCCCACATTTCTTTCTCTTCTGATTGTTCTGAGAGCATGTCTTTGCATTTTGCCAGCACATTTCCTTACTAGGATATTTCTAAGATATAATAGTTATTTGTGAAGGGGAAAAAAAATGTGTAATTTGTCTTGCCTTCCTAAAATCAAAATAAATTCTAAACTCGTTAGTTTTCCTCTAAGTGATATTTCACTTTCTGAATGTCCATAATTGCATGTATCTACAAGTGTACAGGTGCATATTGCCACAGTTATTCTCAAAAAACATCAATATCACCTTCTGTAAGCAGACACAGGGCCACCGTGCCTATCCTAAAACCAACCAAATGCCATTTACCTGTTCAAAAATAACATTAAACTGGTATTACCATGCTTATCACCGCTGTGGGAAGACACCAGGACTTTTCTGTCCCTCCTTCAATTTTCCTAGCTAAGTCTAAAAGTTACAGAATTAAATAGCTGCACCTGTTTTGATTTTGGCTAATTGTTGCTGTCTTCTGGGTGACATGAGATCATTTGGGTTGCAGCAGCAGCAGTCCCAGGAATATTCCACCTCCCTTTTGCAGCACCCAAATCTGCGGCCTGGCAATTCGGCCTTACCAACAGTTTCAGATTCAAATGTATGAAAAGGAGCAATATTTTTTAGAAAACACTATGAAAATATGGCCCCTGTGTTGAGCCTTCTGGCAGATGCCTGAACATGCAGTGCTTGATGAAAGCCTTCTGAAATCTCTGTTTTCACAAACTGTTCAGTTTATCAGCTCTCCACAAGCGGTCATCTTGTCAAAGCCCTACTCTTGACTGGCCCCAAGCTTGGGAGGTGGACAGAGGTAATATTGATCTCCTGGCTCAGAGATGCACAGTTCATTCAGCATCTGTGGTCTCATTCCCTTTCCCTAAGATCTCCCCATGTCACAGAGCTCAGGAAGGCCTGCAGGAAAGTAGTAACAAGGACATTCTTGCCCTTTTCCCTGCCAGGTTGAGGACAAGGGATCAGATGCACACAGTCACCCAAATTACACACAGAACTTGAGAAAGGGAGGCAGGCTTTACCCAGCACACACATTAGCTTTGGGGGTCAGTACCTGTAGAAGGTAGCCACTAGGTGCACCATGCTCAGCACCACTCCTCATTCCAGCTGCCCTGTGTCAGAAGTACATTTTGAGAACCCAGCACTTTTAAACACCACCAATTTTAGCAGATTTTTGGCAATGCAACCAACCAGCATAACCCACTGCCAGTATGTCTGGCTACACAACTTGCTGCTGCTCACCAGCTGGTGACAAAACTATCGGCTATTCCTTGTGATAACCTCCTGCTTGTCCTCCAGCACTCATCTGCCCTGGACCCCCAGCTTGCATGCATTTGTAGGAGCTTAAATGGACCCAAATCATCTTAAAAGTGAACAATGTATACCTATGGCAAAAGTGAGCCAATGGCCCATGCAATTATTTGCAGACAACACTCCATCAGGCAAGACTTTGGGTACATTGCCTTTTTGCAACCGTGTCTAAACACCAATCTTCTAATTTTCCACAAATCCTTTTAAATCATGTCCTTTCAAGCTTGTGAAAAAGTCTGAAAGTTCAGAAAAGTTCTTCTATCCAACTTATTCAGTGGGAACCCCTACAGCAGAAAGAAGTAAACCAAAGCTCTTGCCCAGAGATTGGGAATTTTCCAATTCAGGCTTTTGTGGCTCCCACCCATCTGCACTAGTACAATAGCGGGGCCATGTCTGGCCCTGTGGCAAACTCAAATGCAATTGGCAGAAAAGGGGAAAGAGATATAATTGTGTTTCTCCAGGGAAAGTGGTCATTACGAGGGTATTATCTGGATAGTGGTTATATAAACTGTGGCTGAATGGGCTCTATTTACAATAAGAAAAATTGCCAGAAAGTGATCAGAACATATGCGTTCTGATGAAAAGGCTGCACTTGAGCAACATGAAAAGCCAATAATCTACGAGGAAGTAGCTGTTTGATAGCTACGAATTTTAAGCAGAGACGGTGCTAGGGGAGGGATTTCAAATCTAATCAGATCATAAGTTTCAAAATTTCTTATTAGTCCCAAATCTTGTCTGAAGTTACAACAGATAGCGACAAAGCTGTTGCAGCCCACGAGCCAGGTTCAGACCCGACATACTTTCTGCAAATCCAGTGTTTTGATAGCACATCGCCTGCCTTTTGGTATGCAGCCTTTTCACAGAGGCAAAGTCCTGTCCTCAAACTTTCACTATTGAGGAGTTCATACATATCTGAAAGAAGGAATCTGTCCCATTACACCACAGTTTGTGCCATTAAGCCAATGCCAATTGTGACAACTTGGTAATAACTTGTATCAACCCCGAGGCTCAGTCTCTCGCTATCTTTTCTATGCTTGCAGCCACAAAGCGCTGGATCAGCCCCAGGCAAATCCCTCTTTCGCATCTTGGTGAAAAAACATTCTGTGAATGACTACAAGGTATACACAGGAAATTTTATCTCCAACACCTGCCTTCATTGCACGTACCCCAGCACTGAGTAGTTTTTTTTCCTCAAGACCACTTTCTAGAAAAAGGTCTAATTGTTTTAGTATTACCATTGTGAATTTGTAAGCATAGAGTGGGACAGAAAAAACTTGGGCTACCAGAGGAGCTTAATTTAGCTTGACAGGTTTGAGACCTTACAGGGAGAACTCCGTAGAGATCTTCGGTAGCTCAGTGGAGTCAGGCACATACTTGGGTTTCTGCTACTAGATCCTTCATGAACTATAAACTGCCAAACCACCACAGATGTGTTTCTCATACAAGAGCACAACCTTATCTAGCCAAAGAATCAGCTCCCTAGGAGTTCTTGCCATAATTTGTAATTAATGCAACAACATAAAATGGCTGTACCTCCAACTGTTTTCAGTTCATCACCTCCCAGTATTGCACGTGATTGCTGTATATAATGCAGTGGATTTCTTTTTCATGAACATGTTCCAAGTTCCCTTGAACATGTATTGGCTTGTGGTGACCACCCTATTCCCACTCATTCTTTTTCCAACGCAGGTTTTTATAGACTCCACCACAGGGAATCAGAGCTTTCCAACTTACTCCTCCTATGAAAACTAAACTCTTGATCAGACTTCTTGCCTTTTCCTGATCCTCTTTGCATTCTACCATATTCTTTGTGAGATGCAAAGACCAGAACTGTCTACAGGATTCAAGGCGTGGGCCAGCTACAGATTTGTACAGCAGCACTGAAAGATATCCCCTACTGCTCTTCCAGTCCCACCAGCTGTGACAGTGTGCTTCAACCCTCCCCATCCTGACCTAGCAAGGAACAACTGTATTCAGCATGAGGTGGATTCGGGAGTTTGACTTGAGCAGCATGCCTATCTTGCAAAGCAGATAACAGATGCAGTCTAACAAGGAAGCCAGCTGGGTGATGCCCAGGGTGAGGCGGGGGCCTGACACCTTAGTGTTCGTTCAGCGAAGGCCAGGAACACTCCTGCACGTCTGTAACAGTAAATCTGTATCTGTGAAGAATCCTCCCCACTCTGCACTGAGCCATCAGGCCCAACTGACCTTCCCGAACTGACACCTTGTTAAGGGCCAACAGGCACACGATAACTGACTTAGTCCCACCTCACTAAAAAGGTAAAATCTGGCATTTCAGAATCTTCTTTATTTGGAGGATGAGAACTCTAACTACGGGATGGATCGATGGGCCTGGACCTCTCTCTTCCCCAGGCAGGGACACCTCCTTGGTAAGATTTGCACCTCTGACTACGTCAGATGTTACCTGGGACAATATAACAAAAATGCTGTACCTTTAATTCAAGCTCAATTTTTGCAGTAAGTGTATTTATCAGCAGCAGTTCCAAACTTGTTATATCTGTAGCCTTAATAAACAATCTCTTTTTTCAACTTTGCAAAACTGTTTCAGGAAAAGTCCTTAACTGGGCTCTGACAGGCAAATATTAACTCTGATGAGCGGCTATACGTATAAACCTTTAGGCTTAAAACCATTGACCAAGTCCGAGGCTAGGATCAGGTCTAGCGATACCTAGGCTCCTCTCTGAGAAGGTGTTCAGAAAGCAAAGGGTTCCTCTCTGAACCTCGTGACTCAACAGGAGGGCTGTTTACCCCACACACCCTGGCCACTTGTCAGACCCTTAACATGACACCAGTATTTTGGGGTTTCTGCTAAGCATTGGGCTGAAATTCTCATGAGAATTTCCACTGTAGCCCTCATCAATCTCTTCATCAGTAACGGCCACCTCAAATCCAGTCATTTTACGTAAGATGTTAAGTTTATTTTTTTATTAAAGGTGTTATGTTACGTTGTGTTTTAGCTCACACTTTACTGCCCATTCACAAAGTCTCATGAAGATGTTCACAGGCTTCATCCCCTATGCTGAATAACTCTGTACTATCAGAATAGGGACAGACTCCTCCAAAGAGAGGTTTGTATCTTCCCAAGACAGGCACCTCAGATAAGCAAGATGTGGAAGAATTTATTTCTCTCCACAAGTTATGTAATTTTTAGACAACAAAAATTAAGCAGGATGAAAGCCACTGTGGAGCTCTAATCCCTGAGTTCTTGAAGGTGGCAATAAGAAATCTCCTGTGATCTCAAGCACCTCTATATGACCAGACAGAAAAGTGGGTCTGCAATTCCTGGCAGAACAAGGTATGTATTAGAATTAATACTGGAGTCGGATTCAAAAAGCACAAGTTTCAGTCCTTATCTCTATAGATTTTCCCTTCTCCTCCCTTGTCAACAGTGTTGTACAAGACGCAGTACAGTATAGCCTGCAGACACAGCTGTTTACCTGACACCAGCCCAGTGACTATGAACTTCCACTTCTGAACCAAAAGTATATACCTTCTAGGGGCTTAGTCTCAATCTTTTCCTGCTCTTACATTTAAATCTTAAATTTAAGGTCTGGCAAATTTATTCTCTGTAGATCAATAGCCATATGTCCACTTCCCATATCATAATGACCACCTGCAATTTTACACACAGCATATGGAGGGAGATAGAGTTGTATTTGTGAGTGTCTCATTCATTCAGCATGATTAGTCCTAGATCTTCCAGTGCAGATGTTAACACATATGGCCACTATCCTCATCATGCTCATGAAACAAGCAAGACCAACTTGTTCCTAACTTGATGCTTTAGAGTACTTACAGACCTAACCCTAATTTCACTGCCTGTTATTTTCCTTCTGTGTTCAGCTACACAAATGAACATTCTACTCCCTGATCTGAAGAGAGAAGCACAAATATTGTTCATTAGGAAATGAGTACTCGTCTGATCTGTGAGAAATGCAGTTTTGCTGGATTTCTTTTTATTCATTGTTCTCTCAAAAAAACAAAACAAAAAAACCCAAACCCCCAACAACCCAAGTCTTCCAGCTGCCCTGCAATTACATAAGGTTGTACTTACTCAGTATTTAGATATGTGAGTTTTAAGGAAAAGATGGGATATCAATGATTCAATAAAGTATCTCCTTTCCTCTAAGAGTTAATGTTGAGCAATATCCAGTTCTGCAGTTGGATGGAGATTGGTTTTGGTAAGGTGACAGTGAGATGGTCCAGCTGTTCTGCCTAGTTACACTGTTTGAAGAACTGATGCTAAACCACTGGGCACAAAATAAATTATTTTTATAAGGCTGTTTGAAATTGGTTTTAATTTATCAGCTTTCAAAATAGTCCCTCTTTTTACAACATGTTTGCAGCACACATACTAAAAGATTTGAAGGCTCTTCTGTTGCATTTGTAAAACCAAAACCATTTTTAAGGCCATTTTTTGAAGTTTAATGAGAATGGCAATTTCTTTTCAAAATGAAAGAGTGCTCACATGCAATATCTAAGATGTTGCCAAAACTAGATAAAAAAAGCCCTCACAACATAGAACATATCGATCAGCCATTTAAATGCTGCACAAGTGTTCTGGTAAAAGTCTGCTTAGCATAATTACCCTCTATGCAAACTTCCCCACCAGCTCAACCAGAAATTGGATGCTGTTAATCCTGTCTTAGCAAAGAGATGTCTGGTAGCATGGACCGCATCTTTAACTCAAGGACTACTTCATTGGTGCCACTTGTTTCATAGCAAAATACACAGAACATCTACTATGCCATTAATGAATCCATTACATTCCTATGACTGGTAGCCATTGCTTACATCCTAAAATATTAGGATATATGTATTCTTGCTTCTTTTCCTGGATGTGAACAATGGAAAGAGTGTCAGCTCAGGGAGAGAAGAAGAGAAGCTACAAATCTATTTGATCCTTTCATATCTGAGGAAATAATTTTCTGGGATCTCTAGAACCCCAAAGAAATTAAAGGGAAGTCTCCCAAGAGGATTCACCGGGCCTCAAGTTAGAAACTCCATCCCCGTCATGGATATTCATAGATGCATTCTTACAGTGCTCTAACAGAACAGGGCATGCCTGCTTTATCCTCTCTGTCAGGGAGGGACTGAGATAAAAGGCAAGGTCTGAATGGGATTCAGACTCCTGAAATGGCCATTGGTACAAAGTATGACTTACAAAAGTACACAGCTATGAAACTTCCTTTGATCTGCACCTTTACATATCTAATTTCCTGAAAAATTTGGTCCTGGGTGACTGCTGCTCTGAGTGCTACCTGCTTTTTGCAGCCCTTTTCCTGGTTTAGCTGTCAGACCTGCAGGACCACCATGGCTAAGACAGCAGCACGGAGCTGCTCCTTTGCATGCATCGCTCACGGCTTGTACCTAAGCACCACAGGGCTGCACTGGGGCAAACCAGCAGCCCACAACAGCCTTGCAGAGTTACCGCTGAAGGTGTGGCTTGCCTGCAGAAAGTTTGCTACTGGAGATTAGGCATAAAAAGTAAAGAAACCAGCATGACCCTGGCAACTCAGGTTGGATTTGCAGGACTACCAGCAAAGGGGGAGGGCAAGAAGGTAGTACAACGAAGAAAAAAAAATAAAAATATCAGTAAAACCTTTTTGCTTGCAAGCAGAGCAGATTTTCAGTTGTGTGACTGAAAGGCAATAAAGAGAGCCAAAGACAATAAGCACAAAGGCATTTTCACAGAGCCTCTTCTCAGATTAAACTTAATTTCCCACTAGTTTGTCATTACTTTGATTATAGGACTGTTACTATTAGTGTATCATAGCCCGAGATGTAATGCTGCCAACACACGAGTACATCACAACCCCTAATGAAGTGGCATTTCTAGGAAGCGCACCGCTGTACTGTCTGGAAGCACTCTAGAAAATGGTTCCAACCTGCAGGACGCCAGTTTGCTAGCAGGCATTAGGGAAAAGGGAAAGGGGAAATGGAACCGTAACTCCACACAAACCATGGTAGAGATTGGTGGTATTAGACTGGGAGTTAAAACCCCCAAGTTTATGTCTCAGCTTTGCAAGTGGATTGTTGCATGGGACAGCATGGAGAGGCTGTCCAGGCTGTTTTATCCTTTTTCCCTATGTCCACCACAGGGGTAGAAGAAGGGGACACCATCGGTTCGCTGGTCTACTATCATACCTCAGGCCTGAGATGCTCCAAGGAGATCCACGGGTAAAGCACATGCATTTTCCTCGCAATCACAAACATCTGCAAATCAGTGCTATCAATCTGCTTTGAACAAGCCACAGATGACTTGACGAGGCCAGCACTGTAACAATTTAGAGTACCTGCTGCCAAGCTAGCTACTCACTATCTGGCTATAAATCTTGACCTGACATATGCATATGCTATCTTTTCCAGCTTTCTGGCTTTCTATCCTTTGTTTTGTAATCCCGGAATGATTGCAATTAAGGAATACTATCTCATTAAAATGCCTATCAGCACACTAGCTTGTAAACACTCATAATAAGTATGGCTAATAAAATACAGTTTATTAGCCAACCTTGTACAGTATTTTTACAGCCTTTTCCACTCATCATTGAGAAAAATAAATCCTTCACAGCTGTGCTGGAGCTGGTATTGCTGCCAGCCTCCCTTGGTCTCACCTGTAACGATGTGAGTAATTAAAGTCCTTATAGGAGTAGCAGGGGTTTTTATTGCCTGCCACAATCCCATCCTCTGCTCTTCTGACTGACTTAGGAACTACAACGAATGTTGTTTCCAAACAAGATCAGCAATGAAACTCACTTTTGTTGTATTAAATGATGTAAAAATCAGTCACAGCTGCTTGATAGTCCTTGTCTCCTGTCCCAGGGTGCCAAGGAAAAATCTGGTGGCCCCTCAGAAATGGTGAATCAAAATCCACTTCCCAGGAGTTTGAAGAGCTGCCTGTGAATCATTGCAGTGAAAATGGTAACAAGCAAATAGCTGGAACTACTTGGGGTGGGGGGAAGCCTTCACTCCGTAAAGTTCTCGGGAATCAATTAGTCTGGAGTGATGGCAGATAAGTGATTATTTTGGGGGGATTTAAGAGAACTATGAACATTTTGCTTTTTTTTTATACCGTGACCCTGTTTGTTCTCAGCCACCAACTGGGCATATACACCACAAAATAAGCACACTGTAAAAAGCTTAAACCTCTAATTCAAAAGGAATGTTTTATTTAGTGGAAAAAACACGCATAGTCTTTTCCAGCACAAGATGCTGTTTTGTAGTGAAGCCTTTTTTTTTTTTTCCCAAAGGTACTTGGTGAAGTCAATTATCATGATATATAGAGTTACTTTTCATGAGATAAACATAAAACCAAATGCTTGGCAGTAAACATAAACCTCCCAAGTTTTCCTCCTTCTTCTGTCCTTTTATCTCTTTTTATTACCACATTCAGAACTATAAATTGGTAATTTATTGAAAAATGAACGGTAACATTTACCAAAGTGGCACTATTTGCTACCCATTTTACTGTGAAAAGAGTCTGGTTTTAGGAGCTTCTTGCTTTATGCTTTTTAACACGAGCATAAACAAATATGATGCTGAAAGATGACTTAAATATTTTCCCTCTTTTCTTGTTTCCTTTAAAAAAAAAAATAACACCTAAATAAACCCATGGAAAGGTGTAAGATTTCTTGGTGTGAATACCTTTCCCCATCAGGTCCCCATGTGACATGCCAGCACAGCAGCCTGGAGGAGGTACCACAGATAAAGAGATGTGTCCAGGGCACCTGGGAACCAGCCAGCTAAAAACCTCAGCAGCTTCAGTCTGGGATCGTCACCCAGACAAAAAAAAAAAACCCTTGCAACCCCAGGTGCAAATGTAGAATATTGACCTACTTAAGGCAGCAAAGTCATCAAAGGGATTACCCCTCATTAGCACCCAAGCTGCTAGGTTACACTTACTACTGGGTGTATATCCCTGGGAACAGCAGAAAACTTCAGATAATGCTGGGCAGTCATTTGCCCAGAGCACAGTTTGCAGGGAAGGTGAATCGCTATTAGTGGCACAATTTACATACCTGGAAAAAAAAAAAAAATTACCCTTCCTCAAGCTATAGAGCAACCCACAGCACTTAGAGGGCACACAAGAAAACCACAGAGCAGTAGCTCTGATAAGACAGACCAGATGAGCTGGTCATCCAGCTTCCCCCAAGTGTTCCCCTTCAGGGGAGAGTAATATAAATCATGGCATCCTAGAGGAGGAGCTCAGTGTTGTAGTATCCTCCAGCTGGGATCAAAGTGATGTGTGGTGCTAATTACAAAATGCTGTAAATACGTATTCCACCATACAACCTTTGAAGGCTCCCTACAGAGCATAACCTCTTGGTCTTCCTGAGGCTCGTCCTTACCCAAGCGCCTACAGACAGATCAGCTGCTGAACCGAGCAATTGAGGGCATTCCTTGCTGCCATTAACATATTTTAATGAAACCCTTTTTATTAATATTTTCACATATGTAAAGTAATTCAGCTGGACTGGAAACAGTCCACATAAATTCTCTCTGACTACGCTACTTACACTCTAATTGTCCCATTTCTGCAAAGCAAATCACTCCTACCTTCTGCTATGTCCTGGAGCTGAATAGACAGTGATAACTTTCCATGGGACAGATAATTAAATTAAATCCATTCAATTCCAGAAGTTATCACAATTCAGAGGGAGCAAGTCTTTTTCTGCTAAACTTTCAAGGTTTGTAACAAAGGGCCTAATACTCTATACAATTTTTATAATGACAAGTGTATGAAAATTCTATAGGATTTTTCCATAAGAGTAGCATCCTGCATTGAGAGAAAACATCTTATCCTAAATGCATCATCTGAAGCACTCTAACCCTCTAAAAATACAGCCTAAGAGTGAAGTTATGCTGTACAAAGCACTGTAGTATTCTATTTTCTACAGATCTTATGCAACCTCACCCATCAGATGCCTTACACAGTGCCCTCTAAGGATTCAGGCATCCTTTAAGTCATCCCCTCACCAGTGGAGAACAACACGTGAGTGGAATTGGGGGTGGATTTGGATTAGGTTCTCTGCATAACTGGAGTTTATACAGCTATCTGTTGCTACAGGTTAGTATCTGAGGTGGGAAGGCTGAACACCTCCATTGTGCATGGCACGAAAAGGCTGCAGGATTTGTGTTTCAAAGAGCAACCCCCAACAAAATCATGAGTAGAAGAGCCCTACTCTTCAGCTGAGCCCCAGGCACACTGCTGCTGAGTACAGCCCTTAATGTGCAGTTTTTGGAAGCTGTTACGATGGCTTAGAGACATTTGGATATAAGGCTTGAGACCTTGGCCCAGCCAGATAGTATCTGACAGAACTAACGTAGGATTAAAGCAAGCTTCTTTTCCAAACAGCTTCTGATGTAAATGGTTACTATGTGAGAATGGAAATTCTCAAACCCTGAGCAGTGAAAGGAAGGTCCTGTAACAGGTGAACACCAGGTGAACACGCTGATCCCTTCCTGCTGGCTAGAAAGGTCCTTGGAGAAGACAGTTCTTAAAGTGGTATGATACTGCTAGCCCAACGGCCAGGAGGTTTTGCTTGGGTAAATCCCAAGTGGCAAGGGATGTCTATGGACAACGAATGAGATGTGGCTGGTCTCCAACAAGCTACTCTGGCTCTTTAGGAAGTCTGTAGGACTTGAAAGTCCTACCCAGTCTCCAAATCAAGCTTAATAAAAGTCACAACTCTAATGATTGGAAGGTCAGACTCAAGCCCAGCAAATTAGTGACAAAAGGTTCTTATTTCAGCAAAGCAGCAGCTAAAGACAACTACCATCATTTATTGTAACAGATGAGTAAACACATCCTCCCCTCCACACTGGATTAATTCTCAGATTAGCACCAGAGAACCATTTTAAAAGAATTCATATAGAGCACTCAATCTTAATGCATGAGATTGAAAATCTACCCAATGTGGAAGTGGCTTTCTCCATTCTCTCCTCCGACACACACAACATTTCTGTTTAAACACTGGGAGAAGCCATTCTGTTTAGTTAATCCTCATCTCTTGAAGAAGATATATTAAGTCAACACCTGTCCCTTTTTAGTCATTCCTTAGAGTGAACAGCCTTTGCGATGGATTTTCTCTGGCAAGGAACATAACAGAAAGGGATTGTGGTAAATGAAGGAATTCTGCAGAAAAGCCACTCCCAATTTAAAGCAGGTAATGAGCACCAGAGCTAGTGTGGAAGCAATTCATTCTAATCACTTATGACACAATAAAATTTAATTGTGGGTTTTTTGAAAACTAAACCCCCAACTATTATTATTAATAGACTTTTCTTGATGGCAGATAGTGAACATAATTTGTTGAGGCTGTTTTTCCTGCAGTTCATTTAAAAAAAATAATTAAAAAATCAGCTTTTATTTAAGGATGCCTAGGCTTACACTAATGTACAAAACAGTGCTATTGCACTGTTTGGATCTCACAGGACAGAAACTACGTCTTTGAGGAACTCCAGGATATGCTTTTATACAATCGGCATTCTCCTCTCTGCTGAGGTCTCAGATCTTTATCTATTCAGAGATACTTTAATCTAGGACAGCTGGATGTCTCAAGCTTCATTCATGCTAGTAAGAACAGAAATTGAAAGTGGTTGTTTTGTCATGCACTCATTCAGGTGTTGCATGAGAACCTAGTTGGAGAGTAACAGTAGTGATAACCCAGGCCACAGCACAGCCAGGCGACTCTTGCGTTGATGTGGCTGCATCCCACATTCACTCTCTTCCTGCACCAGATGCTGCTGCAGTGTCAAACAGAAAATGAACTGCTTCCCCTCCACTCTAGCAGCTTATCTCACCCAGCCTGAACTGCATGAGGAGAGAATGAGGATAGAGAAGGACCATCAGTTAAGTTCTAGTATTTCTCATTTTGATGCTACACTCATCGGTTTCTCTCCCAGCTAGCTACAGAGCATGACATTTCTTACACTCAAAATATCTTCCAGGCCTTTGAAAGTATAACAACCTCTGAGGCTATCATATCTACCAGAAATTACTTAAAAGCATTTACTAACAAAATAAACTGAGAAATCTAGAATTTGCCCAGTGACTTACATGTCAGTCCTTCTTCCCCTGTACTTGCGACTGTGCCCTTTGGGGTCTGTGCCTAAGCGCCCTTAGAAGTCTGTATTTTCCCTGACTGGTTTGCACAGTATTCAGATGGTGAACGATGTTACTATACTATATCTTACTGTTGTTCATAATGACATGGTCATATACCTCCTCCTCCTCCTCAACACCATTGCAGGACTTCTTTACTTACCTGTGCCAAGCTCCAACAGGCATATTTTGTTGTCCATGTGAAAACTGCATAGGAGAGACTCCCCACAAGGGACTAATGCTGAGGCACCATGTGCTTGGGCATCTGAATGAGATATAAATGATACTGCATTGCTGAGACCTTCATTTCAGGATCAACAGCTCAGGCTAAGCTGCAAAACAGATAAATACTGGTACCTTTATAGCTGTTGGAAGAGCACTACAAAAGATTTCAATGCTCAGTTTAGGATATACTAAGAACTCAGACTGGCTAGCAGTAAGAACACACTATTTATTTGCTTTCAGCTGGCCATATCAGTGCATTCAAAATTTGACGAAAGGCTCAGGTCTGACCCTCAGCAAAGGTCACATTTTTGCTTCTTTACCTCCACCATTCTGTCTCCCATGAGTCTTGAAAGGCAGCAAACACTTCAGCCCATGCCCCATGATGCTTAGTCAGAACATAACCCACTTTTCTAAGAGTTATTCTAAGTGCTTCTGTCATAAGGGGATGGATTATAATGCCTCCCGAAGACAGTGAATAGCAGAGGGCCATTTTAAGCTATAATGAGGTCTCATTACTACAAGAGATCTTGAAGGACAAGAGCTTGGCAGCATTTGGTGATGCTCAGGAAGTCAGAAAAAAGAACAAGATTGTCTAGAGCTGGAGGAGCAAATGTTTTTCCTGAAAAGGCCCCTGATTCTCTATGATGGATATCTTGGGTGATCATTTGCACCAGAGGCTAAAAGCAGTGTCAAATCAGCACAGCAACATTATGCTGGTTTTGCACTGGTGTAAGCAACTCTATACAGACTGACAAAACTCCTGTATCCATAGAGTCTAAGAAACTTCATGCTATAGGAGTTAAAAAATTGATCTTTAATAACACAGAACTTTCCCTGGGAGAATGAATTGTGCCAGAACTACAAACTCTTTGCACTCCTTGCAGCTCCCTGCACTTGCTGTTCTTGGATACCATCTTAGACAATCCAGAGCATTCATCCAAGATTATGGTAATCCCAAAGCATTACTATTACTCCCTAGCCATTATTCATCTTTTCCCCAAAGTGCATTATTGTGAAGCTTGCACAAATTTTGTAACAAACGCTTCTCTCTCTGTCTTGTCTTTACAAACTTCTCTGAATTAAAAGAATTTATCCTAACTGGTATTATCAGTTTGCAGAATTCAGTTTGTTTTAATTATAACAATGAATGAGAGTTCAGCCTACCTAGTTAATGACAAAATATTGTGTTCTTCATTTAATTATGACACATTAGAAGGTTCAGATTTAAATTCTCTTCAATGTAAGGGTGAAACAAATGTTACAGCATAACTAGATTATTCCCTATAAATGACATTATACAGTTTGAGATTGAGATGCAGAAGGAAGAAAAAAAGAGGCTTTGGGTACTATTTGGCAGTTTACTGTTGCAGCATAGCAGACTTCTATGTCCTGCAGATGGCTACAGCAGTGGCATTCATATGCTTCATACGGCATGGCAGCACCTCCTGTCCTTGCAGAGATGACAACAGCACTAACTATGTCTGCTGAAAGCTTTCCAAGGTCCAGGGCTGCTCTGACTATGATTTGACATTACAAACATTATAAACAGAAGAAGCCAGCGGTGCTCTCTCCTTTTACCGCCTATCCTGATCGTTGCATGAACCCACCCCCCTGCCTAGTGGTTGTTTGCATCTGACTGGGATACAGGCAGCAGGCACACATTGAGCCACTGGTATTGCACACACATTGCACTTGTGGGGTTTAGTATAGTGCTAACTTCCAACGCCCTCCCTACTTTTATGGATCACTTCATTATAAAGATATAGAGCTGCTAAGCTCCCAGCCAGACTCATAGATGCCTCTGATGCAAGCACAGAGTACCAAAGCACAAATAGGCTTTCTAACTTTGAGGAGAGTGCAAAATACACTTGGTATGTGGAGAAAGGAAAAAAAAGCGCCTTACAGGCTGGTGGCAACACCCAGTCCAGGAAAACCCAGCGACCTGCAAGGCAAATAATACTTATTTCTCTGCTCACTGCCTGCCGAGAGCTCTTTCAGATCATGGAGTCTTTCCTACTTAGCTGTTTCTTAGGACTTTCAGAAACCTGATTTTGACGGTTTCAAATGGTCTCGAAGTAAAGAGGCATCTTAAAGCTTTTCACTATTTCTTTTCAATTATATAAAGCATGTGCTTTCATCTCACTGTGTTTTAAATCCTCTACCAGGAAAGCAGAAAGTAGTAGCAATAAGTTGTCTTCACGCTTTTCCATTCTTTTCTTCTTGCTTTCAACGTGCCTAACTATTACTGCTTTACTACTAACCTCTGCAGGGGCTGCCCCAGCAATCTTCAAGTGATTTAAATGGTGCTAACTGCAGAAGAATAAATCCAGGAAGGTGACCAAAACTGGGTATAGAGCCTGACCTTAACGTTCAGCGGTGCCAGAGCTTCCCAGCTCTTGGCACACTTGGACAGCTATGGCTCCAGAGAGCAGCTCAGCAGACTGACCGCTGAGAAAAAAAACATCTCTGTTACTAAAAATTAAGTGCCTTCATCATATTTCATCATGGCTCTTGCCACCTTTTCTTGTGCTTATCTCAAAAGTTGTGCTTTGTACCGTCTCTTACACCTTCATGTGTCTCTTTATCAACCTCCTTTTAAGACAGTAAAAAAGAATAAAATTGACTGTTCATAGATCAGCAAATTTCTTGCTCTGAACGGCATCCCCTTTCATCTGTCATTGTCATCCTCCCCAAGATTAATAAGAAAAAGACTTTATAAGGCAGAATCTATTGAAAGCAGAGATGAGCTTGTTACAAAGGATACTAACTGTAACTTTTTCTTTTTAGATCTGCATTGATCCCAACAGCTGCAGATACTTAAAAATCTTTTCCTATAGTGTCTGCACCTTCATTACACAAAGAAGAAAAGCATATCAAGAAACAAATTCAGCCAGCATTCAGTGTTTGCACAAGGTAAACCGGGGGATGATTTCTTGGGTCCTTCTGACCATGATAAGAGTTATTGTTTCATCTTGCATCCATCAGAACAAAAAGAATATATTTTTTTCCTCTGACAGGGGAAGGGGAGGAGACAACAAAAGGAGATGGAGGAAGAGACAGCTCAGGGGATGGTGTGTATGTATAGATGGGTCTGGTTAAGTGTGGAAGGACATTAGTGTCACCTGCTTCAGAGGAGTGGGGAAGGGACCAGTGTTCAGTACCAGCAGCAAAACTTTAACGCTACTGAATAATTATAGAGTACTCAGAATATATTAATCTTGGGTATATTTTTCTGCTAAATTCTACTCTAATTATATGAGAGTCTGTGGACACAAAAGAAGCTGTGGTTTAAGTACCTGCAGCTGCTGCAACAAGTACACCAGGAATGTGTAGACACATGTAGACGTAGATACATATACACTCACACTGTTAGCTAATTAGCAGGAGCATTGTTTAAGAAAGTTGAATTAAAAGCAATAAAGTTTTCCCTATTTTCCAAAACTGACAACCTGTTTTAAAGTTCCCATCTCTTTGATGTTTCTGAGCCTGCTGCCCTATCATCTGGCTCCTCATTTACATTTCACACAACCCTCCTGGGGGATCACGGCATCTCCTTTTTCTTGTATATGTGCAGCTGAAGACAAGAGTTTTTGCTGTGTCCTGCTGCCCTTTTCCTACCACCTCCTCAACTCTGAGTCATACAGCAGCTCCACATTAAATGATGCATTCATCATCAATAAGAATGATGACTTCATAATGGACTACTGCTCATCAATGTTTTAAAAAACACAAACAAAACCCCTGAACCAAATAAATTTGAAATAAAGGAGGGCAGAATCCAGGCCACACAATTTAAGAATGGATAGCTATCATAATACGGGGCATTTATTTCATTTTCAGCTCATGAGAGAAGTGGCAAAATAGAAGAGAAAGAACAAGAGAATACAGATGTTTTAAGATGTTGCTTTGTTCACTACTAGAAGTAAAAGCAGGGTGGGAGGATGTGAGATGACACCAGTTGTTAATGAGATTTTTGCAGTGGAAAACAAAAGTGCAGGATGCATATAGACTGCTACTTCATTAACCACCATTAGTCATCCATTTCACAACTAAATGGGTGAGCTCTCAATGACTTTGGGCTCTTCTGGAATTTTGGTGGGGTTTTGTTGTTTCTTTTAATAACATCTGTACTCTAAAAGTGCAAAGCTCTCCCTATGCACAGCAGGCAGGGTTGCGTTTATCACAGCAGTACTGAAGAAATGTCCATTACAAGAGAACTTAAGATGCCAACCAGATGAGAAATAAAGTCCACATTTGGTCCAAAATTTGGTCTTGGTGCTTAGTACCAACTGGTCAGAGAGTCCCATGGTACTCAAAGGCATCGCTCCTTTGCACTTGTCAATAACAGCTCTCCTCAGATTTTATATTCTTCCTGAAGTGTTTTAGTATTAATTTAAAAAAACCCAGACTGCTTATCCACCCTTATTCTCTTTCTACATTCAAAGATTTTTGGGACCCAAGGGAACTTGAGAGCACATGTAAGCAGCAGCCTAGGTTTGTTCATCTCCACAACACAGTCCAAAGTGCACTACTTTCAGTGTTGATAGCTTCGAGAAAGGGTGGTACACAGCTCCACCACCACATATCTAGCACTAGCTGGCAGCAGTATTTCTTGCCAGGGTCTGCAGGTATTGGAGATACACAAGAGGTAAGTCACTACAAACTAGCAGTGCCCTGGAGCTGGTGTCTCAGGCAGACAAGAGTGTGGCTGGAGGACAATGCTCCACTTTAGATTAGCAAGCATCAGAGAAGTCATCCAACTTTGAATCATCTTGAATCATCCTGACTCCAGGGTGTGCTCTGTATATACTGCAACATGGGGGGAAAAAAGACAGACGCATAAGTTCCTTAGCTGCTATATGTTTAGAGACAGGTACTGTATATACTGTAGGATGCAGTGCTATTGCCCATAGAGCTGCTGAAATCTTTAGCCGTGAAGACAGAAAGTGCTAACACACATCATGTGGCACAGTGGGTGTGCTCCATGGACAGCATTTGCGGGTGTTGCCAGAGATGAAAAAGCAGCAGAGAAGACTGGAGCGAAAGTGAAGGGGTTACTTAATTTGGAGGGGTAAAGCACTGCAACACTTCCACCTCATTTTGAAAGGATTCAATTTTAATGCCCACAATCATGGCACAAAACATTGGACAGCAACACACAGAAGTCTTTGGGGAGTCCTCCACTTTTGAAGCCAGACACAAAGCTGAGAGAAAGCCTTTATGACACAGGGACAGCAGCCTGAATTCAGAATGTTGAGCCAGAATTTTAAAAATAATAGCTTGAAGGACTGAGAAGGATTTGGAAGCAATTCCAGGACACACACATACAGCCTTCCTCTCCCATCAAATCTACAGGCTGAAGAAGATTCTTGGCCAAGGTTAAAAACACGACAAAAAGTAGCTGCATCATTCCTGTCAGCTGCTGCAGGAAACCATGAGGAATTCGTGTTCATATGTCTTTAAAGAGTTCCTATTACACTCATCACCTTGGCAGGTATCCATGGTATCTTTGGGTGAATCAAGAAGGAGGATGTTCAATTGTTACGTAAAGTTGTAAAATCCTCAATAATCAGCAATGGAAAGAGAAAGCTACATGGCTTTCTATGGGAATTTGTGTAATCCAGCATGAGAATAGCTGGGAATATGGACGCAAGGAAGGCATTTCGAAGGAGGAGCAGGCTTGGTTATGAAAAGAACCAGCCCCATGTATAATCACTTGTATCTCCTATCATCTCCTCTGCTATGGTGGTGTCAGGATCTACCTATCTAATAAGTAACTAATATTTGATCCTTTGTGGAAATGGGGAGAGGGTAGAGGCTGGGAAGAGGACAGCTTTCCAATGAGCCATTGAAAGTATTGGCTAGGAATTAGTTGGAGTTGGTAAAACAATCAGTGCAGATGCTATAAAATCCATGGAAAGATGGTTAGGTGTATGATCTGAGGCCCCCTCTCTTTTGTGGTGCCAGAAGCATTGCAGGTTGGAGATAGGTCTTCTATGCAGTGTTTCCGTTGTCAAACTGTTTGTAGTGGAAGAGACTCCTGGAGTCCAATTTCCCAGAGTATTTGACAGCTTCAGCAAAAAGCTTTGTCACCTGTCAATATAAAGCAGAGGAGGACTGAGCATTGCAAAGCCTTCTGGAGAAGGCTGAGTAATAGAGCAGGCTCCACACTCCTACACTGTCACCCTGAAACTACCCTGTACAGTTCCAGTCCTTGAGTCCATCCAAATCAATACCAATTTCAAGGTGACTGTGCATGGGGGTTGGCTCCAGCCCCCTGGAGCCTGCCTATTTAGCTGGAGACACTAGAGGCTTCTTTGGCAAAACAGCTCTGTCCCAGGAGAACAGCCGTCTCCTCCTATAGCCCAAACCTTTATGAGAACGCAGGGGTCTTTTCCTCTCTCAAACTCAAAGATTAAAACACTGCAATCAAAAGAGTTCAATGAAATGTATCAGCGGGTGTGGTAATAAATTTTGGATGGGGACTCCTGCTCTGGTCATCAGTGTGTGTTTAGTTAGTAGGCAAAAGATGCGTCTGCAATTTCCCATTCCTACTAATCATGTTTGGCATTATCCTGTCTATGAACTTACAGTTTGGCATTCTCCCTGCTCTCCAGTCACTCCAATCACAGCAGAAGATTTTGCACAGCTGGACACCAGTGTAAGTCACTGGGTTCCGTGTCAGTGCCCACTGAAATCAACAGGAATTTGGTTGCTGTGCTTAATGAGAGCCAGATGAGGCTCTTTTGTGACAGTTGAAGCCACTTGCAAAGGAAGTCAAGGTACTGCTGGCAGCAGGAGTCCACTTTGCATTACCAAATACCTCTTCCCCTATCAGTGTGTGAAAAGGGTTTGTCATTAGCTACAAACACATAATGACCTGCAACTGGGGACCACAACAGGACAGGCAGCAATTCCACTTGGATGGCACTTTGAAACGGGATTACCCCAAGCATCATTCAAGAAAGCCCAGCTATATCCTGCTTTAAGGTTTAAGGACTGTACTGGAAAAACATCCCACTAAAAAAACTGTTCCCATGTGTAATTTAAACATGTTACAGGCAATCTTGTGCAAGAAGTTTGCTCTGAAGTGAAAACGAAACAGCAACAACTTCAGCTGCAGTGCAAGACTCAAAATTTTCTTCGTTCTTTTTTTTTTTTTTTTGTTTTACCTTGAGCATTGTTATTTTCTATAGTAGCAAAAAGAAAATACATTCAAACAATTGTGTTGCCAAGATTTTCTGGCACATTATTATGTGTCAGACATAACAAGGGTCCAAACGCAGTAGAATCTAAGGTCAAAAGTGCTTGAAAGCTTAGAAGGCTCTTACGGCTAAGAGGAGAAAGAACAACATGGGAAGTACCTGGAAATTAGTGAGCAGAGCAATCCCGCTGTCGATAGCCATCCTCCGGATCACGTAATTATCATGAACAAACTTGCTGTTGCTGTTAGGCAGGTTAATCACCAGATCTATTTTCCCATCCCTTATCAGCCTAAAGAGACAATGCACAAGACAGTATCACAGTGTGTCTTGATTAATGAAAATCTATGATGAATAGCAGAGGCATGCAGGTAAGCAACACTGAAGATTTTAATTTGAGTTTAGTTGTACACGCCAAGAAAGAAGGGTTAAAGGGTTAAGGCACTAAGTTGCAGCTCAGGAGTTTGGGCTTTATTTCTGTTTTATTCAGTGATGCAAAGCAATATTCAGTGTTCATACAGCTCTGTTAAAGGCATGACTGACTGTTATTAAAAACTAAATATTCAGATCCCACATAGCCTTGCATGAATATGTCACATGGAGCAATACATCCAAGCCATTTAGATAGGACTGTTCAATGAGATGTTCATTAATTAACCCAAAACCTGCTGTGGCAATTCCAGGCAGAATCAGATAAAACAAAACCTTTGGATTGAATCCGAAGTCCCATTAAATCACTATCATCTATCTGAACAGGGTCAGCAGTTTGCCCCTTGTATTTGCTGTCCTCAATGTTTGATGCTTGGGATGCAATCCCAAGCACAAATACAGACTGGCCAGAGAATGCACTGAAAGCAGCCATGAGGAGGAAGATTTGGGGGTGCTGGTGCATGAGAAGCTCAACATGGCCAAGCAATGTGTGCTTGTAGCCCAGAAAGCCAACAAAATCCTGGGTTGCATCAAAAGAACTGTGGCCAGCCGGCCAAGGGAGGTGATTCTCCCCCTCTACTCCACCCTCATCAGACCCCACCTGGAGCACTGCGTTCAGCCCTGGGGCCCCCAACAGAAGAAGGACATGGACCTGTTGGAGCGGGTCCAGAGGAGGGCCAGGAAGATGCTCAGAGGGCTGGAGCACCTCTCCTATGAAGACAGGCTGAGACAGTTGGGGTTGTTCAGCGTGGAGAAGAGAAGGCTCCAAGGACACCTTGTCACGGCCTTCTGGTACCCAAAGGAGGCCTACAAGAAAGCTGGAGAGGGACTCTATACAAGGGCATGTAGTGATAGGACAAGGGGAATGGCTTTAAGCTGAAAAAGAGTGGACTTAGATTAGATATAATGAAGAAATTCTTTACTACGAGAGTGGTGAGGCACTGGCACAGGCTGCCTAGAGAATCTGTGGATGCCCCGTCCCTGGAAGTGTTCAAGGCCAGGCTGGATGGGGCTTTGGTCTAGTGGAAGGTGTCCCTGCTCTTGGCAGAGGTGTTGGAACTAGATGTTTGTAAGGTCCTTTCTAACCCAACCCATTCTATGATTCTATGTTAACACAAATTTGACAAGGTATTACTCTTACCTCCTGACTGAGGGGAGGATCAGATTCTGGCCTTCCTGGGATGGCCATGCCACAGGATTTGCTGGGATGCCATTAGCATTGAGCCAGTCTGAAGTTCCTTCTGTGGCATAAAGCTGTTAAGAGAAAAAAAAAAAAAAAAAAAAAGGTTACTTATTATGTGCTTCATAATACCGAAACTTTTCATTTAACTCACAAGGGTCAGACCCAACACACAGCTTGGTTGTCAGAGCGGATTTTGGAGGGCATTTTTCATCACAAAGGTGTTTCTCCATACAGAGAGAGGCACACAGAGAACAGCATGACTTTCCCAACTTTCTGTTATCTGTGATGTGCTGATGCATGACTGTCAATGAATGGTGGTAACACATCCAGAAAGAGTTAGGTGTCTTAGGAAAACCTAAATCCCTCTGACTTTCAATGGGGTTAAGTTCAATCACTTAAAAAATTTTTTTGCAGCCCACCCACCCACCCCCACTCCCCTTTTCTTTTTGCCTAGCATTATGTTTTGAAGGGCAGAACTGTAAATCAAGTAGTTACACTAATGCCACTGAGGAAAATAATACTTAACACTAAAAAGCTCTCGCCCATCTTCTGTGGCTATGTTGTTAGTTACCTTTCAGTAGGGATATGGATGCAAAATCATGCAGAAGAATTACAAGAGGGATGTAAACACCACAGATTTCATGTCTGCAGCTTGTGAACATCACTGAAGATGAAGCACTGTAAAGACCTTTTCCATAAAAAAGGCTTCTCCTTCCTCCCCTTCTGTCATACATGGCATCTTGTTGGCATTTTTGTTTCTTGGAGAACTCAGATGAGTTATAACGTGACATCCTGGCTGCAGGCTGATAGCAGAGCCAGGGTTGGTTTTAGCCTTATAACAGTCCCACATATTCAATTAAACAATCACAAAAACTTTCATTTGGGTGATACCTGCTGACTTTATGGGTCCCTCAGCTAAAAACCACTGTTTTACATCAAAAATGTCCTTTTTTTCCTCTACCTCCAAATAAACTCTGACGTTTTACATTCCTGTAGAGGGGTGAGTACGTTTCAGATTTTGAACACACTAGCTTTAAATAACTGAAACCACCTACCTTAAAACCTTCTTCATGCAGTAGTTCTGCTACGCTGAGGAATCTGGAGCGGAAGGACTTCTGAAGAAGGAAATTTGTTAGATACAGCATCAAAGCTAGGATTTAGAAACAGTGTTTTGTTGAGCAACACAAAGCTCCTCCAGACTGTGCTGAGGCAAACACACCTTTCTGTGCTAAGTGTGTGTGTGTGTGTGCGTGCATGCACACATACAGAAATGCCTGAATTTGTGTGTACGGTGTCATTCCAATAAACCTGTCTGGATCCTGAAGCCCAAGTCACCCCCAGCTGAGACGTATTTTGTTACAACACCAGGGTAAGCGTTCCCACTCCAAATTTGACTGCAACCACAGATTTACTACTGCATGTTAAATATCTGGGCAACTGTCTTCTCAAATACACCAACTAAAGTCTCCTCTGCTCTTAACTGAGTATCTTTTCAATCACTGCTCAAACATTCGGCCTTTTAATCTGGCAGATAATGTATGGACAGGCTTTGGGCTCCCTTTGGATGCTCTGTTTGCAAATTCACGTGAAGAAGAGCCTGCATACACATGAGTTCATTTCTAACTCCCATGGGTCTATGGAAATAGAAAACCACTCAGGAAATTGGGACACCCTATTCCCAGGAGGACCTGAATGACCAAGTACTTAGGGCGTTTTTGAAAGAAACTCTCATAATGCATACCCAGATCCAACAGAATATAGAAGTACAGATAAGATGACCTTCTGTAGACATCTGCACTTGAACAAGCCATTTTACAACAGGTGAGTAAAAATTTGATCCCAGCATAACTTTCTTCAGGACGCTGAAGGTACAGCAATGCAAAGCTCAGATGCAACACATGCCCTTCTCACTGCCAAGGCAGGCCAGACCTTGCTTTTAACTTTAGCCTGGTCTGACCATTTGCAAGTGAGATTATTGCTAGCTCCCTTGTCCTTGCTGGAGCTACTAATAGGTTAACCTATACAGGTGAGAGTGCAACATTCTGAAGGGTGAACAATTTCCTATGAAGCAAAGGAATCAACAGGTTTTTTTCAAGCACACTGGAAAGAACCTCATTCTGAAAGCCATCTCATTCTGTACACTAACTGGAAAATATAAATATACAGTGTGACAGGGCTGGCAGCTTCCCAGTCAGAGAGAATCGTTCTGCCTTCTGGTCAGGGGGTTTGGCTTTCAAACAGTATTATAAACTTCTATCAAACATGTACTGAACACTTGTGACACATAAAACAGCCTCTCCATGAAAAGAAATTACAGCTGTCAGCTTGCATCGGAGCAGCCTCAGATTTACAAGCTGGCTGAAAGAACCTGTGTAAGAAACCATTAGTTACTAAAGGTGAGAAGTTACAAGATTTATTTAGTGGAAGATATTTATTGTAGGAGAATTGTATTCTTTTTCCTTTATCGGAAAAGTTCTATTTCTCATAACCTCTCTCTCATGTTTGCTAGCATGCATTGCCATTTGTAAAGGGCTATATCCTCAGTTAATTCAATACAGCTACACAAGTTCTCCCTAAGATCCAGCTCAAAATGGAGCCAGCTCATCTCCTGTGCTAATCTTGAATTCTCTATCAAAACCCATTGTGGAGCATGCAAAAATTCTGGTTTGTAAGGAACCAAGGCAGAAGGTTACCTTGAAACAACAGACTTGGAGTGCTGGGATTTAAAAATAAAATACTCCATCAATGCTTTCCGCATCTCATGGTCACCAGCACAGATGTAAGACAGATGCACTCCATCCCAGAGATATCACTGAATAGCCCAATCAGGAAAGAAAATAAAATGAGCTTTTCAACTCCGCTTGCATAAAATATAAATTATTTAATTGCAGACTCAGGGTTTCAGCATCATAGATTTCTCCAAATGGTGAAAGGAAAACAGGTCAGATTATCAGTTTGCATAAAGTAGTAGAAATTCATTTGTCTAACAAGAAAGTCATACTCCGTTTACCCTGAAAAAGCATCGGGCCCCTAAGATGCCGGGCAACCTCGCCCAGTGCAATGTCAGAGCGTGCTCACAACTCAGGGACCACCCAGGGGGCTTGCGGCCCCGGCTGGCTGCCCAGCCTGCCTGATGCTGTCCCACAGATGTCAAGGAGTGCTTGCCTGTTGGATCTGGAGAACGATTCCTTTGTTACCAGCATTTCCATATGGCCCTAGCAGGGTTACTACTGGAACTGCAACCCGTAAGCACACCACCATGGACGCCCCTCAGCCAGGCTGAGTTCGTTACCTGGGTGTATGGGGACCTGTTTGGACTGCAGGTCGCAGCACAGCCATTTGACTCCCGATTTGCAAAATACCCCAGAATGAAACATATGCAAGGAAACTAAGATCTCCCTGCCTGCTGTTGTTAACTACATCTATTTGACTTCACCTTCCAGAAGGCAGCCTCCTCCCACCTCAACATAACTAATAGCAATGGCATAAAGGTATACTGTATAACCTATTCAGTATACTGAATAACCTAAATATGTTGAGCCTAGATACTTTTGAGGGAAGCTGAATTCAAGACCATTTGGCCTCTTGGTCTCTGCAAGAGCTAAAAGTCCAGTCTAAAAATCAGAGCAAGCCATTAGTCATGAAGCAACGAAGCCTCTGAAAGCGGGATATGTTTTGCACTCAGCATCCTCTACAGGTGAAGCACGGCACCTTCCTCAGAGAAACCCAAGTGGGCTGACTTACGTGCTCCTGACAAGAATCAGCCCTGAGTGCAGCAGAACAGCTTGCAGAAACCACTCTGCAGTTTGAAAGCCAGGGGCCTCTGCCCAGGGAGGGACCTCCAGCCCATCACCCCCTCACAGCAATGACATTTAAACATGAAGTGACGGTGGAGAGGGGCAACCTGATACCTGTCCTTCTGAGCCTGTATTTCCCCCTCTGAGGATATACTGGCAGCTTCTGCCAGTTTGAGGCAGATGACCTCATGTTTGTGATTCAAATGAGAGCACCACTACTGGTGTTCACAGCCTGCTTTATGCCTCGTTCCTTGTGCCTCTTGTTTCTGCAGTGAGGGGCTCCCCTCCCCTCCAGCCTGGAATACTCAGGGAAGACCACTCACAGTCTGCACATCAGGTCTAGGTCAGCATTTCAGCCTCCCCTTCCTACAAGGCTTCATCTCCCCTGTTTCAAAATGGACCATTGAAAAGTAGGTAGGTGACAAATTCCAGAGTGGTGAGGGAGCAATACGTCGTTCCCAGCATTAACATTATACTTCTTCTTTTGCAGTTTAATTATAAATCAAAATATGCTGAGATGAAGAGAGACCTTTAAACGATTGATTGGTTGTCTTCAAGTTTCTTTGGCAAGAAAATAAACTGTAAATTACTCATTAAAAAGGACAGAATCTTGTTACTTTTAAAAGGTTGGGGGGGCTGAGCTTTTGGGGTTGTGTTATTTTTTTTTCACCTTTTTTTTCTTAAGACCTGCGTACATAAAACATTTGGCTCAGTTTAACAGATATTGACACAGAACCTACATAAATGCTTTCTATAGCTAAAATTACTCTTTGCTGCCTGTTACCCTTCAGCTGCTATCAGGAAAATGGGCTTAAATTTTAAACACTGGGCTCCCATTTTTTCTTCTGCTTTTTTCCCCCCTTTTTTAGATGCTGTTTCAAAATCTGCAGTGATTAGGTATACAGTAGGCACACTACTAACTGCCCTAACTAAGTTTCATACTGAACTTTTACATTTTATCTAGGTAGCAAGCAAAGACTTTTCTGCTAATTTGAGGTAACTTAGAGCAACAGTTTCAATCCATAGACGTGTGTATATATGTGTATATTTAAGGACTAAGCAGTAATCTGTGTTAGCAGAAGTCATGTTCCTTTCTGGCCATTTTTCACACACTTCCTTCACATCCTCTGCTGGCAGAGACAGCCCAACATATTTTTCACACCCCAGTTGTCTGACAGGAAAATTCATCTATTCTATTTTGGTTTTTTATTGGCTTTATGCAATAATGTAGGGCATAAGGTTATTACAAGCACAATGGGGAAATGGCAGGAGGCAATCAGTTGTCTTTATGGGGCCCAGGAATGTTCTAGTTGCAGTGGAAACATCTGAATATTTTTGAAGAACATACACAGGTCTCAAAGTTTGCAAGTGTTTCTGACTTCAGCACCTCCTGCAGTTGGTAACCATTCTGTGACAAAGAACAAACACTTTTTGCTTTTCTGCCTAGCAACCTTTTCATGCTGAAATGCACATCCTCCTTACAAAAGGAGGTGCAGGGCTCTTTCTAAGAAAAAAACATCAGGAACTTCTCCACATAAAGGCTGTTTGCAGAAGCCATTGCACTGGAGGACATTCCCATGATGACACTGTTTAAACTTTTTGACACATACAGCAACATTGAGGGTTGCTGACAGCAAAAGATGAAACTAAAGTCCAAGCTCCAGTCTAGCGTGGAATCATGGGACCTGCAGAATACGTGTCTGAGAGGCAGTCCCTAAGAAGAGAGAGCTCTGACAAGATACAGGAAGAAAAAACATTGCTACAGAAATATAGTGTTGGTTCTTCCTTTTTGAGCTACTTACTGCTGGCTGATAGGAGATGCATGGTAGGGAACAATACTGGCCACACACTGTCATCAAACAGGGAAAGAAATAATGGCAGCTATGCCTCAAGGCAGCCAGGAAAGCATGCAGCAGGGTGAAGACTGTTGTCCTTTAATCCCTTGCCAGACTGTACTCAAGTACATTCCCATCGTGACTCCAATGAGGAGAGGAATGTGACAGTGCCAGACCTGGTAGAGGTCTCATTGCCTGACACGGTTACACCAATAACTAGCCCCACAACAACCTAACAACATCATGTTTCCTACACTGTTGGATGATGTGACAGCTCTACCTGGAATGAAATACATGCACCTATGGGGAAAGATTAGCAGGTCCAGCTTTGCAGTATGGAAACTCTCTCACTGTTTTGAGGGGGTGGAGGGGAACTAGTTGCAAAAAGGCAAGAGGCAATGTACAGATGGAGTTCATATGTCAGGATTGGAAAGTAGCATCCCCAGGGCTCCCATCTGGGAGGGAGCAAGGAGCAGGCTCTGAGTTCTAGCTGGGACACTTCTCTGAACCAGTTGTCTATAGGCTTTGCTCCCCACAGGAAGGTGGCTTCTAACTCTGATCCCAGACCTCTGCTTTCAGCAATCCCGGGGGTTGGCTCCCAGCAAAATTCTGCAGCTCCCAGTAGAAACCATCAGGAGCCAGAGGGAAAAAAAACCCAACAATAGGCCAACCCCAAAGAATTCAGTAAAGACCTCTCCATGGTGTTTATTCCTCATTGTCTTACTGCACTTCAAGCTGCATCACAGAGACACACATTTAAGCCAAAAAGACACATGAATGAAACCAAAGCAACAGTTACTGAGTTCCTCTGTGTCAGTCCTTTCTCAGCTTTGATTCTTAGGACTCACCTGGATTCCAATCAAAATTCCTTCCTTAGGAAACCTAAACCCTGTGGCAAGCATAGCCTTCTGGAAGGCAGAGTATACATCCTCCCCGAAGCATGCGACCTGGGAAAAGGCACAGAGAAGGAAGCATGAGGAGAAAAACCAAAAACAACCCCTAATCATTGTTTTAAAAAGAAACAGGAATTAAATTTTTAATTAGGCTCTTTTGACTTTTTTGCGCAGAATCAGAGTGTTTTTGCATGGAGCCTGCAGGCAGGGGTAGAAAAAAATAAATCAGAAAATCATTGCAGACAAATCTCATCATTTTAATGAAGCAATAACAAAGGAATAAGCAACGCTTTAGTTTCAAACAGCACACCAAGGAGTAACAACAATTGATTCTGCTGAGTTATGGGAATGCTGTATACAGCCTCTGCTCCAATGTTTGTGAGTGCACTGCGAATTGTTTTAACATTATATAATGCTTAAATATTAGTGAGTATTCTGTATGCAGGCATGTTTCTCTGCATGTATGCTGCCAACTAGGGTAAGACAGCACTTGCGCCGTCATGTATTTCTGGCATTTCCTCTGAAGATAAACCATGGACTATAAAGTTGTTTTTCCATTAAAAGTCCATAGATGTACAAAATTCAAGTATGCACTTAGGAAAAGAACAAAAAAATCATGACAATTCATAATAATTTATTTTATGTAAACAAAGACTTGATAAAGAAATCAATAAAAATCATTCAGCAGTTCTCCATCATTCAGAACTGCCTGTGGAGCTCAGATGTTCACAGACTGTCATGCGGTAATGATCTTCTGAAAGAACTAAACTATGTTCCTTACCAAAATTTGGAATTCTGATGATGAAAGGAGGAACACACGAGCTTTTGTGAAAGTTTTTTTTAAAAAACAAAACCAAACAAAAAACCACAACAAACCCCTCACCTTTTCGCTTTTTTTTCTGGCTAACTCCACACTTGTTGAAAAACAGTGAGAAGCAGAAACTGTCACAGATTTTTCTCTTTGAAATAACAAATCTGCACACATACACAGATGGGATAAAGGGGCTGATTGAGAATTGCTCTCCCATTTTCCTGCTATGGTCCCTCCCATCACAGAGGGAGCCCTCATATTCATGGTCCCACCGTTACCATGGTGCCAATATTTCCTATGTAAGAAGAACAAATGATGATTTGCCAGATCTTCTGAAGTAAAAAAAAGAACAAACAACAACAACAAAAAAATCCCACAAGGGAAGGGATAAAAAAAAAAATCATGACAACTAATAACTCAGCTTTTCTCTAAACACTCATCCTTGAGTGTTCAGTCTGTTCTTCAGCGTAAGTGGCTGAGGGGTTACGTATGTCCTGGGCTTTCTAGGGTGGCAGCCAGCTCCCTGCCAGGCACGCTCGGACCGGGGGTTTCCAGCCTGCAGGAGAGGTTTATCATTGTGGCGTGGTCAGAATAGCCACAGAACTCAAAGGGATCCCCCAGCACTGTGTCTTCTACTGTTGTGGGAACCACAGCTTCCACAAAATACATCTCTGCCAGATAGATGCAACAAATTCAAGCCCAAATCAAGCCATGTGTGTGAAAAATGTCTTTGAGGAATAATTGAGCATTTTACCCAAAGCAAGTTATTATCCTTACTTCACTCATAAGAAAGACTTTCATAACTGTCACATTTTATGGCATTTGTGAATATGGATCTTTCCAACTCATAAAAGTTAATAATCCCTCCTTTATGACCAAGGTAATCTCTAACTCCATATAAAGAGCAGAAAAATAATTCTTGCCCTTAGTTACATTTTTATTCCTTTTTTTCATTGGGGGGTGTTTGTGGGGGGTGGGTGTCTGTGTAATCAATTTTGTTCTGAAAATAAGGAAGTCACTTGGCTTTTTTCTGCCCATTAACTACACTGAAAGGAAATCTTCTGCAATATTGATTTCCCTCACATTATGAAGAGCAAAATAAAGTAATTCTGGAGAGATGTAGGAGACCTAAGGCTGTTCTTACCTTGTATCTGGGTATAGTGCTTTTTCATACTAAAATATAAGGCTTTCTTAATGAAAAAAGCTCATGTAGACATACCCAAGCTCATATCAAATGGAGCAGCCCAGGCTCTGCCACCTGCCTAGCTATGGTAGAACAGAGTTAGGCCAGTCTAATTACCTTCAGTATTTAATCACTTCCCAAGTGGGCTTTCTAGCCCAGAATAAGTTTATTGCTACCACAACTTTCCTAGAAGCAACAGAGCAAGCAAGTTTAAAGATGGTTTAGGTATATCTACAGAAGCTGTTGACAGCTCAGCAATAACTCTTAAACAAAACTCTTTGTTCTAGATGAATTAATATCCCTTCAAATGATGTTGACAGAAACCTGTACACCTTGAGGAGTGAGGGCTCCCGTCAGTGCTGAGCCTACAAAGGAAGAGAAACAGCTTTCTGCCTTTAGAGTGTGCCATGCATACACCACAGACATTTTGGAAGCACTTCACAGTAGAAAGAGTAGGTGAAGTAGCTCAGCTTCCCCCTCATCATACTGACAGTCCATACTACAGCCATCGCATTTTATTCACCCTTTCTTTCCTTTCACACCTTGGGACATGCCTCAATGTTACCTGGCAACAAGAAAAATATCACCACACATATTTGTTGCTTTCAAGAAACCAGCATGTTCCAAGACCAAACGCTCATGACCTGGAGACTCAATATTGCTATTCTGGTATGTGTCAAGTGGGGGGGGGTTGAAAGCTGTAAGCACTTGTCTGTCTAGAAGCAGGTGATTCATAAAACAGACTGACACATCAAGAACCTCCCAGAACCCAACAGCTCTCAGATAAACTCATTTCAGGCTGTCACACCAACCAGGTCCAACTCAGGGAGCTGACATGCAGGTAAAGAGGGACATCCAGTGGCTGAATAAACTGGGATTTCCAGGACAGTGTGTTTTTACAGCTAAAAAAGATGTTATAAATCTTCTGAAGAAGCTACAGATGCCATCACGATACAGGCAGTAACAAGATCAGTTTCAAAGATTCATGATGTTTAAAGTCAACTTGGTTTCAACAACAACAACAAAGAAAAAAGGCAAATCTAGAAGATACCTCCCCAGTAGAGGCCATTTCACATCGGAGAACAGGGTCAGCATCTCTCAGCCGGGACCAAGAAAACATTGGGGCCTGGTGAAAGAAAGAGGTAGGAGATAGTAAGAGAATGAAAATCTAATGCATAGTTTAAAAAACCAAACAAACCACAACAACCACAAAACCAAAACAAAAACAAAACAAAAGCCATCCAGCTACACTTGGAAGTGACAGAAAGAGACAGACATGAATGAATCAAAAAAAAGCACTGGTCAAGGCTGATAAACAAAGGACTACTTGGCAAGTGAGCTCCCCCAGCATCCTGATGATGGACTGGAACAAATAAACTTGTATCTCACCAGTAAATCATCCTTCTAACTCTTGCAGTTCTGCTCATATTCTGATGGCAGATTTCTAATCTGTGGTAGTCCACTATGACTATCATCTTTAGGACACATTTTAAAACAGAAAAGCTGTGAAGCATCTAATTCATGACACAAGGAGATACACTATCTGAGGGCCCTCTGTTTTTCTTAGAAAACTGTTCTCCAACAGAAATTTTTCACTCACAGGAATCAAACGATTCCACAAGAACACACTATGATTTTTGTATTTTCCCTCTCCCTCCCCAAAATACAGACCTGTATATTTTTTTTTAATCTTTTGATTGAAAATATTAAAATCCCTGATCATTATCATTATCTGAGGGCTTAGGTCACTACAGTCTGTGAGTTCTCTTGTCTAATTTGACCTTAAAAAAAAAAGAGAGAGAGAAAGAAACACTCTGTTAAAGAGCCAATGACTACATGTGGCTAACAGAGTAAATTTTCTACTAAGGAATAATTTTCTATAGGGCTTCTCTACACCTTGAACTACTAATGGCATTTGCATAAAGACACCATCATTGCTGATTAACCAAGAATCTAGCTTTACATTCAAAGACATAATTCTGTTCTTGGAAGTCTCTGAAGGTAACACTGCAGACAAGTCAGCTGCTGTTTCATGACACCTAACAATTATCAACTAAAATGTGACAGCAGAAATTCATTGCGAAAGGTTTCTTAAAAAAATATCATGTGTCTTCCAGACTTTTAGATCGGTTTTGCTTCTTCTACACATAAAGAAAAAAAATTTACAGTGGCCAACTCTACAGTCTCAAGCTGAAATATGGTAGTAAAGGTGGATTATTTTTTATGCATATATTGTCTTGAAAGGTAACAAGCAACAAAGCTTTCCTCCAGCTCCCTAACTTTTGTCTGCTGTGAGCATGAAAATGCATCAGCAGAAGCAGGCTGTGGTACTGCAAATAAATCCTATTTAAAACTTATTCAGTCATGCTTTATCCAGGATTTAATCTTGGCCAGGCCATGATACTTGCATCACACTGCAAGCAAACATGGCAAGAGAATATTCCAGTCACTAAGGCTAAAACAGTGGAACTTCAAATCCACAAAGGAGCAGCTATGTTGAGAAAGAAGAAAAGAGTTTCGTATTCTCTTTTTAGAGCATTTAAGAACTGCTGGAGAAACACAATCCCATTTCGACGCAAATGTTCCTATCATAAAAATGTGAGAGGACAGAAAATATGATGCATGAATAACAAGAACCAGATTTAACTGGAATATTTTTCAGTCTAGCCTTTCTAAAGATATTAGCAGATTTTTATATTTGACAAATCCACACAGAACACAACCAGTATAAAAGGCTTTGTAGCCAAGTTTTCAAGAATGTAGTTGGGTTTTCCGCTCTGTAGCCAGCATTCCTGGGAAAGAGAGAAAACTTGGTGGTTTAGCTAACAACAGAGTAGAAGACCCAGGTCTAAATAACTGAAATTAATAAAAATAAATAACACTCAGAAAAATATTCTTAGATTAGAATTTCAGATAATGCCTACCTGTAGCATCAAAACAAAATATGACGCTACTTCTAGACTGGCTGGCTTGACAATAAGCTGAGCTCGCTTGGGCCGCAGATTTGGCTTTTTATTTGTATTTTAATAGGTCTGAACATTTTATTAGTAGAAACATGTTAGGTGTTTTCTGTTTCCTCAGTTTTCACTTGATATGGAAGCTATTAAAGCTTGAACGTTTCTGTGTAAACAATTCTCATTATGCATTGTATTTTCTGCACTGCTGTTCTGGAGTTTTATGATTAGGAACTTAAATTATTTTTTTTTATTCCACTAAGCATTCAGAAATACCTACAGTACACTTTGCTATCTTGGGTGGTACATAAGCTTAGTAACTATGAAAAGTAAAATCTTGGCCCCGCTGAAATCAAAGGATCCAAGACTTTCACTCCCATTTTAACTGGTGGTGCATATAAAGGGGATTCCATGCATTCACAGCCCATGTCCTAAATCCTGAAAGTGAAATCTAGGGGGCACTCAGAACACAAAATTTGTACATGTCCACACATATACTAGATAGTATTATGAAATAGTCTGAACCTCAGTGTTCAATTCTGCAAATGCATATTTATTATGCTGCCCATAAACATGATTCAGAGTAGGTTAGACGAAATAAAAGAAGATTGATTTTATTAACAATCACTAGATAATTTTCCTTTGATTTTTCTCTGAAATTCCCAAGATACATTATCTTGACAGAAACTACAAAAGGTCAATTTGACCTTTGGCCAATGAGTAAATTATTCTCTCTGTACATTAAAGTACTAATTGCCTATTAATGTGTTAGGTGCTGGCTCTGTTGGGGGGGATTTTGGTGTTCTTTTGGAAACCATACCTTAATCCCAACATATCTGGATGGAATAATGGGATGTTCCAGTGTGGGGAGGCATGACTCATTAACCTCTTTTCCAATCATCACTTTTGTGGCCACATCGATGAAGTCCACACCCAGAGTCTTTGATACAAAAGGGAAGGAGCGTGAAGCTCGCAAGTTGCACTCTATCACCTGATGGGATTAAAAAGAAGTACCAGGGTCAGGGACTGTGCAGTGAAGAAATAGATTCATTCACATTTCTGGAAATCACTCCTTATTCCTCTTGGAAGAGACGCTCTTCAGATCACCAAATACAAGGCACAGAAATTGTGTTCAATATTACAAACAGCAAGGAGGGAGGGTAGTGGCCAGCTTGAGTTACAAGGAGCCTGATGTCCTGCAAATGAGTTTCATCTCTACCGTCTGAAAATTAGAACTGGGTGTTATCCAGAGTTCACTTTGGAAAACGTCTTGTACCATACCCTAAGTTAATGTGCAAGAGGCATGGAAACTTACACACAGGCATTAGGTACAACCTTTAGAAGCCCACCTTGTTCTTTTCCCATGGTAATGGCACTTCATGAATGACTGGGCTACCCTTACCAACTTTCCTCATCCACATGCAGAAGTCATTCAGTGACCCAAGCAAGAAAAAAGTGCTGCATCCTTCTGAGAAGTGCACCGTGGAGTTCATTAGCAACAGAGGAATTGCTGTAAGTAAGAATGAGGGGGGAGTGAAGGAGGGTGAAAATAGGTAAATTAAGACAGAATGGAAAAGGGGAATTTAGCCAGAAAAAAAGGCAAGCACAGCTGAGGGAAAGCAAGAAAGGAAAAACTCCATTCTGACCCTCTGTGGAGATGCTAAATAACGATGTGTGAAATATAAGAAAAGTGAAGAATGGTAAGTACATTTTCCTCAACTAATAGCCCAAACAGGATCTTTCACCAATAATGTATCTCTTCTATACCACACCGGGCTTTTCTTTCCATTCACTGCTTCCTCAGTCATACTCTGCTCACATTGCTCTGACCTTCTTCCATTAGCCACAGAAAGCCAGCCGCTACCCGTAAAGGGTCAGACATCTGCTGTACTTCTGTTACCCTTAGCTACTAAGACCACGCTATTTAGATAGCCACCTTAATGGCTTATATTAAAGGCTTAAACACTTAAATTGTCTTGCTTTCTTTCCAGTGCCTTGGAAGGCTTATTTTAATGATCAAAATAGCTAAAGATGAGAGAGGACATCTAACATCTAAAAGCAATGACATTCAGTTCATAGGATGAGGCACAGGTCCCAGTGCCGTCCATCATATTCAAAACTGAACATTTTGGGAAGGACAGCAGCCCACAGTGAAAGATAGCTAGTGCTGGCAGATAACGCAGCCAGACTCGCTTCACCCTCGGTGTGAAGGCAGGGAAGGACGCTCTCTCCCACACAGACAGGGAGAGCTGTGTGACTAGGGGTGGCACAGGTGAGCCTCACATCGTCAGACAATGCAGGTTAGAAACCCACAGCTGTTATTGCTACGGAGTTGCTATGGCAGGGAGTGCAGGAAACATGCACCTAACTATCCATAGCAGAGCCTGGTTTCCTTCAACAGTCACAAGAGCTCTTACCAGCACATTGTTGCCTTGCACCAAGAACTGAATGTTGAATGGACCAGAGATGGCAAAGGCATTTGCAATCTTTTTTGTAGCAGCTTTTACCTATAAAAATAAATAAAGTAAAAATGTGCGTATGTATAACAAATAAATAAATCCCACAAAACAGTGTCATGGTAATAAATCACCTCACATGTGGATTCCTTGAAATGTATCTCTCTGCCCTAGCATATTTTTTCTCTATACCTTCATTTTGGTATAATAGCATTATCTTTCAGAAGCAAACATGTTTAATTTGCCTGGTAACCTAGAGCTCAAAGAGCCATTTGAAGGCAGAAGTAAAAATCAGCTTCATCTGTGTGTGTGTGAGAAAGGAGGAGAAAGAGAGAGAATAAAAGCCTGCCCTGTCTGTAGCAATTCCTACACTGCATACTGGAGCCTTTATACCTTTCTTGGTTAAATAATAAATAATGATGTTTTGCCCTTTGAGATTAACTACTTCGCTTTACAAGTGTCCAAAAAGTATTTCACCGACATGCCTGTCCCATCACAAATCAGTGGGATGCATCTCACCAGATATACTCTGGAACAAATGGATAAAACACTATGGTCTGATTTTCTAGGTTTGTCAAGAAATCACATGCCATTTCAGTAAAACCATTTGAATGGCTCTGCTTCAGGAGATGACTATTTCATAAACAAGGCTTTCGACATTCTTGTAAACAGAGTTGTAGCACAGACCACTGCATTACAGCTCTTGCTAGCTTCCAAGCAGACCCTTAAAAGGATGACATCGTGAGGGATGGCACATTTTACTGAGAAAATGCATTTTAACAACTAACTCTATTACCAGTTTTATTCTCAAAAGTGGGAAAAGTCAAGGTTAGGTGAGGTTAATTCATCCTGATATCCTTTCTGGAAAAGCAGGCAGCTAGAAAGTCATACACCTGATCTGATCATTTAAGGATTGTGGAAGAAAAGAAAGCAGAAAGTGAACCATGGCATATATGTATGGATTAGGCAATCTTCTACTGCTATGGAAGCTGGTTCTAAACCAATGAAACAAAAAAAGTCCAATGGGCCTGAAAGTGTACACATCTACTACTTAAATCAATGGGATACAGTTCAGATGATCCTATGTACAGGACAGCCAATCACAGAGTGCACACTGACATCCTACACTTGCACATATCACACTGGCCTTTAAAAAAAAAAACATTGGTGATTTGGTTTCTCCATTGGTGACTGAGTTCTTCTAAGCAGAGGGGGAAAGCAGATTCAAACTCTTCCTTTCTTTTCTCTTTTCTTTGCTAGTGCAACACCTACCTTCTCCAAGGCTCCCTGGCTAATAGTCTGTGTGGGTAACATGAGGGTGGCATCTCCAGAGTGAACGCCTGCATCTTCCACATGCTCTGAAATAGCATGTGAAATAACCTGCACACAGTAACACCAGAGCAGTTAGTCACCTCACCCTCTCTCATGAACTGTTCCCCCATTTCCAGCCCAGCACAGTCTCCTGAACAGAGCTGTATCCAAACAAGGATACAGATGGGGGATGGGGGGGGGGGGCGGGGAAGTGAATTTCCCAAGGTTTTGGGGAGAATAGGACTGAGGCAGACACAAGGCATACAAACAAGAGGATCATGTTAGTGTCTTTCATACCATGGTTAAGCAAACTGCACACATGATAAAGCCTACCACAGTCTGGTCATCCTAAGGCTTTCTTCCTCTAACACACGTTCTGACAGAAGGTCAGAAGGTAAAAGCTAATTAGGCTTTAAACCAGCTCTTTAAGTTCTGTTTGCCATGAACACAAAAAAGTTGTCATTCCCCAATAGAAACAAGTACGAACTAACACAATTTTTATGCTTTCCCACACACACACAATCTTTTGTGGTGTTTTACTCATGAGGAAAAACAAGCAGAGGAAATTCAGGCCTAAGGTATCAAGTTGAATGAATTGCATCAGGGTGCACTACCTCAGTACCAAAAAAATTGATCTTGTCTGCTGGTTAAAAATGAAGACTGAAACCAGAATATGTCTGTTAAATGAAAAGTTTGTGATTTTTTTTTTTGTGAGAAGTCTTTGATTAGTAATGAATTGCAAGGTGAAGGTGTAACAACTTTGGTAATACCATAACACATGCTGATACAATTCTAATGAAAGTAATTTGTGAAGCCAGTAATCTGTAAATCCAGCAAAAATTATATTCTAAAGGATTCATTAACATGGTTAAGCAATGCTTAAAAAAATAAATATTTAGATGTATACAATAAGGCACGCTGAGCTTTTCAAGCATGATGTTTTTGAACCCAACATGAATTCATGTTTTCTTCTTTACTGTTCTCTGCACAAATCCATGGCTGTATAGCAAGTCGTTCAAACCACACATTTTTGCAAATCTCCAATCCTGAAAAACAAGTTTAATACAAAAAAAAAAAAAAAAAAAAAAAGGCAAATTTCTTACACTTCCTGCCTTGGCTACAGCATCCATTTCCACCTCACGGGCACCTTCAATAAATTTAGTGAGTACCACAGGATGATCCTGTCATCAAGATAAGATAAAAGAAGAAAGTTTTTATTTGAGAGTATTTGGGGACCATCCAAGTGCTCTGCTATTCATCACTGAAAAACCTTTGGAAGCAGAATCTCACAAGACCAATCTATTAATATTCTTATTTGCACAGATAAGTGACCTTTACAAAGACATAATGGGGTGAAACTTGGCATGATTTCCCCGAAGTCTCTGATACGTAAATTTGAGCCCTCCATGTCACCATGACAGGGAAATCTGTGGCAAAGCCACAAAGAGCTTTTAAGTGAGATCGCAGCAAAAAGATGACAGTGGGACATGTGCATGGATCCAGTGACCTCTGATCCTGTCTCCCAAAAACAGTCCGTACCTCCAAGATCTTCAATTCCTCCTCCCTCTGAGCCTCCCAGCCATCTCACTGGACATACTGCTTCACAAAGTAATTGATTCTTGGCATACTTAATGACTTTGTATAGTGGCCGTTTGCTGGTTTAGAGTCATATATTTTAGGCAACTGATCATTCCTTTCTCATTTCTCTGCTTGGTTTCCTAAGTGTCCCAAGAAGAGGTTGCCACCAATTATAGCTGGCCAGGAATGACCTGTCCTTGACTCTCAATTAGTTCCCTGGTATACATTGTTTTCCTTTCTCCTCTCCTGCCTATCTCTGGGATGCCAGCACACACTTCCTTCTCCTTTAGTGCTTTCTCCTTCCAGCTGCCGGCTCCAACAGACAGTTAAAAATCTAATCCACATTCTTTCTGGCCAGCTTTATGTCTCAACATTTTACTTGTCCCATCCACTATTAACTGCCTGTTATTTATTAGAGAATAAAATGGAATAAATGACAGTCAGTGCATGCTCACAAGGCTCCTCTTGAAAAAATATAAAGCGACTCCGAAAGTTACAAGACACAATTCCTTACATTTATCAGTGCAAGGGTAAATTCACAGGCAAGGACAATGCCACAGCCTACACTGTTTCATAAATTTAGTGGCTTGTGTCCTATAACTTTGTCTTGCTGCAGTTTTTCACCAGAAGATTTTATACGTGCACAGAACCTTGTTTACTCTAATCTGTCTCAACTCGCACGAGAAGTTTTGAACATTGTTGACAACATAAATGCCATAATGACACAACATCGTAACAGCAAACTAGTTGAACAACAGAACGACACTGGTCAGGCACTTTATCTGGAGCCATTCTTTTGGATGAAGCAGAACTAGGTAAGGCTTTGTAACCAGAAAACTAAAGCTTGTGTCCCACAAAGATGCTCACATTCATTGTATGCTCTGAACTAATACTGCTAGCTTCTGAGGAACCACTCACAGGCTACAAAGCCTTGGCAAGACTGAAAAAAAACCCTCCCTAACTTAAAAGCAGAATACAGTACTTTTGTTCAGGTTTGATTTTTGCTAGCTTAGCTTCATCTATGCTATAGGTTTTGTCAATATAAAATACCGGATGGAAGAAAGAAGTCTTCCTTCCTTCAGTAGTCTGACCACACTAGCAAAAAATTAGCATGTAAATTAGTCTAAGTCTCTGCAGGATCAGGGCCAGAGCACCCTGATCTGGTGCACTAAGAGAGGAAAAGACTCATGGTACACAACTGGTCACATTTGCAGCAAAAGTAAGTGCCTTGTTTGTGTACAGAATTGGACATCATAAGGATCCTACGGAAAACCCACTTTTTCCCCTAGGAATACATCATGTGTTGCCAAGACTCTACAACTTCAACTCCCAGCAGGACCTCCTGTACCAGAAACAAGACCTCTCAGCAACAAAGAGCAACACTGCCCAATTCGAGTCAATCAAGCTGTGACAAGTTAAGCTGACCAAGGAGCACTTTCCTGGGCTTCAGCCTCCTGTAGGGTACCCACTGCCATCACAAAGTCATCCAAAGTCATCCACCAGCATGCGAAAGTAACCTGTCCCACTGAATGTGGCTTAAAGATGCTGCCTGGTCTGCTTCTCTGAGTGTGTGGGGAAACACTAAGCAGAGTACTTAAAATAAAATACAGAGAGAAGCTAAGTGTTTTGGGAGGCCTAGCACTGCTGAGTCTGGTTTCTACCACAGGTTGCCTCTGTAGTCTTTTGAGAATTAGTTACGTAATTCTTTTTGATGGAACTAACAGTGGTACTCTCCTGCTTTCAAAAATGCCTTTGAAGTTGTTCAAAGATGATAATAAGTGGTCTGATTGCTTCCACACTAACCTATCCTTCACAATATTATTACTTTGTAAGACATCTCCCTTCCATTCCACCTTTTCTTCCTAAAATGCTAAACTTCCATCATTTGCCTCATATACCTGAAAACCACATGGTTTTGGTCTCGTTCAAGCTTTAACCACCTAAGAAATCCAAGTAAGCAGTAACGTGTCTGGCTTCCACAGCCAGTTGTGTTTTCAGAGAGCTCCTCTTTGACTTACTTATTTTTACCTCCAAGATCCCTGTGACTGTAGTGTTTATGGTGCTATAGTACTGTTCTGAATAGCGACCATTCAAAAAAAAAAAATAAACCAAATCCACCAGAAAAACAGGGGAAAAAAACCTCAGAAGAAAACAGACCAGAAGGTGAGTCCAAATTCAGAGACTGTTGAAAGGTTAGACTGTGAATTCTTTATGTTCTTTATTCAGCCTCGATCATTTAATTTTTTCTTCCTTCCATATTTTCATCTCTTCAGACATCCCTTGTACAATAACACTGACGGTAACAATAGAAGAAATTCAGGCGCTGAGTTGTTTTCTGTGTTCTGAAACATTCATATATTTGGGAAATTGCCCTACATTTCAACATACTAGACCAAATCCCTTTCTCTTTGCTAGAAAAAAAGACACTTAAAAACACCACCAAACTTAACTTTTGAAAAAAATTTAGAACAGAAATCAGAGCTTTAATCTTCTGCATTACATACTCTGCAGATCAATAATCTCACTGGATTAACAGTAAGCAGGCAGCAGTCCTGCTTTTGTGACAGAGGAAAATAGAACTCGATACATGGTTTGGAGAGTTACATGTCATAGAAAAACCATGCAATTTTTCCTGCATTTAAATGAGTAAATTAATTAAATAAATACATAAATGTAATTGCTAAGAGAGAAGATACCATGACAAAATTTTGAGTTCAAAGAAGCTGGGCAAAACAGGTCAGAAATGAGTGAAAGATGCTATCAGTTCTATGTTGGTCCAAACTCTAATTTCACTGGGTCCTCCCCAAACAAGGAAGGGAGAGAGTGAGCAAAACACAATGCAGAAACAAAGAGATGGAAAACACAGTAGCAGTGAAACAAATACAGCAAAAACAAGAAGAAAAAGCAGTAGCAGCACGAAGACTGGTACCTGAGAGACTCTGGTGGCTTCTGCTAAGAACTTCTTCATTTCCTCTTCACTGAAGACTACATTCATTGCAGCCCCACTGTGAGAATGGCAAAGAAAAGAAGACAGGTCAGCTTCCCTCTTGACTTCAAGGGAGACAGCACTGTTAGACACCACACCACAGACTAGCCAAGCAAGCTCCTGACTCCAGCCACTTGTTCGACTCTTGACTGAAAGAAAGGCAGATGGTACCTAATGCTTCCATTACACTTCCCAGGGAAGACGGGTGACCTCCAGAACCGTAACAAAGAATCAAATAAAGACCTGCGGTTATGTAGCGTTAGCACTGCTGCCAAATCCCCTTTCTGACCCAAGTCTTTAAAGCTCCCCCTAAGCCGGAGGAGATGGCTCGTCAGCCAGATGGCCCCACTGAGGACCCAGACCTTCACCATAAGGGCAGGTTAGCTGCCAGCCTAGGACAGAACAGATGCTTTGCTCACTTTAGCCCAATTGCTCATCAGTGACAGATGAAGCCAGGAATGCACAGGCCACTGGTGATGGTTGTGACAATGTAAATGCAGATGAAAATGAGCTGCTCCCTGGTCACTTCACTACGTTCCTCCCCTAAAGTCTTAGCCTATAAGGGAGAGGCACAGCAGATACAGATATTCTATCTGAAAACTACTTTGAAACTGAGCTGTCAGTAATACCAGAGAGAGGGATCTGGGAGAACGGAGGTTGAGAGTGATTCAGGTCCCTTTTAAGGACAAGCATCTTTTAAAAAGGATGTTACATTGATCACTTCTACTACTGATGCTCAGTGTGCCCTTTGCTTCAATGGGCAAGCTCACAGAGGCAGTGGGAAAAAGTGGAGAAAGGATCTATCCCACAAAATCAGTCACTTTAGCCTCAGATAAATAGACACAAGTACCTAGGTAATTATACTTATCCAACTACCTCTTCAGCTGATGTAAATCAATAGAGTTCAATTAAATCCATGGACCTATGTCAGTAGCACCACTGAGGATGTGAGCTGGTGCATCCAGTATGTAATTGGTGGGGAAACGCATTTAGTTTTCTAAGGCAACTGGCCGTATTTGTTCAAAGGACAAAGAAGTCTAGCTGCGGACTTGCTGCTGTTCTGCAAATAGAGGCCAGAGAGCATGCTGTGCTAGGGCTTTTTGCTTTCTGTTTCCTCAAGTTTTACATCCTCCAGTTTCATCTTTCTCCCTGAAGTCCCCCTAACCTGCACAAATACCCTTTAGCAAATACTTACACGGAAAGGGCCTATACTAAATTTAATATGGATGGAAACAACAGGCTAAAAGAAGTGTTCCCTAAAAATCTGGGGAATTACATCAGGAGCAGTTTCTAGCTTATCCTCCTGATCCAAGTGCTGTTTTTTAACTTTGCTTCTCAACCCCACTGCAAGCTTCAGAAACTGGATAGAAAAGTCATTCAGCAGTCTCTTCTAAAGGATATTTCCTTGAGGGCTGAACATACTTTTCTTCTTTTCAAATAAAATGTTTTGGGTTTTTTTCTCCCCTGAAAAGATATATTGTGCCTCATCATTTTGATATGTGTCTCTCTCTCATACGAAAAGCATCCTGTCTCTGATTTATTTTCACCAGCAAGCTGTCTCTCTCTGCCTAGTCATCCGGCTATGAAGAAACTCCTCGCAGAGTGATCATTCAGAACGTGTGAGTTTGCTGTGTGTACTCACTGGTGTAACTTCTTCAAAAATTCTAGCTGTTGGAAACGTGTGGCCCTGTACAATGTCTATTTGAAGAGAAGCAGCTGCCACAGTGCAGGAACATAAACCATGCCTGTAAGCAGAGAAGCTTAGCAAATAAGAAGCTGAATTCAAAAGATGCACTGTCATTTTCTGAAAACAGATGCCAACCCCAATAAATGGCTTCAGCATGTTTCCTTCTGTTTTTCCTGGTGGCAAACAATTTTCTGGCTTAATTGCACAGGTAGTAGTCTCACAAACCTTAAAGAATATCCCAGATGGTTTGTAGTTTTGGCCTTGAGATATGAAAAAGGTAATGCAGCTAAACAGAATTCTTATGATTATGTTCCACCTTTGATCTGTGCCTGATGGACATAAGGGATCCATTGGCTTCCTTTATTGGTTTGAGCAGTTGTCCCACCTGTTAAGATGGGCAGCTTTATGCCACATGCACCTAGCACAGCGTTTTCCACACGTCCCATGAAATTACTCTCCCTTGTCTCCAAGAGGTTTTTGCAGTTCATACCCACGACTCGAGCTCTGATGGCTGAGCCTTACCTCAGAACATAGGAAGGCCTCAGCAAACATGGGTAACTCACAGAGCCTGCAAATTCAACTGCATCTCTCTAAAGAAAGGGAGGAAAAACATGCTGTGAACAGGGAAATATTTTAAAGTCATACCAAAATTTCAGCTTTAACAGCATTTGCACTTCACTAGCCATTAGGACTATGGAGAGAAGTTGGGGACTACAGCCTGGGCTGAATGCAATACATGACTCCTTGGTTCCAGAGTTGCCATCTTCAGACCTTCCCTGTCCATAGAGCTTCACCAGGAAAGAAAGAGCAGTGGCAACACGTCACCTGCTAGAATAGTTTCCAAGGCCAGAAGGATAAACTAGGGTAGCCTGACAGTGATGCTAACTTCTGCTGGGCATATACCCCATGTTATGTAAAGGTGATTTAAAGCTACTTCCCTTCCATTTTCGATCCCACTCCTAGTGATCCTATAGCATCACTTTACAGGGATCAGAGTGTTCCTCAACATCAGCAGTAAAAAGCTGTCAAATCTTTTTGGAACCTTGAAATGTGTCACTAAGTTGGTCCCTCTGAGCAGATGCTCCCAACAACCAGTATCTACTTCATCATTTCCCAGATGCATATCCCAGCTTACCAGTGTACTGACTGCCTTCCAGGGAGCCTGAGCCACATGCAACTTATCCAGAACAGCTGAGAATATGGAGCGATCTTCTGCCTGGTTAATCTGCAGAGCATTTGTGCCAAGGATATTTACTCCACTCTGGTGCAGTGGCACTGCCAAGTTGTTGGGAATCTGCCCACCGACAGAAATAATGCAACCACTGCATCCCTGTTGGCAGACAGAAAGGAGCACAGTCATGTCCAGTTAGCTTAACGTTAAGGGCTGTTAAAACTAGGAATCCAGTATTTAGATTATATAATTTTTCAGGTTGCTACGAGCAAAGATAGATCATAATTGTGCTGATCTAGAGGCATCCAGGCTGCGCACTGTGATTATGTGTAGCCTCCCAAGCAATGATATCCTTATTGATGCCACTCAAAACCCACCAGTAACCTGAGGCTAAATTCCCCAGGAAACCAAAGAAATTTGCAGCATTCACATGCCTTTTGACATCAAGCCAAGATTTCATAAATTCTGCTAGAACCACAGACTGTTGCTTTGTTTGCATGTCATGTTTAGGTGCTTCTGCTTTCCCAGTGAGGATAAGCACTGAGCTGACACAGGCTCCCTTGCTTTGCAGAGGAAGGGCACTGTGCTATGAAAATGCGATGCCTCGCAGTGAAATTCAAAACTCTACTCGGCATGGTCAGGTCTCCCTCCCCTGTTCTCCTACACGTGTGAACACGGGACCACCACTTCAACTGAGCCCACTCCTGTCCTCTGCTGCAGCCTTTGGTAGCATGAACAAACAAGATGTTTCAATCCCCCTTTTCCCCAGTAAGGGAAAAGAAGACCCCTTTCTCAGTCTAGCTCTTCTGAGAAAACACCCTTTCCCATGCTCATGGTCAGAGACTTCCAGAGTAGCAGACATTCATGCAAATTCTTTTTTACTAGAGTTGCAAGGCAGTAACCTCCAGCAGAAAGGCAATGGGAAACAACTGGATTTTTTTTTCCTGCCAGCACTGTTATTTGCTAAGCAAATAACCTTTCCTAGCCTCAGAAGCCTATCTTCGAGGAGTGCCCACTGCTGACCCCTTGTTGGCCTCTACAAAGCAAAGCAGAGTCTTTGTTCAACAGAGCCAAATCTATCAGACAGCCTGTGATAGTCAATTACTCTGGATACACTTAGCCCTTTATTTTAATTCATCCTCATTATTCCTGACTAGCTCCTCATTTCTGGTAGTGCACAAAATAGTAACAAGTATTTCAGCCAAACTGTTATATATGCTCATTTCTTCACAGGCTATTTGCAAGCACTTCAATTCCAGACATGGATGAGGCAGGACAGGTGGCACAGCATCCCCCAGCCACAATGGCAAATTTCATGTCTTTCACTGGGCAACAACAACATTTTAAGTGAGGAAATAATAAATGGCAAATAACAAGAGACAGGTGAGCTTGCTTGCAAATACACATCCTTCTTCAGGTGCAAATATGGGCATTTTTTTTACATAAGAATGCCTAATGCTTTCAAGTACAATGTAGTCTGGTTTGAAAATTTTCAATAGTAAAAAAAGGCCTTAGAGGATCCACAACAATTATGAGGATATGAGTTACTTTTAGATTATGTAATAATTGAGGGTAATTAAATTAAGGGTACTTTACTTCCAAATTAAAGCTGGTGAAACTTTGCCCAAAGGAGAATCAGGCCCACAGTACAGCTGCAGTGAAGAGCTCTTTTGAAACAAATATGGTTTACACACTTTTACCCATCCCTAACAAACGAGAAACATAAATAAAGAGATCCACAGTTTGGATCTAACTTTTAGACTATCAATGTTCTTTTAATTAACAAGTGTGTTTTTCCTGAAGAAAGTTAGCCCCACTGGCCTTCTGGAAGAGGGACTTCTTAATGAGGGATTTAAAGGGATTTAGAGTGGACAATTTGTAAGCTGAGGGCAGGATGGGCTAGAAGTGACCGAGAAAAAACAGATGATAAATGCTACTGCAAACCCTGCTCAACAATAATATGGTTAATTTCCTACCATAATAAAAATCCACTAAAACGTATGACATTTAAGCAGCATTTATTATCCCAAGGTCTTCAAGATTATTATTTGCTGAACATGCTAATATACAGTTCAGGAGATAATTTTTTTTCCCTTTTCACCAGGCTCTTTAGGAAGAATAGGCAGGGAAGACACGGAGGGGGTGTCACTGTCTATGTCAGTGACCAGCTGGAGTGCAGGGAGCTCTGCCTGGGGAAGAAGGAGGAGCCGACCAAGAGCTTATGGGTCAGGATTAAAGGGAAGACAGGGACAGATGACATTACAGTGGGGGTCTGCTGCAGGCTGCCAAATCAGGAAGACCAAGTGGATGAGGCCCTTTATAGACAGGCAGAAGCAACCTTACATTCAGAAGCCCTGGTCCTCATGGGGGACTTCAACCATCCTGATATCTGTTGGAAGGAAAACACAACAGGGCACAAGCAATCCAGGAGGTTCCTGGAATGTGTTGAAAATAACTTCCTTCTCCAAGTGATAGGGGAAGCCGATGAGGAGAGGGGCTATGCTGGGCATTGTTTGCGCCAACAAGGAGGAGCTGGTGGTGAATGTGAAGCTCAAGGGCAGCCATGGCTGCAGTGACCATGAAAGTGTGGAGTTCAAGACCCTTAGATCAGTGAGGAGCATGCAGTAGCAAGAACACTACCCTGGACTTCAGGAGAGCTGACTTTGGCATCTTCAAGGATCTGCTTGATAGGGTACCATAGAATAAAACCCCAGAGGGAAGAGGCACCCAAGAAAGCTGGTTAATATTCAAGGATCGCCTCCTCCAAGCTCAGAAGCAATGTGTCCCAACACAGAGGAAGCAATGCATCCCAACAAAGAGGAAGTTGAGCAAAAACGCCAGGAGGCTCCTTGGATGAACAAGGGGCTCCTGGACAAACCCAAACACAAAAAGGAAGCCTACAGAGGGCAGAAGCAAGGACAGGCAGCCCAGGAGGAATACAGAAATTGCCTGAGCAGCCAGGAACTACGTTAGGAAAACAAAAGCCCTGATAAAGTTAAAGCTGGCCAAGGATGCGAAGGGCAACAAGAAAACCTACAGGTATCTCAGTGCTAAAAGGCAAGCTAGAAAAAAAGATGGGCACTTTCCAGAAGGAAACGGGAGACCTGACTACCTGGAACATGGAAGAGGCTGAGGTACTCAATGGCTTTTTTGCCTCAGTCTTCACCAAGTGCTCCAGCCGTACAGCCCAAGTCGCAGGAGGCAAAGGCAGGGACTGGGAGAATGAAGAACCACCTGCTGTAGGAGAAGATCAGGTCTGAGACCATCTAAGGAACCCGAAGGTGCATAAGTCAATGGGACCTGATGAGATGCATCCACAGGTCCTGAGAGAACTGGTGGATGAAGTGGCTAAGGCACCGTCCATCATATTTGAGAAGCTGTGGTAATCCAGTGAAGCTCCTGCTGACTAGAAAAGGCGAAATTTAACCCCCATTTTTAAAAAGGGAATAAGGAAGATGCAGACAACTACAGGCTGGCCAGTCTCACCTCTGTGCCTGGGAAGATCATCAAGCAGATCCTCCTGGAAGCTATGCTAAGGCACATGAAAATAAAGGGTATGATTGGTGACAGCCAGCCTGGTTTCACTAAGAGCAAATTGTGCCTGACTGATTTGGTGGCCCTCTACAATGAGGTTACAGTGTTGATGGATGAGGAAAGAACAACTGATGTCATCTATCTGGACTCGTGCAAAGCATCTGACATTGTCCCACATGACAACCTTGTTTCTAAACTGGAGAGACATGGATTTGATGGACAGACTACTCGGTGGGTAAGGAACTGCCTGGATGTTTGCAGTCAAAGAGTTGCATTCAATGGCTCAGTGTCCAGGTGGAGACCAGTTATGAGTGCCATTCCTCAGGGATCATTACTGGGACCAGTGCTGTTAAATATCTTTGTCAGTGACATGGACACTAGAATTGGGTGCACCCTCAGCAAGTTTGCTGGTGACACCAAGCTGTGTGGTGCAGTTGACATGCTGGAGGGAAGGGATGTCATCCAGAGGGACCTTGACAGGCTTGAAAGGTGGGCCCATGTGAACCTCATGAAGTTCAACAAGGCCAAGCGCAAGGTCCTGCACATGGGTCAGGGCAATCCCAAGCACAAATACAAGTTGGGCAGAGAATGGATTTTGAGCAGCCATGAGGAGAAAGATTTGGGGGTGCTGGTGCATGAGAAGCTCAACATGGCCAAGCAATGTGTGCTTGTAGCCCAGAAAGCCAACAAAATCCTGGGTTGCATCAAAAGAACCGTGGCCAGCCGGCCAAGGGAGGTGATTCTCCCCCTCTACTCCACCCTCATCAGACCCCACCTGGAGCACTGCGTTCAGCCCTGGGGCCCCCAACAGAAGAAGGACATGGACCTGTTGGAGCGGGTCCAGAGGAGGGCCAGGAAGATGCTCAGAGGGCTGGAGCACCTCTCCTATGAAGACAGGCTGAGACAGTTGGGGTTGTTCAGCGTGGAGAAGAGAAGGCTCCAGGGACACCTTGTCACGGCCTTCTGGTACCCAAAGGGGGCCTACAAGAAAGCTGGAGAGGGACTCTATACAAGGGCATGTAGTGACAGGACAAGAGGTAATGGTTTTAGACTGAAAGAGGTTAGGCTTAGATATAAGGAATAAATTCTTTACTGTGAGGGTGGCAAGACACTGGAATGGGTTGCCAAGTCCCTGGAATTGTTCAAGGCCAGGCTGGATAGAGCTTTGAGCAACCTGGTCTAGTGGAAGGCATACCTGCCCATGGTAGATGATTCTTAAGGTCCCTTCATGGCAGGGGGATTGGAACTAGATGTTTGTAAGGTGCCTTCTAACCCAAACCATCCTATGATTCTATGATAAATTGAGACTCAGCTGCTGCACACTTCTTCCTTTAAAATCCTGCTCTTAATTCCCAAAGCATACTCTTGCCCAAAGAGCAGCCCACTGACCTGCTAGTGAATAGGACTGCTCCACTGAGAAATGCGGGCAGACAGAAACGGACTCCACTGCCTATCACTTTGTCATCACCCATATTTTAATTCTAAAGAAAATTAATAACATCCTTCCATTACATATCTTTAAAAGATATGCTACAAAAAATCTAGTGAAAAAGCATAGAGAGAATTATTCCTCCCTTTATAACAAAAATCATTCCTTTTATTACTATCTTGCTTTTATGTCATTAGTAATAGAGTTGGGTTTTCTTTTTACCCGAGTTTGAAAACAAATTAGACCATTAAAATTGTACCTAAGAGCCTCCTTTAGTTTTATGAATTGGTTCAGAATGATCCTAGAAACGGAAGAAGAATCAGAAGAGGCCCTCAAGCAGATAGATATTAAAATAAAAAGGGAACATCTTCTCTGGAAACAAAAAGGCAATAAATCTGAGGGAAGGAATTTTACTTTTTTAAAAATTATTGTCCTCATAGACTACCAGCTAACTTTACATATTCACAGTAAATTAAACTTCCCTCCAAAGCACAGCACTGATGTGCAGACCTCAGTCTCCGGTGAGTCAGAGCAGCTGTGAATGTCGGCTGGAGGGGAAGAAGTAAAAGGGGACACGTGGGAGAGCTTCTTTTTCTGAGGAGGGACAGCTGAGTATGACCCTGGGATAGGACTGTGCAAAGCTGTGAGCAGCTCTTGGTAGGCAAGTTCCAGCCCCCCCAGTCTTGTTGGTAATCTTGCTCCTCCATGCAGCCTAATTTTTCTAATCAGAAAAACTGGGACAATCAGTGCACCTACTGATTTAAGCTTAATAGTTACCCAAGGTTTTCTACTAATCCTAACAACATTTAGGGAGTTGATGTATCATCTCTAATGAGGGCAAAGGGTTGTGTCCATTGTTTGCTGATAGTTTTCCCTGTGGTTTGCCAACCATTTAGGACTTCCGAGTATTTGCCACTGTTCATTGTACATTGGAACACTAGAGGAGGTTAATGAGCTAAAGAGTTTAAAAGATCAATCTGAAATCATGGCATTATTCATGGTTTGTATGTGAAGTTGGGAGAGAGAGTTATCTGCAAGCTTGGTGAGAGATCTCAGAATCAGATCCTGAATTTTTAACTTGATTGTTTCCTTAGGGACCAACTTCCAACTGCATTTGCCTGAGGAAGTATTCTGTTAACGGGTTATTAGCATTTGGCTCACTCTTTTTTTTTTAAAAAAAAAAAGAAAGAAGGAAATATAGCAAATACTATGTTTCAGACTACACTCTGCTGGAGATCTGGAGGTTGTCCCCAGGTCTGCCTATATCTTTTTGCATGACTCTGTAGTCTTTTTACCCCTCAGAGACTCAGTTTCCCTACTTGTAAATGGGGCATAATGATACCATTCCCTTTTGTCACCACTTAAGAAAAGTGTTGTAAAACATCTGAGTATTTATAACTCATCTTGGGATTCATTAGACTGCACAACCTTAGCTTTGGATGCTTAGGCTCAGGCCCTGATGTCTCTAACAGCTCCAGAGCAAACACCAAATTGGTTGTTTTCATATCCAAGTCGGAGTAGCAGAATTTTCTGCAGACTCCCAACTCTCTTCTCCCCCTTTTTATTCCCACCACCTCAGCTCCTGCTGTCCCCTGCCTACCCTCTCTCCTCTAACAATCATTTTTTTGTTTACTTCACAGGCAGGACAGGCTAAAAACATGCCCGGAAGCATAAGCATAGCCCACCTGATGAGCATAGCTGGCTGAGCTAGAGAACTGCCAACAGCGGCCCTCCCCTTCACCTCTGGGTACCACAGGGTGCTGCTATTAGACCTTAAGATCTGCAATGCCTCCCATCAAACTCACCGACCCCTGCTGTGACAAGCCCGATAATGCAAGTTTCAGTATGTATGCATTATTCCTTTCACATGTTTTTCTTACCCAACTTGCTAATTACTAGCACTACGTGTTTTAATGAGTAGTTGCTCCCTCATCACCTATCTCTACCTTCTCTTTGATCCTGCAGTAATTAGATGCTGTGTTTCATTAGTGTTATTTATCTGACAAACTGTCACACCAGTTTCCTTCACAACCCAAGTTCAGAAGTTCAGTTTTGCTTAAGTAAACAAGAGTTCAATGCTTATAGAGCTTAGTCTTATGGATAATTATAAAGCAGTCAAAGACTAGCCTTTAAGACTCCAGAGAGCCACCAGTCTTTTGGTCCATCCTAAATCTATGCTTTCCAGTAACAGTCCCTGTTTTTATGAAAATTTGAAGAGGTAAACCAACATGAACGAATAGGAAAGTATCAACATGCAATCTAAAAATGGTCCTAGACAGTATTTTACAAATGGTTTAAGAACAGAGCCTAGAGACTAGGACTTGAGTTCTGATGTGCTTTGGTTTGGCTCCAAATTTGGGAATGATCAAAGTGTGGCCAGGTTATAAAGCCATTTTAGAAACTGGCACCCAATCACAAAGGAGATGAGATGAAATTGTCATGTACTGGGAAAAAGAGCCTAGAGGAATCATATGTTTAACATGGCCCGGGTTCTGCAAAGTCGCTTCAGCAAGTTACACATCCAGCTTGCACTGAATTTCAAGGGAGATGAAGCTCCGGTAAGCACCTTCGAAAGCTTCAGCCACAAATCCAAGATGAGTGTGTCACCACTTAGAAAGCAACATTTTCCATTGTGGGACCGATTGATTAGATTATGTATCACCCATCACCAAATCTGACTGGGACCCATCTCCATCTCTTAGTATCAGCACTTCTGACCACTTGAAACCTCCTAACAAACAACTGCAATGTCTGGATCGGGAGCTGGAACACGTTTTGGTCTGATGGCCATTCCAGTGCCCCTTCCCGATCTTCCTGACTGCGTGCTGGACCACATTCTTCACGTTGCCACTGTCTTGCCACTGCATGGCCAACAAGGCCATGACTGCAACCTGTTCTTGAGCACACGTTACCGTTATGCACATAAGTTGTTTTACTGCTTCAGAGGGAATGCTTGTGCTTAAAGCCAAGGATATGCTTATGCTAAAGCTCAGCACCACAAGGGCAGAACAATTTGTGCGATAAATGACTGTGCAGCAAATTAAATCGGCTTGTAAATATTGCACAATATGGCATCTTGCAAAATAATTTAATATTTATTTGGCATTCATTATTGAGCAGTCTGCTAGGAACATCAACGATGTGTAAAATGCAACATCGGGATCCAAACCAAACAGCTTTTGCTAGCAAGCTCTCCCCCCTCACCCCCAGCTGCTCCGCCAAAGCAAGCTAGTGACATGAATTTTGAAAAGTTTCATTTGCTTCATGGCTTTTTATTGTGCTTCTGCTTTTCTTTACCTCATACTGGTAGATGTCCAGGATCCTTTCCAATGACAGCTCCTCAAAGTACAATCTGTCACACTCATCAAAATCTGTGCTCACCGTCTCTGGGTTGCAATTCACTACGACGCTCTTGTTGCCAAGCTGACGCAGCGTGCGGATACTGGAGACAGCACACCAATCAAACTCCACACTGCTGCCTGCCAGGAGACAGAAAAGTGGGCAAGGAAAGGAGGGATGCAGAGAAGAAAACATAAACAGACGTTCCAGCACTCAAGCTTAAAAAAGGAAAAACAAAAAACCCACCAGCATTGCCTCCTGTCAGCTCAGAGCAAGAAATCTAATTGTCCTCCCACGGAAACTAATCATCCACAAACGTAAGCCTCCAAGCACAACAGGTAAGTTGGCTCAGCTGCTCAGGAGTGACAGGCCTCCGTAACACGTCTGTCATCCTGCACTCATAAACACTCGTGTCTGCTTTTGCTGCCCATCCAGTTACTACTGCCTGCCAACCAACATGCTTTGAGATAAACTTAAGAGACAGAAGCTTACAGGTGACCAAATTGAGTGCCCATTATTATAAGACAGCATTGTTTACTCCAGGAAACATGAAGCATTTGTACAGATGGGTTTAAAATACAGAAGACTGAAGTGGTATTTTACTTTCCGGAAGAGCAGAGTATGGCTAACCTAACAACAGAAAAATTACAGCTCTGTGGGTTTGACTTTCCTGTGCATTGACTCCAGATAAGGCAAATAGGTAGAACAACACTTTTAGAGCCACGCTGTGATGCTTTTACCTCAGTTTAAAGGCCACAGTGACTATGGCAGCACTGTGATGCAAGCACATCCTAACGTCCTGAACCCTGAGTAAGCACTGGGGCCACCTCTAAAGGAAAGAGGCACGGAGGAAGTCACTTGGTGCCTCAGTGAGCACCAGGACTTGATGCTCAGTGTTGGGCAACCTACAAGATTTGGGACTTGGGTAGCACTGCAGGCTTCGGGTGATGCTGGAGTCCAGACCCGCGCTAACAGCTACTGTCCTATAATTTTTTATGCTCAAACATCTAAGTGGGGTACCATAAACAGAGAATTATGCAGATTAAAAACCATCATTAAATGGTCATGCTTACAGTCTACAAGAAAACCTTGGCCTCATCATGACGCATTCACAGTCATTACATGATAATTAACCACTGATATCATTATTTTTGTATATAATTGTGTGACAAGATACATTGGAAATTCAGGCTATGCTTAATTGCTGCCTCCACCACCTAGTCACAAACAGATGGCTGTCACAGGTTACTCACTGACAGGCACACAATTTATTTCTCTACTTCTGTCAAACAGGAACCTCAAAACATGCCTAGGCCTCAGCTAAAACCCCACAGAAAAGAGAGGGAAATCAAATCTTAAACTGGATGTTTCCCAGAAGAATCACCAGATGTCCGTTCACTTTTTGTATTCCACTTCTGTTATTCAGATATTCTTACACAATACAAAACCTCAGCCTCGGGACACAGTGGTCACCTGGAGTCCCCATCTGGCTGCTTTAGATACAACCTGACCACTTGTAAGTATATTCAAGCCACTTCCAGTAACAGCCATGTCCAAACAGTGGGAAAAGGCAAGACAGCAAATGATTAGTAATACTAGTAATGGCTTTTGTAAGATAACCAGACACTGCTCCTCAGAAGATAATTAATACCTTAATACAGTCATGTTTTTGAACTCACTTTCAGGTTTCAATCACGTTAAATCTACGTGCACACCTTAAAATTCACAGAGCATTCCGTTGGTCCACACAGTTGGTGGGATAGCTTATTTATACTGCTTTCAGGGCCGACTTTCACACAAACAAAGCCCCCTGCCAGGATAGGAGATACGCTCCTAGCAGCAAGCGAAGAACAACCGCCACCTTGAATATCTGAGCAATACCCCCACAGAGCACAGGTCACACACTACACCTCAGGCCCTCAGCGAGCCTTTACGTGTGCATGCAAGGTGCGTCAAAGCAAGCTCTGAAGTTCAAGAGTGTGCAGCTGCCAAATAGAACTGTGATGTGAATCGGTACATACTAGTTCACAATAACAAGAAAACTTCAAAACGAGACTCTTCTCTTTGGATATTTTTCTTTTTAAATACAGAATATAGCCTGACTTTTGAAATGACCTCACACTTCCCCCAAATAATTTAATTTCTTCTCAAAAGTGTCAACATATTCAAGATTTTCCTGTAATATATTTCAAAATATTTTCAAATAAAATTCAAAGGTGGGGTCTTTTTTTAATCTAAACCTCAGTTTTCACAAAGGAAATGAGAATCTTGTTTTTTAAAAAAGTAGCGTCACATGTTTAAATTCTATCCAAATCTAAATCTTTTAGCCCTTTCTGACCTGTTCATGTTTTGTAAATGTAAATCCACAGGGAACACCAAGTTGATCCTACTGTATTATGATTACAATTCTAAAAGCACAGAGGAAAAGAACACTCGTTACTTGCCTTCCAAGGATAACAAAAGAAAAAATTATCAACCAGTCTATTGCACCTAGAAAAAAAATCTTTTAGAGTTGCAAGTAACGGTTTCTTTTAGCAGCTTCTATTTAGTTGCAACCTCTTCCAGAGGTTGTCTTGATCTAATCAAAGCTACAGAACAGGTAAGACTAATATCAAACCTATACGGCTAATCTAAGCAATCAGGAGTTTTGGATGAACAGTGTAAAATGTATTCACATACATTCAATCAAATTATTAAACAACACTGCCATCCTTTTTATGTTCATTTTTGTAACCACATTACAAAGCATGTTGACTGGCAGAAGCATTCGCAAAAAATAAGCATAATCATGGAGTGTTCCTCCTGATTTCACTCATCCTAATATTCATACTGGAAACTGAGTTCAAAAAGACAAACAGCAACAGGAGTGTAGCACGTGACCTATCCATCCAAGCACAACAAATGGATGCAGTTTTAAATCTCAGCTTTCAAAACCCGTCACCACTACTTGTGAGATGCAGAGCAAAAATATTTCTGAATAACAAGCAATTTTTTTCCTTGGGAATAATTGCAAGCTATTTGGAAGGATCCATGAAAAGAAAAAGTGAAAGTCATCATATACAGAATTTAGCAGTCTGTCTACCCATTCCTCATAGACATGAGGAAACTCTTACACTGCATAATCATCTGAGTCAGCTGAAAAAACAGCATACAGAGAATTGCTTATACAAAAGCAGCTGAAGATACCAAAATATTTTCATAGTCACCTATACCTACTGCAATAAAACGTATAAAGTACATTGTATATAACAACACAGTCATAAGCTGGCAGTAAACATATAAGATAGGTGTGGGAGCAACAAACTTCTATACAAGGTATCAGGTTCTCAAGACCTTAAAATATGCAAAAAGTAAGATTTTTAAAAATTCCCTAAAACTTTGTGGAAATCACAACTAAGTGAAAAGTGAAAAGTAATAAAGTTCTCCTGTTTTTTCCAGGGCGTGAAATGAAGTCTCCAAGGAAGTGTAAAAGGCAAATCTTGTGTTAGGAATTGATGTCCTGTGCACTGTGCTCTGGAGGGTTTTGTCACCATATGAGAAGGTGAACAAATGAACCACAAGAATATCCAAAGAAGGCTCAAGGGTGCAAGGAGAACAGGGGAGTTGTAAGAAAGATTTACCGATGTGATACGGTCCACAGCCCAACACCATCACTCCACAGTCATCAAATTTTACATCATGTTCCTGAGAAGGGAGGGAGAAAAGTCATTAGGATCTGCACTCCACAGCATCTAACTCCATGCTTTTCAGAATAAACAGTTTCTGGTGCTCAGCCCATATCCAACAGCCTCATCCTTCAGGGCTCAAGTCTGATTTCGTTTATTGCAGTGTAAATCAAGTGCAACTCTACTAGAATTAGCAGTGCTGCACCCAAACCAAAGGAGACACAGCATCTCTGATTTGGCTATTCAAGCAGCCTAAGGAGCTGCTAAGTTTCACGTGAAAATAAATGCTAGGATGAGATGAGTAAGGCATGAGTTCTGCATTCCCAGCACTTGACCTGTGCACAGAGGGTGCAAGTACAGGTGACATAGGACAGGATCATAACAGCACAGGGGCATTAGCACTAAGTGCATTGGATCAGTATTTCAGCAAGAAAAAGTTCCAGGCCTGCTGTAAGGGGATTACATGTAACACTATCCAAAATAATTGCTAGAGACTGAGACGTCTGCAAGATCTCCAGAAATAATGCAGCACAGGGGAAAGAGATCAAACTAGACAGCAATGAGACTGTTGTTTCCAAATGTGCCTACCTGCCCGTTGTACGTGATGTATAGGTAATTAGTTACTGCTGGGTATTCTGCTGCCAGCGTGTCAATCTGTACAGGGAAGAAGAGGAGGCATTGTGACTTGGCCAGTGCTAGATCTTTATTAGATGCAGGTGTTTGGGGGGTTTTCTTTTCCCTCTTTCCTTTTCTACCTATATTTCTGTCCTATTATTTCCCATCATGTCTTTCCTCAAAAGGAGGTGATGTGAACTGGCAACACAGCACGTGCCTGGCCTTCCCCCCAGGCCTTACAGTTCACTCAGTGGGACAGTGTACCATCCCTTTCTAAGTTACAGTTTTAGCCTACACCTCTTTGGTCAAACACCTTTACAGCCCAGGAACTTTCCCCATTCATCCCTTCTTGCAGAGGCCCTCATTCTTCAATTAGTTTGGCAGAATTAGTTACACAGATCTCCATTCCGCCAGGTCTCCTGTCTTCTTTAGCTGCGCTCTCTGGGATCTTCACACTATACTCTTGACCCCATCTTCCTCCCACACTGAATACAAACATGCACAGAATACCGCTTTGAGGTCATGCCAAGTAGCAGCCAATAGTGTAAGTACTACATATTTATGTTACAATATAACTCATGCTTTGATAATTAAATGGTATACAAAGCAAGAGTGATTTTCAACCACCCCCTATATGTAGTTTTCAACAATTTCTTATGTAACTAGTCACCAGAGAGCCAAGAAGAATAATTTGCCTACTAGGCTGTTCACAAACTATTTGTGTCAACTACTTATTGCATGTCATACATGGTAACTAGTCCTTCTAGGTCACCAGCAATTGCTGAAGTTCCCTGAATGAACAGCTGAAACATTTTCTACACATTCTGTGTATTCTACTGACCAGGGAACAATATTAAAGCAGTTCTGACATGAAGTTTTACATGCTATGCCATTTAAAAATCTGTCCTTTCTTCAAGTATTTTCGGGAATCCCCACTGGATGTCCAAATCCTTGTGAATAACGAAGAATGTCACCTTACGTCATTAGCACTATGTAAGCGTCTGCTGCTCATTACTGTTGCTAATACTGTGACTTACACTTCATGGCTCAAGAAGAAACATATGCTTTGAAGCCACAAATGCAGGCGTAAGTAGAATGACCTTATTAAGGGTACCTTGGCACACAAATCAATCTGGCACTGCAGTGCCATATGCAGCTGAAAGAACACAGTGCAAGACCAGGCACATTTCTGTGGGCCAGGTGAGGACATAGAAGGAAAACAGCAGCTGGGGAACAGACGGAGATTTGGCACCTGGAATTGGGCCTGAGGATACAGATGGGCTCTTTCAGAAACATTCAGTAGCTTGGGTTGGTTGTTTCCCCCTCCCCCCCCCCCCCCCCCCCCTTTAAGGGCAAAAAAACCAGCTGGTGGCAGTTTAATACCAACATACCTTAAATGCAGCAGCAGAACACCTAGCAAAGCACTAGTGACACTGCCATGAATACTAGATGAGCTCATTATGCTCCTGCTATCACAATGAATAGCAAATGAACCCATAACAATAGCATACTTCAAATAAAGTATTAGCCCGTAAAAAGTTACTACCAAGAGAAAAGACATATTACACTTTTCATAGACACACCACAGTGGGCCAGCATTCTCTGCCTTTTCCTGAAGCCAGATAGCTGTGTTTCTCCCTCAGCCACACAGAATAGGAACAAGAATATTCTGAGTCTTGCTTTGGGGATATTCATGTCATTACATGGAAGCCTGCAGTGCAGAAGTAACAGCTACATGGGTGAAATTTGTTCTCCTCTAATGTCAGTGTCAGAACTCCCATGGAGTTATGTTAACAGAGCCAGACGTTCCACTTTGTTTACCTCAGCTGTTTCCAAAGACATGGAAGTCTCCTGCTCCTTGCACTCTCGGAAGCCCCCACCATGAGCAACGAGGTTTCTCACATACCTGTTTCACCCAGGGTACGATATTCTTCCTCAGTCTCAGCTGACGGCACTGGACTTCAGTCAGCTTCAGGCACTTCCCAATCTGTTTGTCGGAGAACCCAATCTGTTTGGCTCTCCTCAGTGTCTCTTCTGGAACTGTTTCACTAGGATTAAATACAAAAAACACATCTGCATGAAGCTTTAAGGAATACTCAGAAGGCACACCAGTGCTTGTGTCTTCCATACTGCACATGAAGGCAAGAAAAGGAAGAAGACTAAGCTAAGACATAGCTAAGCTATGCAGTCCTCACACACAAAAGATCTTTATTGTACTGGATGCCCCACACAAACACCTATAAGTCAAGTCTAAAGGCAGACTGCTTGATGCTAAGATGTGAAACACTTTCTTTCCTTACATTTTTGAGATAGGACTGAGTGACTCATGATAAGGTCCATCAATTCCCAGGCAGCATTCTCCACCACGCTAGTATAAGGTCACTGTAGCCACAACAACTGTATGGTTGTTTACCACTACAGCCTCCACAGAGGACCTGAAGTGACTCCTTTCTTGGGTTCAGTATTCCGACATCTCCATGTCCAAGCTTTAACTCAGTCTCTCCCTTACATACTTCCTCCCAGTCTAAATTTCAAAATGTATTCCTCACCAGACTGGGCTGGATCAATAATTATGTATGTACTCACATCTCCTGTCTCTCATTGCAGCTGCCCCACTCCACACAAAGGCATGAAATTCCTGAAGCTCTGGGACAAGACATTCAGAGGCATAACTGTCCCCTGACCCTGCTGAACTGGGGAAAAACTTGCCTCAAAACACCACAATTTGTCCCAGACAAGCCCTTCTTTCTGTTGACAAGGATACTCTGTCTACCTTCAAAAATGGCCAGTCTTTTGAAAAAGCATCTGACCTCAGAGGTACATAGCAGACATGACCTTTAGATGCTCATAGGCAAGGTAGTTTTTTTCCTTCTGACAGTCTCAAGTATAAAGTATACTTTATTCCCTATAATTTGTGCTACTTCTTGCATTATGAAAATGAGGGGGCAGGGATAGACAGGGTAAAGCAAAGGCACCGTTTTTGATTTCATATTTGCAGTTAGGGTCTGTCAATGCTTCCCTGTGTTCTTGTTCTCCTGGTTTTGCTTTTCAGTACTCCTAGTTTTTGCTGTTTATTTCAAATGCATTTCTTTACCCAGCCATCTCTGAAGATCAGCAGTTTTCTTGCCCATTTTGCTTTTGATTTTTTAAATCTTCTCCATTCCTCCTTTATTCCCTCTACTTTCTTCTGTCCCACATTATCTTTGTTCCAGTTTCTTTTGACTCCACCTATAGCCCTTATAGTTTCTGCCTGTCTCTGTTTCTAAGCTACCTTTCCTAAGCTTAGCTTTTGCAAAAACATATAAAGGCCTATGTATTTTTATCAGCACTTCTGCTTTTCATCTTCATTGCCAAGAGCATCCTTGCCTGCCCAATAAATCAATATTTTATGAGCAAGCAAGCTCTGAATCAGGAAAAAGGAAATGATTAACAAACAAGCAATTTTCCTAAATCAGAGCTTTTGAATGATGTCCTTTGCTTGATGGTATTTTTAAATAAATAGCATTATGTTATTTGAGTGTGAGGAGAGGGGTAAGGCCACTTTATTGGAATGTGTCAGGAAGCTGAAGCATGAAAGAGAGTCATTGGGTTGGATTTTCCGCCCTGGTTTAGGCACAAAGCAGCTCTGCTGCCCTCTGTGAAGTCAGGCTAGCGTAAAACAGGTGAGAGTCACACAAGTGCCAAACCAGCTGTTCTGAGAGCAGAACTGGGGACCAGAAACTTTTGGGTTCAGATCCCTGGGTAGATGGGTTTTCCTCTATGTATTCCTCAATGCCCCGTCTCCTTCCTCTGCAATATGAGAACAGAGTGCTCCACCTGCCTACAATAGCATAGCAGCCAGCTAGCGAGGATTTGCAGAAGGGAAACACTGCAACTGCTGTCCGGTGCTCTGTGTCCCAGCCCGGCTCCCACAGCCAGCCTGCTCTGCCCTCAGGGACTCCAGGCAGGAGTCCACCCTTCATCTCCACAAACCTCCACCACATCACCCTTCTTACTCCAGCAGATCCTGCTCTTTGCTAGGGTCAGAAGGAGACAGTTCTGCCTAATCCAGCAGGTTGAGCCTCCCCGGTTTTGGATTTAGTTCTGGGTGCAGCAAGACTTCCCTATTTTGCAGCACTGCAGTATGTTAAACCCTGCGGTTCCCAAGCACCAACGCCTCCACCACAAAACTCCTCTGCTTCTCCTCAACCCTTTCTGCTTGCTGATAGCAACTCAGAAGCAGGACCTCTTGCATAAACCATGAATGCCAGAACTGAAGGCATGGATGGGTGTTTTACCGGAGGAAACAAAGCAAAATCTGCCAATTCCCTGGCAAAACAGATGCTAGCCATGCCAGCTATTAAGAAGAACACAGCCACATTAGATTTCTCTCCTAGATTTCAGCATTTCTTAAGTACAAGTGAGCAGACCTGATGACCCCAAGAAAATGAGCCTGTTTCAGCGCAGTTTACTCCCTTGCTCTCCCTCCCTTCTGCCTCAGAAACACACACAGCTAGCTGTCATTTGATTACTGACAGGGAAAGAAAATTGCCTTCATTTGCAGCTTGTTTCAGTAGAGTTTTTTGTATCTTATTATAACAGTATCATTCATTGTCATTTCCAACACCACGCCCCCCCCCAGCAGGGTGGGTAGAATAGAAGCAGTGATTATTTGGAGACATGATTCATTTGCCTTGGGCTAGCAGCTTAAATTAGGTTAGGACACTTACTAATCCATGCAAAAAGGTAACCAGTTTTGTACTGGACAGCCAGTGTGCAAGAGAAAGCTGAGTACCTAAAGGGGAAATGAAACGGTGCAATTTTTCCTCTGCTACTCCCAACGCATGATAAAGAAAAGATAAGAGATGTAGTTTTCAATGTGGCTAATAAGAAAGATGTGGTGGGAACTTCTATTCAAGCAGCACTGAGACAGGAAGGGTTTTCTCGTTTCTCTCTGCTGTGGAAGCAGCATAACATGGAGGAAATGCACCCAGCTCACCATGAAGCAGGAGAAGTTAGAACTGACAACCCAACCCTGGGGATCTAACCATTTTGCTATTTAATATTGTAACAGAAAATTGGCAACAGTCAAACACCCAGAAGTGCTGCTTTCAAAGCACTTGAAACCAGAAAATGTCGCGAGACGAGAAATTGCCAAAAGCCTCTGAGGCAGCTCCAGGGATTTGGAGGCACAACCAGAAGAAGGGGCAGGCAAAGTAAGACTTCAAATCCTCAGCACTGGTATGGAAATCAGGCTGCTGCTGCATGTACAGGACATAGATCTTCATACCTGAATAATTTCCATTTACTACTAAGTGTAATTTTTAGCATCCATGTCTCAACTTTCATGGAAATAATATAAAGAAAGAATCAAACAGCATGGTAGGGTGACGCTTATCTTACAGATAGCTAAACTGAGGCACGAAGAGGTTAAAGGGTGACGGCTTTTAAGATCCAGCATTCCCACCGCCTTTGCTCAAAGACAGCCCTTTAGACTTGCTGGAGACACTAAAGCTAGCAACGCAGAATCAGACTGATCCCTTTGAACACTTGAGTGCAAATAATCTTCCAAGAGCTCGCCAGAAATCCAGCACTAAAAAGAGAAGAAAAAAATTCTCAGTTCTGGCTATTCCCAACCACATGACCCAGTCCTACATCACTGCCTCCCGCTTTCCCCTGGAGCATTGCTTACTTTTCAAACACAGAGCAAAAAGTCTTCCAAAGATTAAACTCCCTCACTGGTTTATAATCAATTCAAAACCAAGGGAAGATGAAGTGGCCATGATTCCAGACTTCTATAATGCTCCTTTTCCTTAACCTTCACCTTTGCAAAATGACAGAAGTTTTAGAGCTTCAAAGCCAGATGATTAGACTTTTGCACACTGTCATAATCATTAAGTGGCTGTTCACTTCCTTGGAAAACTAAAGTTCCCTGCACATTTTGCAGTTCATAAACAATACAAGCCTTTCCTAAACCTTGCTTGTGCCTCTGTTTCAGCTTCCAGTGTTGATTTGTTGTTGCTTTTTGTTTAAAATTCCACCCTGTCATCTTTGGAACTCCATCCACTCACTTCTTCAATAATAAATGATAAAAGGAAATGGAATAAATTCCCCTTAATGAGGAAATTTTAACCTGGCACAGAGGACCTGGGGAAATCTATTAACTGACTGGAGGAACGCTAGCAGCATTGCAATTATCAGGAGAGCCTGCTCACTTCAGCACGGCCCTCTCTTCCACTTGACTGGCTTTCATCTGATCCACCAGTTTAGGAGTAACGCTAAATAAACATGCCAGTAGAAAGTCCCAGCTCAATATGGGAAGAAGCACTCTTTTTCTTGTCTCCCAAATCAGGCTCTGCTTCATTTTAGGTATGTTGTCAAGTTTATGCCCATCCACATATAACTTAGGGACATGTTAATGGGTCTTGATCAAAAAGATCAGAAATATTTTGTGAACTGAGGGCCAAAGCTGTGGCTGGGAGCATTTGGGACAAGATACTGAGTCTTCATTTAACTTCTGCCCTGTAAGCCCACAGGCTCACCCCTGTAGGTCACCTCTGGTGTACCTCAGTAGCTATTCATGTGGCTTGGACATGCACATAGGAGCTGCAAAGATGAGCACATTCAGTCTCAGCCCATCAGTCTTGAACTCAGCTCCTCCTAAATCTGGAAGGGGTGGATTTAAGCCCAGACTACAGTTTCGCTATGGCAAGCAAAGTGGACCAAAAGCAAGAGGCACTGGGACCGATAAGCCTAATGCCCAGTTCTAAGAGAGCTCATCCCTTCTCAGTACTCATAGACCTGGAGGGTTTCAAAAGCTTACTTGATTTTAGGCTGGATTATGTACAAAGACATATTCTTCCTCTTTTCCTCATTGTCCTGCTCTACTCCAAGGCTTCCTTGATGCTCCTATTGTTTTACAAGATTTTGAACATGCTACAATTAAAATAATGAGATTGGGGTATAAATTCCCTCCCTGCTTCTCTTTTCAAGGAGACAGATTGTTACCATTTTTCCACTCCTGAGAAACTCATGTGATGACTGACAAAAAGCTGTCAAAGGAGTGTTTAGGGAAACAGGAGCTGTAAACCAACAAATCTCGTTCACTCAACAACCATCATTCCAGCACTCTGCATCTTCAACATTCAGGTCCCTGGGCTAATAAATCTCATTGTGGACATCTTGATTTAAGTAACATGAACCCCACGCTGTGCCCTAAGATCTAAATGACTCACACCTAGGATGAAGTGACACACTGAAGCAGCAGCTCACACCAAAACACAGACAAAAAATGAGTCATAGATGCTTCCTCAAAGCATATTTTCTTAGAAGACAGCTTTCCTGTCTTTGCTGGGATACCATGGCACAGACCCCCCTGCTTCTGGTAGCGCATACACCGGCTACAGAGATTCCTCAATGGTTTTTAAGGGGCAATGTCTGTGTATCCTCTGTATCTAGGAAAAAATGCATATTGTTTTTACAATCGTACAGATGCTTTGAAAGAAAATGCATCCATGAGCTTATTACTGGTGGCTCTGTAAGACAAATAGCATTGTATGTCAGATCCATGCAAAGCACAAACAGCAGTGCTGAATAGCTGCTTATATCATATTCCTCTCATGCACTGAACTCCTAACTTGTTCCCGAGTCTTCCCTGCCCCACAGTTCACAAAGATGACAAAAGTAACCTCCCCAGTTAGTCAAAAGTGAGTACTACAAATATGTCGGTGACAGCTTCTCAAACAGTATAAATCAATGCAGCCTCATTTAGTGTCACTAGACCTGCTCTGCTTTATACCCACACAAGATCTGACTTATGCTCTCTGACCTGTCTGAAAAGCACGCAAGTCAGCGGAAACACTGCTTTTGAGAAGAGCGGGTGTGCAAGAGCAACTGTGAAAGAGCACAGGTTATTGATGGTCTGTCTGATCTTTCCTCCCTGCATTGTTTCCCAGGTCACCTGCTGGAACTGGGTTTTAATTCCAGCACCTGTATTTCTGGGCTACTACACCACAACCATGTTTCAAAATCCAGTCATGCTTCCAGCAAGCAGCTTTCAAAGCACACCATTCACAGACCCAAGGACATGAGCTTCAAAAAGGAATTTCCAATAAACAATTTCTTCCATGGGCCACTAAGCACAGCACCTGGCAACAAATGCTGGGCTGAGGTGGGTCTGCGCCTTCCCACTTTTTTCTGCTTTCCCCTCTATTAACCTATATCTCTTTAGGAACGACAAGAATGATACTTAGGACTGCTCTTACCCCTTTCAAGCAAACCACATGCCAGGAGGTGTTTTCACTCAATGTCCACAGAGCAAGGACACGTTCTCCTCCAAAACAAAGCTCCAAAGTATAAAGCTATCAAAATGTGATTGATGCCATCATTGCCCGCTGCTAGTAGGCTGGCTAGTTGGGTATCCACCAAAAGGAAAATCTGCTATTTTCATTAAGGTTAATTTTAAAAGTTGAGGTTTAAGAAAGCAGAGTTCAGGTCACTGCTCTGCGAGACTGTTTTTGAGACTTCAGGCAAGTTTACCATCTCTACACTTTGCTCCTCAACTGCAAAATTGGGGTTTATCACTCTCCTCTTTTCTCACTTGAATTCGACTTTACAGCCTTTTATCAATATTGAAGTGTTCCTTTTTGGGCAATATACTCACACTTCTGTCTGTTGCAAGCTGGCCAATCTTCCCTGGGTCTTACTCAGATTTTCCCCAGCAGTGAACTTGACCCCATTACCTCTCCTTTTCCCCCATCCTAATGAGCTCCCAAGTAATGGCAAATACAATCACTTGCAGGTCCAATTTCTACAGAGATGCCTAAGTGACTTCGGAGCACAAGTCCTACTGATTTTCAACAAGGCTTTTGTCCCCGCATCACTTGCGCATAAGTGATGATTTCACTACAGCTGCCTACCTCTTTACTTGTTTTAGTGGTATTTATCATACATTCTCCTTGCATATAGCCACAGTTTTCAGGGATCACAAAACCAGATAAAAATAAACATGACCATGCACAAGCAAATCCCCATTGCAGACAGTCAAAGAATAGAAGCAAATACCAGAAGAGGCTTTGCCTTGCACCCAGGACACCAGTGTTTTGAGTGGAACACATCCCAGATCTTACTTCCGAGACTGGGCTTTGGCTGTGCTCTTGGGGATGATGGTGTTACTGGACCCTACTGCAAATCTGACTCACTCTGGACTGGGTCCCGTAATCGTGGCTTTAAAGTCACATCTCACTCCTCTCTGCCTCAGACCGCTAGACATGGTCTGTTCAAATTTCCATCTCCTTCACAAGCTGTCAGTCTGATGAACAGCCAGTGGGGTCACTCCAGGGCTCTTCTCTTCCACTTTCTTTTATGGGACAGGTGAGGCCAAATCTAGGGAAAGAATTTCCTGATAACAGCACATCCTGTTGCACTGCCACTGCTTCATACACCATCACCTGTTCATGGACTGACAGCATGGGATGGTGCTTGCTCCTTCTGTATGTGTTTTGTTTGCGTGTGTGTGCATGGTGGGAAGGTTATAGTTAAATACATTACAGAAAGTATGAAGGTAATCAGTCAAAAAACAACAAAAAAGCACAATGTAATTTTCCACTTAAAATAAAAATATGTAGGTCACAAGAGAGACAGGAGAGGCACATGTTTGACATGTGTGATATTACTGGATATTCTTGCACATACTCTCAATATGGCTTTCTTTTCCCAATTCAACTCAGGCCATTCGCTTTCCTGCAGCCAAATCACCTAACCTGAAACAACGGTTTCTCCATCTTAGAAGGCCTAGAGGCAGAGTCAAATGGAAACATTGGTGCATGACAAAAGCTATACAGTCTCACCAGCAGCAGGTCCAATTTTCTTGGGAAATAAGTTCATTGGGGCAAACATAAAAGGGGCAGAGGGCACCCTTCCCAGTCTCTGCTGTCTCTGCAAATTGCTGGCCTTTCCTTGCCTATACACCACTGAGAATGGACAAACACTTATAGGTTAGAAAGATTTTTTTTCCCCATAACATTATCCCATACAACCTTTCACATAGGGAAACAGATTCCCTGCGTAAATTGGTGAGGCCTTCTTCTCAACTCTGAATTGCTCCACATGGTGAGGATGCAAGGCAGTGTGAATGCTGCTTGCTGAACTGCTCACAAAAGCCTCCACCTGCCTCTGACCCTCCTCTTCCCCATCTCTGTCATATCCACTTGCTCTAGCTCTAAATTTCCTCTTGGCAGAGACCATCTCCTTGTTACCAGTCTCTACAACAGCTCTGCAGGACCCAAATCAAGGCTCTTGGCAGAGATGCTACTCCAACTGCATGCAAAACCTCACTGCAAAGGACCCCCAAACCAATCCAGGGCAGAAAGGAAGAGCTGGATTTGACTGAACAGAGCAAGCGAGCTTGTAACCAGCAGCACTGCCTGGGAACAGGGCAACTGCTTCTGGTTCTGGTAGCTGCGTTTCAACAACAGAAACATTTAAAGCAATGACAGCGTCACAGCTCATTCTTTTCAATTGGAAATAATCCTGTAGCACAGGTAAAACTCATACCAGGCATGCCAGGGACTGGAAACAGCTGGCTGCAAGAAGAGCACATGTGTGCCAAGTCTCATTTGCATCACTCAATTAGCTTTCCCTCAGCTATCAGAGAGATGTGTTTCCTGACATGGCTCACTGGACTAGTCTCTTAGTTCAGGTCAGAAGGTTTTTTTTCCTTAGCTCTTTGTGTTTGCGCCAACATGCATTCAACATAACACAGCCGGACAGTCCATCCCCTCCTTCCAACGCAGGTTGTGAGGTAAAACAGTTTCCTTGGGAAGGTCTGAATAAGGATAGGGGAGTGAAAATCTGCACTGATATGTGAATAAGTCCACGTTAATTTATACCACCAGCAATCTGAGTCGCATGAATCCACTTACAAGGGACACAACAGTCACTGGTTGTGTATGACACAAATGCAGGGTTGGATACTGCAAACGGGCTTTCTGTAGCAGGCCACCTACAGAGTCTGCTGCCTAGTCATTAGAAAGATGAAAAACTATGTGGGACGGTACCAGCTACTGATCACATTACCAGTAGTAGTATCACCTGCACCTGACCTCAGAGAAAGGGAAAGGCACCTCAGTGATACAGGACAGTTCAACATGATTAGCCTCTGTGGATTGATGCTGGATTTATACCAGCTGAGAATGGGACCAACCTCTGGGGTCCCAAGTGCATCCTTCAGAGCATGCAACTCCAACAGCGAGGAAATCAAACTGATTCTGGATATATTGTTTTTCTTCCTCAGGAGCTGCACAGATACATATATTTAAGGCACTTGAGACAAATACAACATGACACAGATGTTAGAGGGCAAAAACTTGTGCAGCCAAACAATAGATTTCTGTAAATAATCAAGCTACTCCTTTTCTTCAGCGTCTCCCTCCGTATTTATTTTTGTTTAGCTCCAGATCCAGCTTGTTCTAGGGGACAAGGGAGAGCAAGAGCTGCTCAATTAAAACCTTGCAGCTGGTCAAAGCAGCAGAAATCAACAACAGATGAACTAGCTAGCATCCGAGTGATGTACTGGCTACGGTGCGCTCCCAGTGCCATCATGTGGTGAAATGTGGCTAACACAACGGGTACCCAAAGAAAAGCCAGCCAACATACTGCCAATAACTCAGCAAGGAGGTTCTCCCAACCTCGTAAACCATGAAGGGAAAGCTCAAGTCAGCAAGAGGCTGGAACTGAAATACAGCCCAGGACTTTAATTTACTGCTATCTTTTCTGCTTAGTTTTATATGGTCATTTTTCTTGAAGAAAGAAGAAGATTTATATTTAAATATGTCCGGAATTATAGATGTTTGAAAGTGCAGTACAAAAGCAACACATACTGCATGACCACAGCAAGGCAAAAAAGCTTAAAAATCAAATGGCCAGGCCAGAAAAAAATGCAGTGTATTTGACCCTCAAGTGTAGTAAGTCAGGACAAGTCCTGTGTTTGAAGGCTGTCTCTGTCCTAGGTACATGAGTGCAGACTGCTGTTATCCATTGCAGGCCATCTTCATTCTCAGCCTTAGCCTCAGAGATACAGTGGGGATTTTCTGAAATAAACCAGAACTTCCATAACCCCTGAGAACAGCCAAGATGCCTAAGTACTCAAAGAAACTATTTAAAAAAAAAAAAAAGTGTTCTCAGAAATTTCCTCTGTCTGGGTGAGGCAGTGACCTGGGTTTTAAGAAAACACTGCTTACTCCAAGCACTAAAATAAACTTCTCAGCACTTACTGCACCTGGGCTAAGGGCCACATGTTCCCAGTAGAAGGATCATCAGGAGGACTGTTGTATCCTTGGACAGGGCTGTTGGGTTTTTTCTTACCTGTTCACCTCATTCAGGATCTTCTCCATGTTCACAATGCTGCGCATCTTGTACAGGAACCACTTATCAATGGCTGTGAGTTTGTGAATAACATCCACAGGGACTTCGTTATCCAAGGCCTGTCAAAAAGAGGACAGCACAAAACAGCCCCTTGAATACCTGCTTCACAAATACAGATTTAGTCTGCAAATAGGTAGCAGCAACTACATAGCATAAAGACATAAAAAGTACTGTAGGCTAAGCTGGACAAATCAAAGGTTCATCTATCCCAGGATCCTGTCTCCTGCAGGAACAGAAAATGTGCCCCTCAAGCAGTGTAGGGAGGCACCAGCTACTTCTGTACATGCTTTGGTACTAAAAGCTGGCTTCTGTTTAAGCGAGAGGTAATTTGCTTTTTACTGAGCCAGCAGCCAAACGTAAACTAACGGCAACAAGTCTCGACAGCAGCTGAGTATGTGCCTTAGCTTACTAGAGGGAGGCACACACAGCCTGCAGTGCCAGCTCCTCCATCTGCACCTCTTATCACTCAGGTTGCCTAAATCTCGGACCTACTGCCTACCCTCCTAGCTGCAAACATTAAACAGGATGGTCCAGATTCTCAGCTGTGAAGGAACTCTTTCCTCTGGAGCATAAATCTTGATTTACCCTTGAAATACAAGGCTGAATCAAAGCACGTGGCCTCAAAAGACGTCTGAAGCAAGGGAAAGTCCAGTCCTGGGTGATACTTTGCAGCTACAGCATAACTTTAGCTTCTCTTGCTGTATCTCAAGTTAACGTCAGGATGATTCAAATTCCCCTGCATTCTCTTGCTGGGTCTATTTTTATTTTTTTTTAAGCAAACTATTTGCAACCATGGGGTAAAAAGGAACCCCACAGAGGTATTCATAATGTAATTCACAAAACAATGGATTACAAGACATGGTAGTTTGACAAAAATATGATCTCAGAGGAATAAGCTAGAAACCCCCCAAAAATGTATCTTCTATCAGTGATATCTCCTGGGTCTCACCAGTGGTGTACAGTTACAACTCTCCTGACAGAACAACTATAATCAACCATAATGATAATACCAGCACAGTAGCTTTGCTAAGCTGAAGTAATCAGGCTCATTAATTTGTTACCATGCTTAATTGTTTTCTTGCAGGGCAGCATCCCTGGAACAAAGCCAGAGCAATGCCACTGAAGAAGACTCTAGCATTAATCGGGAATGAGCTTAGCTTGCTGCACCCCAGCATTATCCCTCCAAGTTATCAAGCTGTGCACACAACAGTCTACTGTCACTGCATGCTTCAGCACTGGGACGTGGAGATTTTATGCCAGCTGAAAGAAATGCGCAGGTCACCTCAGTGCTGTGCTCCAAGAAGGCACCACCCTGAGACAGGGTCCAGGACAAGGAATGGGTGACAGCTCTCGTCAGGCACTGCAAAACACTAACACCACCTTTTACCTTTTCTAAAGGATTTCCAGGCAGCTTGCCTGGGTCTCCCTCTCACAATTATTCTCTTGTCCTGAGAGGTAATAAGCTGCTGATTTGAATATCCTGCTTGCTCACAAGCAGCTGTACAAATCTCTAATGCACATTTTCCTCTTTTAGAGTAACCAGTCACACACTGAACCTTCAGCTAGCACTTGGCACCCAACAGCCACTGCTCTTCCTGTGAAAAGAAGCCTGGGGCCATCACAGCAGTTCCTGAGCACCAGCAATAACAAGGCTGTGCTTCTCACACATTTCTGGGTACAATAGTGATATGAAGCAACTGGTAAGGTGTCCCTCCCATCCTGATTCCTTAGTGCTTGGAGGGTGATGTCACACTGCATGGGAGACACCAGCAGGTCTTTCTTCTGCCCATTTATTTCACAAAACATGGGCAGACTTGCTTGTCTTGAGGATCTCCAACCGTCAGTCAATGGTCTCTGAGCCACACATACACACACAGGTAGCATGACCCCATACACTTAATCTGTGTTTAGGGCACTTTATTTAAAAGTCCTAGGGATCTTCAAGGGAAATAAAAAATAAAATAATAATAATAAAAAAAAAAAACCACAAAAAAACAAACACACACCAAAAAACCCCACAAACAAACAAAAAAACCCCACCACACAAATGCCTTCCTCTCCTTAATCATAGAAGGGGCTGAAGAAATAAACCATCTTCACCCTGTGGCATAAATCTGGAGACTGGGAGAGAAAAACGAGTTTGCAGACAGTTGGTGTTTCTAAATCACCACACTACACAGGCAAATCAGGTTTCCAGGCAGAAAATCCCTGTAGGATTTGGTCAGGGGCCCTGGACTACACTCCAATGACTTTACTCAAACCTATATGAAGGAGTACAGCCTAAACCCAACTGTGGAAGAAGGGGGAGGGAGCCACACCAGGACAGCATGACTTCAGAGCCCTGCTCACCTTCAAGAGCATCCCATCCAGTAGACACTGTGGCCCCACACTGGGAAGCCAAAGGGTTTATAGGACTGCCTTTACACTGTGAGTCAGGGAGCAAGCCTGGTCTCCATGCCAAGCAGTGGAGGGTAGCTTTGCTACCAATGCTGTCTCTAGGGCTCCACACTTGTTCCTTCAGTCCCATCCTTGCTCCTCACCAAAGGAAGTACTTAGCTGCCTGTAGGCAGGAGTACAAGTACAAACTAACAAGTTTGTAGCATGGACAACTAGGAAACTAAGGCTCTGGTAATGAAATACAGAGTGGATCAAATCCTAAGTCTCCTGAGGCCACTTTGTCTACAGCCTTAAAAGGGCCTGGGAAAGATCTGATATAACCTGAGCCGCCCTGCTGATCAGGCAGTTACATCCTTGCAGCACGTGGCCACTCTGGCCAAGGAACAAGTCTTATCTATTTCAGCCTCTCTCCTAGTGCCTTTTTTGACATTACCACGGGGAGTTCCATTACAACAATAGCTCTGAATGGCAGCTGAACTCCCTTCCCTTTCACCTGAACAGTTACTGTTTTCATGATCCAACACACAAAGGAAAAAGAAAAAGCAAAAAGCCTTGGAGAGCTGACTGGTGGGGCTTCAAGGGGAGGAGAAGACATACAACAAAAGCTCCGTGCTGTTCCAAACGAAGCTGACAGCTAATGGGGACTAACTGTTGGCTTTAAAATGTCAACAATCTGGAAAGAGATTTCCAGGCAGGCAGTCCCAGCTGCCAGAAGCACCTCTTACTGATATTGCTTGCATCAGTTATTAATGGGTAGAATTAGTGCACTGTGTCAGGCAGAGGCAGCTCTTTATAGGGAGGGATTAAGACTTTGATCTTGGTTTTTTCGACTACTCCCAGTGAAAATGCCACCAGCTGGGAACACCCAGAGTGTTCAGTGGGACACAAACTCACATTCATCTCCCCAGATCCCCTGTGTTAACATGGGGCTAAGATTAACCTTTCATAAAAGCTCTCTGAGCCACTTGGACAAGAAACAACATTTTTCTCTCAGTCACAAGAAAAAGCTATAATAAAGACCAATCACAGCTGCTGAAGGGTGTTCTACACTTAGAAAGACATGCATTTCCCCAGCTTGAAAAGTAAGAGTTAACAGCTGGACAAGCCACACACCTATAGAGCATCTTGTGATTTTCTTTCAGGCCATTTATAAGAGAAACAGCTACGTGAAAACCTTTTAACAAATACAGCACAACCTCATGTGGAGGACGTAATGAGATGAATCTACACATAAGCACAAAGGGCTTAAAGACTCCACCACACAAAGTTAGGGGCACAAAAAATAGTAACTGGGCATTCCCTGCCAGGAAGGTTTGCAATCTTAAAAAAAAAAAAAAAAAAAAAAAAAGCAAGCAACAGAGCAACAGTTAAGTATGAGCTATAAATGACATCTGTCCTCTCCTCTTCACAGAGGCTACGGACAGATGGGCAAGTTAGCTGCAGTAAAACCAAAACATGAAATTGCACCTGCCTTCTAAAGTAACTAATCCGACATTTACCATGCGATATACACAGGCAAACCCTGTGGACCTGAAGAAATAAATGATTTCACATGCTGCCTCCCCTTAGAATAACACCCCCTGTTACCCAGACACCTCGAAAGATGGAAGTGGTTTGCCCAGTGACAAGAGAGGTGTTACAAGAAAGCTAAGGAAAGTTGAGCCCTTTTCAAAGAACAGGGGATTTCCCATATGCTAAATTTAACATAGAGTTTAAAATGTTTTTAGTTTCAAGCTCGTACCAGTGAAACAATTGCTAAAAGACAGTACTCCCACAGACTGCAGCTTGCATTGTTTATCATCCTTTGTTTCAGTTCTCTAAAGGATCTTCATTTTTTCTTTCCTCCCTTCCTATAAATTAATGATAATTGCAAAACTGGCCAACTTTGACATTTACACTAGCATAAAACAGGGCTGAACATTAGCAAACAATCATATTTTAGGAACAAGCAAAGGTAAGTGATCCAGGTCTCCACCAATGCTCAGCTCCAAACAGAAGTGCCAGGACACAGGAATGCACCTGCTGCTGAACGCAATGAACATTGGCTAAGATTGTACCAAAAGGCAAACACATGACCTGAATATAGAAGATGCAGGAAAATACAGATGTCAGCAAGAAAAACTAAAGTGATATACTCACCCAGCTATTATATTCTGCAGAGGAAATTACATGTGATAGAGAGTATCTGCACTTCAACAGCAAAGATGCTATACATGGTGGTCCCAGTGCGCTTCACAGATGGAAGCAAGGGGGTGAAGAATACTCAACCTCTGTCACCTCAGTTGACCCAATCTGGTAGCTATAATTCAAGGCACATAGGTCAAGGGCTTTCTCACTTCTGTTACCTTGGCTATTGCATATACACGAGTGCTGGATGGTTCAGAGAGTTCCTTCTGGAGATCTACAACAGCTGGCCAGGCTTTATTCATAGGCAGATGTGAAGTGAAGCCATCTACAGAAGGATGGCACATTCTCAAGGCCTTTTGGAAGCTCTCTTCAAAAGTGCGTCCAATAGCCATGACCTGTAACAGAGAGCACTTCCATATTAGCTATGGTGAGCTGCTGCCAAGCTATCCCCTGAATAACAGAGGAGTGCAAATTTAAACCATGAACATAGACATGCAGAAAGATCACAGCCTTTGGACCTCCTCTCTAAGATGGTCCTGCTGACTTTAAGACAGGTGCAGCTGACTGAGCCTTGGAGTCCCACTTCCAGGCCTGACTGCCAATATTATCAACAGGGAGTTTCAGACAAGTGACTCCCTTCTGCTTTCATCTCCCTATCTGTAGAATATAGGAAGCTGCTGGTCTCCTCTGTAAACTGCTTGGAAGCACTTCAGTAGAGGGAAGCATTATGCAGCAGTATGGATGTAGTAATATAGAAGGATATTTCTGTTCAACAACTTGTTAGAGATAGAAATTCACAGTGGGAATTTTAAGGTTCAGAAGAAATCTGCTCTTCTTCCTTTAAATTACATTTAACAGTGACTGTCCCCTGTGAGGCCTCTCTTAAAGGATTACTACTCCTTGGCGTAGCAGCACTGGGGTTTCCCTCGTTCAATCCTGACATATCATCTAATAGGAAAACAAGCCTTTCTCTGTGGAAATCTGCGAGGGAACAGAACTCTTTCTCAAATTTCTACATTTTTATTTCCCAGTGCAGTGAAAACCCTAACAGCATAAAAATCTTCTCAAACACAATGTTGAAAAATGTCAAAAGAAAAAAATAACATTGTTTTTTCTCACAGCTCCAGGCGCACTGCCCAGCACAACAGAGATCAGGAAAAAACAGGCCAGGCAGTTCAATTAATAAAAATGCAGTAGGTGCTGCAATCTGGCTTGAAGTTCAGGCCTAGTGAGGCAACTGTGCCATACTAATAGAGACACAGTGACGGAAGAAGCTTTTTGCTTCAAAGACACCCTCTCCTACTCACAGGTTCTGGAGACTAACCTTTTCCCAGAGTACATCCACCAGCTGCAAACTGCATCTCTTAACCCTCTCCATCCCTGTTTCAGTTCACCCCCCCCCGCAGTTACAGACCTGCACAATTGGAGCACTGACCTTTCCTATATCTCCCCCCTCCCTTTACCCAACATCCTGCCTTAAAAAGGTTCATGCAGTTCTACTTTTGTAATATATGACCACTGGAAGGACTCAATACTCCCTCCTGCAAATGTGTGTGGCCAGGAAGTGTTTACAGCTGATGGTGCACAAGGCAACTGTATTTATGAGCCCCAGCTCTACAGAACAGTCTAAAAACCCCTAAGCAGGGAGGGTTAATATGAGTAAGCACCAACTCACTGAAAAAAACCACAACCCAGAAAACTCATTGCCATTAAAAGCCAAATCTGCTATTGGAAAATCAAGTTCTAATTAATCCTTCTGGCTGTGATGAAGGTTTGTTGTCTGAGCAAGGTAGAATTGATGTTAGGAAGGCCTCATGTGTCAAAATAATTTAATAAAACAGCTACTTGAAAAGCATTAGGAAAAAAAGGCTGAAAATATACACAATTAATTATTTTGCTTTGGTAGTTGATATGTAATTAACAAATTAAGTGGGTAATTTACGCATTTTGCTTCATTTATCTCCTCTTAAAACATGGTCTGAAAATGCTGTTATTGTCCCAGACACCTTAAAATCAGGGTTTAAGAGTCACATGTCATGTTGCAGATATAAGAGACTTAATCACTAAGAGAAGTCAAAACTTCATACCGAGATTACAGGCTGTCTTTGGATTTCAAGAGCAGAAGTAGGCTGAGATTTGGCAGGTGGTTTTAAGAGAGAGGACAAATAAATATGGGAACAACTGAGATCTGTGGCTCATTGGCATCCCTGAAAAATCTATTGAAAACAGACTACAACTTTTGAAGTTATACTCTAATTAACTCCACTACAGAACCCTAAACAAAAAAGAACTGAGAATCCTATAGTGAGTTTTAAGAATGAAATCAGCCTCAGGTGATCCAAAGTGGTCTTTTCACTTAGCAGTCAAGCTATTTATGGATCCAGACTGTGATATCCAAGATTGCACAGTCCTAACTCTTTTCAATTAATTATAGTACTGGATAAAGATTATTCGAGATGAATAAATATCTTCAAAAGCCATTAGGTCCCTTCAGATAGATACTTTGAGGGCTTCCAAGAAAGAGAAATTACTTTCCCAAGTGGTGGAAGGGAAGGGGAGAGTCTTGCCCTCACCTCTCCCACACTCTTCATGGAGCTTCCAATCCGGCTGGATGTATGCTGAAAACGGTCCAAATCCCAGCGGGGTATTTTGGTAACAATATAATCCAGGCTGGGCTCAAAGCAGGCAGAGGTTTTTCCTGTCACCACGTTCTTGATTTCTGGCAAGGGGATCCCCAGGGCAATTTTGGCAGCAATGAATGCTAATGGATACCTGCCATAGAGGAGACGCGGAGAAGAGTAGAGTGGGAAGTACTTCGCTTTTACAAATTCCAGGAGTGGATCAAATTAAACAGATGTGAGGTGATTTTTCCCCTCCTCAACACAACAGAATGTTACCATGCTCAAGCACAGCAGGACCCATCCAGCTTCCTACTCTTACATGTTGTAGAGCTACCTACCTAGATCTGAGACTTGCTTTATGATCTGCAAAGCCGCCATTGTAAGTATGCCTCACACCCACAGTGAGATCACAAACAGATACGTTTTGTTGCAGGTCTGTCATCCAAAAAGAAAACAATCAAACGCCCACTGTCCAACATCATGGCTTATCTCCAGTCTGCTATGGCACTGCAACAACCACAAGAGCTGTTGAGAACTGCAAGCTAGAGATTAATTTGTGCCTCTCAACAGCATCTGCAAAGTGCAATTAAGAAGCCAATTTTTAAACGGCCTGCTCTGACCATCCTTATCTTGATTAGTTTATGATTAGCCAACAAAACAAAGGCAGCTAGCAATACTATTTGCATCAATCTGACAGACAGCTCATTAATAACTGTGTCCTCTGGGTCCCAGAGATGATTTGCAGCCAACATATGGATACAGTGGATATGCTTTGTAAGGACAGCTATTAGGCTCCCACACACACACCTCCTGGGGGATTTTTCATTTGTAGTAACAGCATCAGCAGGCTGGAATGGACCTGGAGGGCTCACTAACCTATTCCTCTGTCTCCCAGCAGAACAGACTCTCCAAGGGTCAATCCTAGCTGATGCTGACAAGAACTGTTCTTAGAAGCATCCCGTGCAGAAACCTGCACCTCTACTGACCTGATCGCTCCAGAGTTCTCCCTAACAGCCAATTTCAGCCTTCCTTGCTGCAAATTAAGCTTGTGCTTCCTTGTCTTAACTGCATGGAAAGCAGGTGCAAGAACTCTTTTTCCTTGCAGCTGTCACTTACGTATTTAAATAATACCCTGATCCAAGTCCCTGTTGGTAATTCTCTTTCTGTTCTTCTCCCCTCCGTTTTTGTTTATTCATTTGTTTGTTCTTTAGTATTTTGAGTTTTTTAAATACTCTTACCCTGTCGCCTTGGAGGCCAAGGCTGAACTCCTCGAGAGTCTGGCATTAACTTCAATGACATAGTACTCCAGGGAAGTTGGATGCAGAGCAAACTGGATATTGCACTCTCCCACGATGCCCAAATGTCGGACAACTTTGATCGCACGATCCCTCAGCATCTGAAACTCCTCATTAGTGAGTGTCTGGCTTGGAGCCACCACAACAGAATCTCCTGTTTGTCACAAGGTAGCAGAGAAGGAAAATGAGAAGCAGCTCAGTGGCAGTAAATTCTAGCCACATAGGTCACTTTCCTTGCTAACCCATTGCTAGTAATGAAGTTACCACAGAGATTCAAACCTGTGGGTGCACAGTTGATGAAAAAAACAGATAGCTAGAAGCTGAGAGTTGGAAAGGCCAGGCAATCTTACAGAAAACGGGATCATAGGGGTAGGTTTAGTGTAACAGTATCTGTTTCACACCCTAGCTGGCTGTATCCAAGACCTAAGGAGTATTTCTAGAGCAAAACTATGTCAATAACAGCAGGGAGAAGGGCACTGCATAAAAAAAGTTAACAAGCCATTTCCAGTGAGCTACCCTGTGCCCAAGCCTACCTGTGTGGACTCCCATAGCATCAATGTTTTCCATATTGCAGACAGCAATACAGTTATCAGCAGCATCTCTCACAACTTCATACTCTATCTCCTTCCAGCCAACAACTGACTTTTCCACCAGGATTTGGTTAGTCATTGCAAATGCCTGGGAATACGTTAGGGAAAATGAATAGTAAAAAAGAAAACTTTATTACAACATGGCCCATATTTAAGACTTCTGTGGCTTATCTCCAGACATCCCAGACCAACACGAAAATTGAAAGATGAAGCAAATTTCATAGCACTGATGACAAGCACTTTATATTTCTCTTTTTTCAAAAAAAAATTTGCATTAGCTTCATTTGAAAGGCACAGAAAATATTTATGTGATCTGACAGGAAAAAAAGGCAAGGCATGTGAGCTTGCAATGACATATAAATAACAAATAGAAATATAAAAGCATCTACAACTTCAATCATGCAACAGACACATGCTTTTGGTTGTGTATGTGGGCAGCTTTTGTTTGTGCATGTATGAGAACTCTGCAGAAAGCTACATGACTAAGTGAAGGGGAGTGGGGGTGCCAGCAAACACTACATAATTAATAGTACTAATAACACTGCTTATCAATGCCACACCAACCTGAAGCAAGATTCATGATTTATTCTTAAACTAATCTTGAAAGCATTCCTCAGTGCAAGAGACAAAAATGAGAAATATAGTTTGTTGGTAAATGAGCATAATCTAACTAAATAAATGGCCTTAATATTAGCAGATAAAAAAAACATTCATCAATTCCAGCTTAAAATCCTAGAAAGTAATGGGCACATTATCAATGCATCCTTTAGCAAAGCTTCTTGTTTTAATGCTGCCCATGAATCAGTCTTCAGCCTGGTTCTCTCTGTAGTTAGCTCAAGCTGTTATTCAAATAGCGCCCTTAGCTCTGTTGCCAGACTTGCACACGCTCACAAAAAATAGTAAATATATAGAGAGATATATATAGTTTGATGAGTGATACTTCACACCTGGCCTAAGCAGGCACTGAGGCATTGAATTTGTGGTGATGTAGTAGGAACACCTAACCACACTTGTAAAACTTGCTCCTGTATCGCCTTCTCTTACTCAAAATGAGCAGACCCAAGAGACGTGAACCCAAGGCCAGATGACTTGAACTAGCTGTGCTATGAAACCTCCGTAGGTGTTCACTTATCTGAATTACATACAATTCAGAGTCCAGTGTCTGAAAATCCAGTTCACGGAATTACTGTGATCATCTTTGTCACTGAAAAGAATGGAGTTTCTGCTGGGCTGTGGAAATGAGTGTCCAAAGCTGAGCTAATTCAACAAGACCCAAATTGGGTTTCACTGTAAATTTTGCAACATTGATATCAAACTGGGAAACACTGTTGACTCTCGTGGGACAGGAGACCTTGCAGTGGGATATAGACGGATTGGACCATTGGGCTACAATTAATGGGATGAAATTTAACAAGTCAAAATACTGGATCCTGCACCAAGGATGGAATAGTGCCAGGCACAAGTATAAGAGCTAGGAGAGTAGTGCCTGGAAAGCAGCCCTGTGAAAAGGGATCCGGGGTGCTGGTTGACAGCACCCTCAGCATGAGTCAGCAGGGTGCCCTGGCAGCCACGAGGGCAAATCCTGTTAGATGCAGCCAGGATCCACGAGAGCATAACCAGCCGGTCAATAGAGGTGATTATCCTGCTGTATTCAGCGTCGGTGCAGCCTCACCTTTAGTACTGTGCTCAGTGCTGGGACCCTCAATTTGAGAAGAGTGCGAAGGTCCTTAAATGCGTCCAGAGGAGGGCTACAAAGCTGGTGAAAGGGCTGGAAGGAACATTCTGTGAGGAGTGGCTAAGGACTTTGGGCTTGTCTCATTTGGAGAAGAGGAGGCTGAAAGGCGACCTCATTGCTCTCTACAGCTTCCTGAGGAGGGAAAGCAGAGAGGGAGGTGCTGATCTCTTCTACCCGGTATCCAGTGATAGGATGCATGGGAATGGTTCAAAGCTGCACCAGGGGAGGTTTAGACTGGACATTAGGAAGCATTTCTTTTTCAGGAGGGTGGTCAAACGCTGGAACAGGCTTCCTAGAGACATGGTCGATGCCCCATGCCTGTCAGTGTTTAAGAGATATTTGGACAATGCACTTAAGACTGAGCTTTATGTTTTGGTCGGCCCTAAAGTGGTTAGGCAGTTGGACTGGATGATCATTGTAGGTCCCTTCCAACTGAAACAGTCTGTTCTATTTTACTATATTCATTCAGAAAGCTGAAGCTCTTCTAGTGTAATTTTTGAGAAAATGAAAACATTTATACTTGGAAAGTAAAACAGAATCAGACTTTTGGTATTAAAAAAATAAAAGTTTCAGAAACATGAAAAATTTACTAAAAATATGAACTGTCCCACTCCTAATGTTACAGATGATATTTATAAAAAGCAGCTGTTTTACTGATTTCAGAGGAAAACTGAGATATTCAAAACCACTTTTTTAAAAAAACACCAAGAAATGCTGATGAAAGCCAGATTTTCCTACTGAATAATGTTTTCCTATAAACCTTTCATACAGCTGCACTACCAGGGTTTCTGGGTGAATTTCTGTTTTCTCTATACACAGACCATGCATGAGCTTAGGCAAGTGAAGTGTTTCCAACCTCAGCCATCCATCTGTAAGATGGGGTTACTTCACCCACTGCCTCGTCCTGCGTCTGTCAGTCCTGTCCACTGAGCCTCCCTGCAGATGGCACTGCCTGAGCAGACGTTTGTTCCGCACTAAGCACACTACACCCAAAGTCTATTTACATGACAGCAGTGTGGAGGAATACAAAAATGCCATTTTCACATACAGCGCTTATTGGCATCAGTAGTGTTTCTTTCTAGAGGTACGGGAAAGATTAAGAGGATCAGGAAAAGACAGAATCAAGAATTTTAGAGGCCAACTGATAGAGATTTATTTCCTAAAATTCTGCATTTTTGCCAAGGAAAAAACTTTTGCTTTGTTTTCCCCAATTACCTGTTTACTTTTCAATGCAAATTTATAAAAAAAAATCCCAGATTTCCTACAGAAAAAGAGCTGCCCCTTCATAGCCAGAGACAGCTGATGGATGTCGAATTATGAAGTGACATCCAATTAAATCTCTACATGAGTTTTGACCTAGCAAAACCACTGTCTTTAAACAGAAAAACAGCAGAGGCCCAAGCTTCCCAGCTCTTTTGCTTTTTGTCCCTTATACTACATTATCAGTCAGCACTTAAAATATTTCAACCTCTTTGACATCTTTCATGTGTCATTTACTCCTAAAAGTAGGTGAATATAGCCCACTATGTTTCTTTTCAGACCAAAATTGCTGAACCACTTGCTCAGAATATGACTTGTTCCTCATGAATTTAATAGATCTGTCATCTAACCATTTTCATTATCCAAGTCAGTAGGAATTATAAAAAGAGGGCATTAGAAGGAATCAGGGTAACATTTTACAGATAAGATGAAAGGTAGGGTATGTACAGTTCCAGTGTCTGTGACTATTAGAAGAATATCCAAGAAAATTAGATGTTCAGCTCTATTCCCAGAGCTTGCTATTTTGCAGACGTACCTTTGTACCAAGGTCCAGCAAAGTCTCCTTATCAGGACATATGCCTGACCCCAGACCACCAAGGGCATAAGCAGAGCGGATCATGACTGGATAGCTAATCTTTTCAGCTGCCTTCAGAGCTTCTTCAATCTTAAAGGAGAGCGGAATACATTTCAGAGATATGATAACAATTAAGATGAACAAAGTCTTCAACTCTGGTTACACAGTTAACTGGAAATCCCATCAGTAAGACAGTAAGCTGTCTGAAGATAAAAGGAAAAGAATAAAAGTTGGTTTTGTAACATTGCCTTGTTGTTCCAAACAGCAGAACACTGGAACGTGGACTCAAGGAGGTGACTTCTGTCCTTAGTTATGTGTGGACTTCCTTGCTAACTTCCCACGGACAATGTCCTTACCTGGCCTGTCTTGACTGATTTTAGCATGAAATAACCCCTCCAACAGACATCCTAGTTTAAGACCTCTTTGGTTTCCTCCAGACTCAAACAGGCCTTCCCACTAAACCAATTATTTGTTTTCACACCCCTGTCCTCAAGAAGGATTTCAGTATTGCTGATTTTAAGGACCTGAAATCTTAAGGTCTAAATGATTTAAAACAAAAAAAAAAGTAGCCACTGACAGGTCATATTTTTGTGCTGCAGCACAGAAGTCACCCCAACCTAATTTACCTTTTTTGTCAGTGGGTAAATTAGTTTAGGCCTTCCAAGTGCTTAATTGCATTTTCACTCATTTTAAATCATGGGGAAACAGCATCAATCACTGTGGAGCACTGATGAAAGCGTACAAACTACAATATCCACAGTTGTATTCAGCTTTTACTCAAGAAAACTAGATATATTTTTTTTAGTAACTCAAATGGGCAACAGTAAAAGTAATCACATCTTCAAAATTATCTGATTTACCGATTCCACTGCAAAGCTAGGAGCAATCTTTTCATTTAGCTCAGTCAGTTTATCGGAAAAAAGTTTTCTATCCTCTGTAGCCATGATGGATTCAACTGATGTACCTAGGACCTTCACACCATACTCCTGCAGGACTCCTTGCTTGAAGAGTTCCACTCCTGCAGAGTAAACAAAGCCACAGTTTTGAGGGTGATGGTGTATGAAGAAAAAAGTATTCAAAAGATATCTGACAACTTGTCTGGCCTGATCAACAGCTAATTTTATTATCCTTTGGCAGTATTAGGACTCAGAACCATAACTTGGCACTTTCTGTCCTGAAATGTATGAAAACTGAAATATTAGTAAAGTTACTGCTTGGCCATCACCTCCAATACAAAACAAAGCAGTGCGGTTGGATCCTGTTGCAGGAAGCTAAATGAAGCTAACTTTTGCTTTTGATCTTTGCCTCAAGGTGGTCTGAATATCCAACTACGGTAACTAAGACTTACACTGAAAAGCAGGATATATTAATTACTTTTAAGTATTAAACCCTGCAATTAGATCTTATGTTCACAGCTTAGCAATTAATCCCCAACAGTCTGTATCTCTGCCTATATCCCTTAGTAACCTGGGCAATGTACCAGGCACATGGGTCTTGCACGTCTGCACAAATAAAATCTGCTGAACACATGGTAAAAACCAGGTTTGCCTGCAAGGAGTGCCAAGGCACCTGTATCGTACTTACCACAGTTGAGAGCCGTCTGGCCACCCATGCCCAGAATTAGTCCATCGGGACGTTCTGCCTTGATGACCTCTAGGACAAACTGTGGAGTGATGGGGAGGAAGTAGACAGCATCAGCCTGCTTTAACCCGGTCTCATTGGTCTGCACTGAAGCAATATTGGGATTCATGAGGACAGTTTTCACATTTTCCTCCTGAAAAATTAAAATCTGCATCAAAACTAGGCATATGTGGGAAAAGAGCTAACAGCAGCAGCAGCAAAGAGAGATGAGGTTCAACCAGCAATTTACCAACAGCAGAATTTAAAAAGCCTGGTTCCTTACGTACACTCCCATAAGGGATTTCTGGTATCTTGTACCAGGCTGAGCTAAAGCCAGTTCTCTACTTTTGGGCCTCTGTCTGTCTGTGGGAATGGAGATTCCCACCTGATTCAGAAAATTAGTTGAAATTATTTAACACATTTAAGAGTTACACGGGGGAGTCATGTAATTTTGTGATTTAAACCAAATTGATTTGCTGTTAAAATCTTATGATCTGTGAATAAACTTTCTCTTTTTCTCTCTCTCTGCCTTTTAGAGCTAATCTATTGTCCAAGTCTGAGGCTCAGAATAGATCCAGTCGCACCAAACTCTGCGAGAGTTTAGAAAGCAAGGGGGTCTACTCTGAACCTCATGACTCAACAGTAGAATCTCCTTTACCCCTTTTATACCTTTGATCTTTAAAAACTGTTTCCAGTTCTGTTCTGACTTGATTTCAACGTGATTTATCTCTGTGAATTTACTCCATGTAATAAGTAATAGAGTGAACCTTGCCATCAATTCTTGTGTAGTCACTTAAACTCTTTGGTAGTAATTCTCAAAGCAACCTGACCTAACCACTCCTTTCACAACAGACCAGTATAGAAATTGACATTATTCCCCTGTTCACAATAAGCATGAAAATGCCATAAGGTTTTCCTGTGTTTGTTTAAAATTTGTGATTGCTTGACCCACTGGTTTTGGGGAACAAATACATAGCTCACCTGGAGCGCTGGGATTCTCGATCAGAGCTCAGACTTCTCAGTTCGGGTATTGGATAACATTTCTTCTCTTTCCTTTGGTAACTTAAAATACTGCCTTAAAGACTGGCTGTAAATTTCTGCTGACCTTCTACCCCCATGAAAAGTTAGATTTTTTTTCACTGAAGAACACTTTCCTTAGAAATATGTGAAACAGGGAAGGGAAAGAAGAGATAAAATCCTAATGGAAAATATTTCAGATTTAGACAAACAACCCCAGACTGGGTAGTTTTCATGGTGGTGCTGAGGGAAAAGGGTAGATCTCTGACCAAAACATTCTTCTCTAATAAATGTATTCAGAAATTCATGGCTATAATTCTGTTGTAATGAATGGAGGAGGGAGAGGTATATCACTTTCCAACAAGCTGGAGTATGTGTACATCTCAGCCCTTTCTTCCCTACTTATCTGGGGCAAGGTGTCTTAAGGACCAGCTAGCAGTGATGAGGAAGATAATTAATTGAGACAATTAATGCTCACTGTGCTGAGAGAGACACATTTTACTAATATCACATCCTCTGTCCCAGTTGTTCAGGATGCTGGATTTTAATCCACTTGCTGTTTGCCCTTGGAACCCTTTTCTTCATCTTCTGCCTTTTTAATTTTTTGTAAGCATGTAGTACTCTGCACAATGGCCACCCACCCTGATCAGAGACCTTTATTACAACTTAATTAAAATTGTGAATTAATAATACTCCATAAGGGCTCCATTCCTCTTTTTGTGTATGTGTAATATGCTCAGACCAGCTGGGAGAATCCCTACAGCAAGTAATCCAGAAGGTTTTTCAGGTGACCACAAGCCAGTCTCTGTTCTTCACAGATGCTACCAAGCCTTTTTTTCAGAGGATGTTCCTGCCTTCGATGAACATTCTTGCAAATACAAGTTCACTGACTGGGGATGGATGTCCCAGCTCCACAGAATTTTACTCTTTAAAAGAGGCACCCATTTAACTGTATAGGACTGGATATTAACAGCACCTTCTTAAAATGATCCGACATCCAAGAGACTAGGAAGAACAGCAGTACATAGCAGAATGAATCAGAACATCCAGAAGTGAGAATGAATGTTGGTTAACAACAACAACAGAAAAGTCTAAGGGGAAAGAAATCTCTCATCTCCTGTTCTCTCCCACCCATGCTCTACAGCTGTCCCCTGGCAGCCACTGACCAGCTGTCTTCTCTCTCACATGCAACTGTAAATCACTGCCAGAGGCAAGGTGAGGAGGTGCAAGCACTGCCGCTGGAATGGCTGGTTAGCCTGGAGATCAGAGCAGCTGGCTGGTGGCTACAGGAATGGACAGGGCACTGTGGGAGGTCAAGCTAGGGAGATTTATCATTTAAAAAAAAACCACTCCCACAAACCAGAGCTGAGAGTGAAGGACAAAAGAGAAGGGAAGAAGAAAAAAAAAAAAAAAAAAGAAAAGAAAAGAAAAGGAGAGAGATGCCTCCTTTCCAATTCAGGTCTGCACTCATCAACTCTGGGATCCTCCACTCCTAACTTGTTCTTGTTCTCTTGATGACGCAGCCACTTTGAACTAGTAGCCAGCAATAGCAACACAGGATACAAACAAAGCATGTACAATACAAGATGTGTTGTAAAAATGAGATCAACCCAAAGCAGCCCCTGACTATATTTAGGATTACTATAATTGATTTTTTTCCTTCCTTGACTCCAGGGTTAGCACAGGAATAGAATGGCCCTGACGTCAGAGCAGCCTCAGAATCACTCATCACCTCATCTGAAGGCAGCTGCTACATCTGCTCTGAATCTGTCAGACCGACCTCTATGAGCTCTCCTCCTTCACATGAGGTTAGACATGAACTAGGGGTACCAGCAATAACCCCATCACACAAATACTGCTACCCTTCTACATCTTCTAGCGTGAGCTTTTCTCCTAGCACCCTTCTACATGCTTTGCACTTTTGCAGCATAAAACAGCCAGAGCAAATAAAATCTCAAAACTGACCATGTGAGTGGACTATGCAGGATGCTTCAGGGAAACAGGCACAAGCACCATTTCAAACGCAAGCATTTCTCAGGCATATACAGAAGTACACATGCATTTTTGTTTGCTGCAGAATAATACAGCTCTCCGATCTTCAGAAAGGGAACACCAGAAACCAGCTAGTAAGTTTGCTAGACAAAATTCATCCAAAGGAAGGACTTCATTCATTCCTTTCAAGACTACGAATCTATTCTGGAAACAAAACTTGGCATACGTGACCTTTAAAAAGTTCATCTCATTTAAAATAAATACCATTTAGAAAGTCTGCCTTGATAAAAGGTTCAAAAATCTTTTGCATAACAGCCTTGACAGCAACCAACCATTCAGCTGTTGTTGTTTATCTACTTTGCAGTATGTTGGCATACCACAAAAGTTTCAGTAATTTCAATTTAGGTGTAGCTGACCATTCCTCTCCTTCATTTCCATTCAGTTTGACAAGCCTGGAGTGACCTGTCACACATCACAAATAACAAACTGCTTGAAGACTGCAATGGAAACCTCAAGAATGTCTCTGGAAGATAATTCTGAGTGGTTAACTCACATCACCCAACAAACAAGTTCATAAACAGAAAATGGCTAAGTTTCCTTACAGTCATCTGTTCTCACCAGCTTCCTTGCCCCAGTGATACCACAACTGGAGGATCTGTGAGAAGGGAAAGTAAATTACATTAAGTTAATATTTTCAGAGTATCCTCTCACCTTCATGGCTTTCACAGCCTGGGATCCAGAGTAATCAAATTCCCCTGCCTGACCGATCGACAGGCCCCCGGATCCTAGAATGAGTACTTTGGAGACCTAGAAGTGTCAAAGAGCAGGAAAAAAAGTCAGTCCTATTGTAGTGGATGTTGAAATGAACAGAGACTATGCATCACTGAAGTCTCAAATTACAAAATATATGTTCTAAAAAGAGAAGAAAATTCACCTCCAAAACCACTGGTTTACTTCTAAGAAAGTTTCTACTGGACTTCTACGTATCTCTGGTTAGAGAAACACATGACGTGCAAAGGGCATACAACAAATGTGCTAATTATATCATGTGCTTACAGACAACCATGGTTCACTTTGGCTGCCTGCAAAGGCCAGCTGCCTTCTAAGATAGCAAAACTGTATGAAATTCAGCTCACACTAGGAATTTCGGTTATTTGCTAAGCAACAGAGCATCAACATTATGCTGCTGGCACAAAATCTCATGGTCAGATTATCCCAGGGCACTTCATATACTGCTATGAGAATACCTTTCTTGGAAGAACTACAAAGAAAAATACATGAAACATCTGATCTTAAAACTTTCTCAAAGAAAAGGGAGTTAATAACACAAGAGATGCCTGATGACTGAGACAGGCAGCTGACAGGCCTTTTGTAAAAGGGAAGCCTCCTTTGACTTCCATGGTTGCTTTTTGTGCCATTTTGAACCATGGGTTCAGTAGGAGTTAACACAATCCCAGCCTCACTGACAGGCATGAATAATTAGTATCTTGTACACTGACCTGCACTCTGCAAGTTGTCTCTCCAGTCTTGGGCAGGACTGAGGAAATGGTAGCACCTTTCCCTTTCTTAACCAGTGAAATAAATGAATCAAACAGGAACTAGGAAAAATAACCACATGTATTGAATCACCAAATTGGAACTAAATAAATACCAAGCAAAGAAGGGAAAAACAGGTAATTTGTGGGCTCAAGCTATCAACTCTGCTCTGCTGCCTTCAGAAGGTAGACTCAGGGAAGAGATTATTATTGTTTGAAATTTATTTAACAATTTTGACATATCTGACAAAGCTACGTTCAAGAAAGTGAGGTCATATCAGGAAGAAAACACATATCGATCATGTCTGTATGCTCTGCTTGTGTATAGCTGGCAGTGTAATTAATAAAGATGCATTAAATACTAAAATACAGAAGAGCATACACTTAACTAGCTCAAGGGAACCATCCGGAATAGAGCCTGCTACAGAGCTGGGATATGAACAGGTATATCTAAATATGAGTTGTGTTAAATCAGCGTCATCCTTCCAGTGGAAATGCCAGAGCAGCTTTGAGAAAAGTGTTCTCCAGCCAGGCCAGGCAGGGGAGGCAGCATGACCATCATCGGCATGCAGGCAGATACATGCAGCGGGACAGGCTTCCCACCTGACACCACAATTGCAGAGCTTCTGCCCACACAGCCCCTGAAGCTGGCTGCTGGAAATTACCTACAGAAGGAGTACGGACAGGTCCTGCAAGCCTATCAAGATAGGCACCGCGTTATCAAACCCATCCCAGCAGTGGGAGTACACAGACATGGAAAAGACACAGCTGAGGGATGTTTTGAGTTCTCCAAGATTCACTAGTCAATCAGATTGCTATGAAACTTCTTGATATCAAGAGATTTACTTGCAGGTTTAATCAACATCACCAAATTAAGATTAAATAAACACTTCTACGTATTCTTCCATCTTCCTCTCTCAAGAAATGCTAAATAGTTTATTTATGTTCAGACATGCCTCCTCTGCCTTCCATATCCCCTGTTGCTGCTTAGTCATACTCTGTGACTACGCAACCAGTTGTTACAGAATTTGTGCGAAGTCACAGATGGGGGATTAAAATTTCATTTCACTTAGGAGAACCAGAGTGAGAAAGTGTGAATTCATTTACATAACTCTACAGTAATTATAAAATTTGAAAGTGGAACTAAAATGTATTAGAAAGTTAATTATTTTATTACAAAGCATCTGGCTAGTATTTTTTCTGTTAAAATAAATCCTTTTCCTTTTGCAATCACCCCAGGTACAAGAGATTTGAGCCTGATCCTGCAAAGGCTTACACACTTCAGTAACTGCCAACACACAGATAATCCCACCAGGACTCAAAGCATACACATCATATGAATGGAATCATTGATCCAGAGCATACAGAAGTCAATAGACACCTTGCTGCTGATTGTAATTAGCTGCGGATCAAGCTAAGCAGACACAAGCCTACGCATGACTGGGCCCTCTGTTAGGATCCCGACATTTCCAAACCCAAGACGTAGGACCATCTTCAACATAAAGACTTGCCACTGTAGCTGGTACGTATCTACACTCCCTAGGCCACTTGAAAGCAAGCCCAGATCAGCTCTCATACAATACCTCTGTGTCCCTTGGCCCAGGATTTGCCTCTGGGTAGAACTGCGCTGTGAAAATCGGTCTGGTCTCATGCATAATTCCCTGCAGGAATGAAAATTATTTTCTTAGACACCTCCTTGCAAGCAAGCAAGCGAATAGAAAGCCACGCCTTATCCCTGTAAGCACTGAAGGCCAAAGAACTGGCACGTTTCTTTGGGCAACCAAACTGACATCCATTTCATTCCCAGTCTTCAAACAATGTCTTATCCAAAGACTCACTGAGCCTCTTCCTCTTCTGCTAATGCTCCAGCGCTTGTGTAACCCACTGAGCTGTGCATGGATGAGAAGCATAGTGGAGATATCACCTTCACTACAACAGCAAACACTACCAAGTTGTAAGCACTTCACAGAGCAGATATGCTAGTCTCCCTCCCGAGGAGGGACCAGGCAGAGAAGAAAAACATGCATAGCAAGAACAGATCACCTTGGACAAGGCTGTTACAGCATGAATAGTTTTACCATCCTGATCTGGTTGGTTCTGTCACAGGAAAAATGGATTTTGGTTGTGCTCTTGATTTCCATAACTTGCTTCAAATACTGACACAGGGCTTTGCACACAATCTCTGCCCTGGGTGGATTGTTTTCAGGGCTGTGATGAAGTGGGACCACTGCTCTGGACAAACAATAGCTACGAAGGACCTAAACTGAGTTTGGAGACAGTGCTTGTAGTTTCAGTTGGAGCCAGGAAAAACAGACTTCTCATTTGCATGGCCTAATAGCACCAAGCAGCGTGGTCCAATGGAAGACTACCCTATAGCTGTCATTGCTCACAGCCCCCAATTCCAGATGGAGGTAGAGAACTCCATCAAGAGGGAATCCAGGAAAAACTGGTTCTGATACAACCTGCTTCCCTTAGGAATGGACAAAGGAGTCCCAACAGCTAACATAGAGCAAAAGTGCCATCTCTGCCAGTGCCCAGCGTAGGATGCTGGGATAAGACAGGGATGAGAGATGAGCTACTGGCCACAGTTGATCCATTATGGCATGAGTTTCTCCCCTCACAGTAAAGAATGTCATCAGTTTGTCACATTTTCCCTGAATGCTCATGTTACTTCTAGTTACATACATATATCTTCTAAAAATATTCACTCCATGGCTCGTCAGTATTTGGAAACCTGTGTTGGCTCTGTCCAGCTGTGATGGCTCAGGTCAGCCAAAAGAAATTGTTTTTTCTTTTTCAAACAGAGGAATGCAATAGACTGCACAAGAGCCCATCCAGCCCTGTTCCTGTTTGTGCGTACCATGCTAGAACAACATGTCTCCTTGTCTCTCTGCCTGTGAAGGTTTAGGAGACTGATGCTGCTTTCAGCCTCACAGAAATGATCCTTTAGCTCACATAGAAGAATGTCATGCTTCTAGATCCAGAAGGCTCGTGTCCAGAATTATCACCTACTTTATGCAAAAGCACCATCACTCTTGCCTCCAATCTTTAGCTAAAGCAAACATGAAAGGCCTGGGGATAAGAGGGTTCTGTTTGTCAACACAGCTAACACAAACTCATTTCAAAAATTGAACAAAACAGCTGTAATTTTTTTGCATTAATATTTTCTTTGGTAATATTTGTCTCTTTTTAGGTATGTGTGCAAAGATAAAGAAAACAGCAACTGACAAAGAAAACTTATTCTAAAATCATTAGCTGGAAAGTATTGTTCCTTGATCCCGTGAAGTATAGTCAGGATATGCCAGAACAGGACTATTCAATTTGCCAGACTTGATGTGGGGCGTTTATACAAAACAACAGAGAAGCATATTTCCGTGGAGTAAATTTCATTTGAAAATACCTTTTTTTCAATGATTTTCTAATAAATAACAAGACTTTACTGACTTGCACAACACTGGGCCTAATGGACAAGATTTGAAATAGGCAATTACAAAGCCTGCTATCTGTCTCAATATTTGCCTGACTTTGTCAAAACCGAGCTGTGGGGTATTGTTTTCCTTCCTACGCTTCTCCCTGTTCAGCTGTGAATCTTCACAAGTCAGGCATTATTGATTTTTTTTTCCCCTACATGGACATCACTTGACATTGGACTTCTACCCTAGATCCTGCAAGTTGCTCTCCTGAGGCAACTGACTCTTTCCCTCATGACTTTAGTTCCTGGAATTCTATTTACAGTAACATACCAAATTAATAATATTCCTTTTCTGTGCTGGGCAACGCTGAACCAACACAACAAAACAGTGACACAGGGTAGCACACCTGTGGCACAAGCCCTAAGACAACAGTAACTGAGTGAGCACCACTAATGGTAGGGAAATCACAGAAGACAGACAGCTGTTCAAGGGAAATCATGTCACTGTTGCAATCCTACACTCTGGGCTAGTATGGAAATCATGGTAGTGGCTCACCCCTTTTTGGCCCGTAAGGCAGGACCTCAAGTAAAGCACATGGTCAGATCATCAAGTTTAGTTCTGATAACTAATTGTAATCTGATAGCAAGCTTCAAGGAGGTGAAATAAAGTGAGAAAGTCTTCACTCACTAGCAGCTGCTACATGCAGGTATCTGGAAAGCGCGAGCTCACCTCATTTGTTTGATCGTTGGCATTCACAAAGAGAGGTTTCCAGCCAGCTGGGAGGGTAGAGCTGTCAATGGCATAACCATGGTTCTGAGCAGTGATGACAGCCTGTCCATTCACTGCATTCAGGACAGGCTGGTTCTGTCCTCTGAAAGAGAAAGGATCAGAGAACAGAGGATGGAAGCGCCAGATGCGTCCAAATGCCACAATTAGGAAGAGCTGATAACTGGGGGACTATACACAGCAGTTCAATAGTAGCTGTTCAATCCTGGCAGCCAACCTCAAAATGATAAATCCTAGGAGAAATTCTGCTATCTTTCAGTTTGAATGGGTTCAATTACATCAAATACTTTTAAAACACCCTCAAAAAAAGTAATGCATGACATGACAATTTAAATTAAAGGCAAGAAGGATGGCTGAAATGAAGAAGTAATGCTACTGACATGCTAGCTCCCATTAAGGCAGTTCAGAAGCAAAGCACTGCTGCTCGGCAATGCTGAGCTGGTCTATATGGGCCCTGGGAAGCTGAAGAGCTACCGCACCTGTTGGCCATCTGCATCTTGTAGGAAGTAGCTCCAGCTGCTATTCCAGTGATTAGATTCCCCATGCTAATTCCAAACAAGGGCTCTGGCCGATTGCTCTCCAGGACCTAAAATGAATAGGTATTCAAGAGATACTGAGGTGTTCAGCAATTCCACCATAAATCATGCTAGTTCACTCACAGCAGCCACACAGATGTAGAAAAAAGCTGAATACAAGGGCAGCATCAGCCTATAAAGGGAAGTTTCCTCCTCTCCTTTGCTTCACAGGCAAGGCTTAGAGCACCACTTGATGTCTCTGTCCACTCAAGGGGAACAAGCAATGATACTCTGCACACAGCCATTTAGCGTGCAACACTATTTCAAATCAGAGCACTGTGAAATCAGTTCTTTTGTAAGGTCACAGAGGTCCTGAAAGAGCACAGGGTACTTCCAAGACACTGTTAAGGCAATCATGGTAATCATGTTTACTATGCATCATTCACCAAGGTCTGTACAGCTTCATTGTAACTACTAGTCTGGAGAGGGCTCCCAGTGGGCTAAAATGAGGAATATCCAGGCAGCTGAAATGACGGAATGACATTTATTCCATAACATGTTAGTACAACCAACTGTTTAGATTCCAAGCACTTTAAAAAAAAAAAAAAAAAAAAAAAAGGCAAATAAACAAAAATAAATCGGCCTACGGCTATTACACTGTACCTTTCTGACATTCTGAATCACCTCCTGGGCCTTCATAGGATCCCCTGGACCTCCAGAAATTATGAGACCATCATACTCCATGCTGGTGAAATCATGATCCCATGGAACCAAATGCACTTCTGCACCTCGCTAGGAAAAAAACCAAGGGAACAAGAAATGAGGGGAGGAGGGGAAAAAATGAATTTGTGTCAAGAGGCTGTACATATGCTCTGTCTCAGAGATTGAGTTTGGATTTCAGTCATCACTTTGTCAGGAAAATAATGGGGCTTCTCTCCACTATCTGACCAGATTATTTTCACAAAACTGGTAGAGTTAGTATCTTTGAGTCACCTCAGTGTTGTTCAAGTTTGAAATTTGCTAGGGAGATCAAAACTTACTAATGGAATGTAAAATAAGTGTGTATGCACACATGTAAAATATGTTCACGTTTACACGGTGCATTCATCCTAACTGCTAAATTAGAGCTTCACAGTTTCATTCTGTAACATGCCAGAAATAGTCCTGCACATCAAAAATGGCACAAACATCCACATAAACTAAAAAAGGGAAACAGGGAAACCCTGTACATCTAAAGAATGAGAGGACACCGCCTTCATTCCTCCTGCATGGCTAAAGAAGTGAGGACTGCTACATCACTGCACTAACAACAGGAAAAATTTTTCACAGAATCATAATGTTAAAGAATAACTCAGGAGGTCATCTGGTCTAATCCCTGCTCAAAGCAGGGGTAATTTCAACTTTAGGGCAGGTTGCTGAAGGCATTGATCAGTTGAATTTTTAATATCTTCCAGGGCAGACATTCCACAATTTCTTTGGGCCTGTTTCATCCATTCACCATCCTCACTGCAAAATTTTCCACCCAATTTATTTTTTTTTTTACAATGTCGGGTTGACCTTCCTTCATTGTCCTTTACAGAAGCTGTGTCTTGCCTTTTTAAAACTTGCCTTCTAGGAATTCTTCTCATGGCTGAGAGGCTGCTGCTGCACAGATCGTCTTCCTTATCCCCTCAATACAGTGTACCAAGTTCAGAAAACACCTCCCCATCCATACAGAATCATCCTAAAAATTCTACCTCATTTTAGGAGGGCAACTGCTACTAGAATGGATGTGTCCAGGCAGAAGGAAGGCTAGTGAGTACAGACGAGGCTCTTACCAAAGCAAAACAAGAGGTGAAGGACATAAAGCACTGACCTACCTTTACTAGCAGACGGATAACGTTGTGCTTCAACCCACAGTCAACAGCTACAACTTTAATTGGATTCCCTCTTCCATAAACCTTGACTTCCTATAAGAAGGCAGACCATGCTGTAAATTACTTTCTGTCCTCAAAACACAGGGAAGATGGGTAGCAGAAAAACTTTTCACCAACATGTAGCAACCGGTACTTAACAATCAGTTTACATGGAAATCTCCAGAAGTACTTCAGACATTAGCGCTTCCTTCATTTTTCTGTGAAAGTAGAAGTTATAATGCTCTTTTATATACTTTTGATTACAGCAGTAATAGCAATTCCTAAGAAATCACTTGTTTCCATAGCTAATAAGCTTTCTTTCTGTGTTTCACCTCACTGGCAGTGAAGCAGCAAGCCAGTTCTCACAGATTATTGAGTCCAAGAGAAACATGAGATACACGGTGAGAGATTTTCAGCTGAAGTTAAGTCATCCTGCTGATGCCAGTGGTGCAAGGCTACTTCACACCAGCTACAGATCCATCACATTAACATGACTGACCCTTCAGTCACAGTAAGACCAAAGCATAGCACAGCTGGAGATACCCTATGAGTGACCTCCAATGCATCACAACAGTATAGACCAGGCCAAGCATGTCACTGAGCATGACCTGTGTTCATGTGGACCTGACAGTTTTACATATCAGACAACACTTTTTTTTTCCAGCTGCTGTTCCTTCACCCATCCCACAAAGTAAATTGTCACCAGTCCCAAATCTGGACTATTATGCTTTGTGCACCCACTTGTCCACTGGCCACAACCAGCATGGACGAGAATGAAGTCAAACCACCATAAGCTGTATGGGCCTTGACACTGCAACATGCAGACATGCTGACAGACAGCTGTAGCACTGATGGAAGGCTGTTTGTGGACAGCTTCTTTCTGAAGCTTGCTGGATAGTTTTTTGCTTGTTACATGACCGCAGTTAGCACCAGGCTGGGATGTTATTCATCAATAAGTGCATAAGGCAGCCTTCTTTCTTCTAAAATCAAACTATTCCTACCTTCATTTATGCTCAGCTTCTGAAAGCTGATACTGATAGGTGCACTTGACCCAAAGTGGCTTTTCTCTTGTGCAACACACCACTGGGAAAAAAAGGTCTTTTTTTTTTTGGTTTGGGTTGTTTGTTTTTTAAACAAAGTAACTCCCTTTTAATCAGCTTCCCTGGCATTCATATTCCACAGCTGGTCCTCTTTATGAAAACATGCTGAAATCCATGCTCAATATGCCTGGTGTGGGGTGACAAACTGAATCTTTTCATAGGCAGATTATGACCAGCCAGAAGGAAAGATATCCTCTCTACAGGGAACTCCAGATTAAGTTTATTAGCAGAATATTACAACTCCTGCCTCTGTGTTAGCCTAACTCTGTCCTTGTTTGAAATGTTATCTTTCCAAAGATTGTGATGAAGAGATTTTGGGGATGCAAGAGCACTTCCTATGTGAGGACAGCTCTGATTATCACTGGGAGTGACTTACTGCCATGTCAGGCACAAGGATGGAAGAGATGGGGTGCAAGGAGCCACCTCCCTTCACTACAAGGCTTCAAGCTGCAACATGTGAACCACCAATAATCCACCTCTGAGGACATAACACAGAGCCAGTAGTGTCACCACTGATGTAGCGACTCCTGCTGTATAATGCAGATTTTTTGTATCAGAACGTACTTTGTAGTTCAAGCTACATAATCAGATGGCAAAGTACCTCACAATCCCTTTTTGATAATTAATAGAACGGAAATCACATTGAAACTGGGTCTTGTTAGATCACCTAAGGTTTCTGATATGAATCTGTGCCTGACATCAAATACAACAATATCTTCACAGTCACCAATACGCAAGTGGATTCTACTTCCAGAGTCCATGGTAGAACTGTATTACTGCACAGGAATTGTATGGGTCTTCTACTGGCTGTCCTTCTGGCTTCTGGGAGATGGATTTCAAAAATCTCAAGAAAATCAAGGCGTTCAGTTCTCACAGAAGCTAACTTAGTGTCATGTGCCAGAGTCCCTTCAGAAAAATTCACCCTCCTTTTTAAAAAGGTTTTTGGACACCCATCAGTTTTTGATAACATCCATCCTTAAAAAGCTGTAAAACATTATGAAGCAAACATCTCCCTCAAATTTTCTCCTTGGCTGTTCTAATGGTCAGAGGGAGTTGTGGGGCAAAACTGCTCTGAGGTAACTTAATTACCTCACTCTCAAAACTCTTCCCTGTCCAGTTAATTAGGCTATGATTTGTTACAACCTGTCCTTCAGCAGAGAGACTAATTTTAGGTGTTGCTGTCTTCACATCCTTCTCCCCCACTTCTCACACTTCCAGTTCCTCTGTACTGCAGAGCACTGACCCTTGCATCTGGCCGAAAGTATGTCTAGACAGAAACCAAACTGGGAACTGGATCAGGGAACTGTTAAAATATATCGCTTCTAAAGTCAGAGGATTTCCCTTATCTGTTCACTGCACAGCCTATAAGAAACTGTCCCGGTCTGAAAGGATGATGTGGAAAGGCTGTGAGCCAGCAGTCAGGAAAAGTCAAACTCCTGCTGGCAATAGTGCTGAGAACAAAACGAGTACGTGGGGCTGTATGTGCGACTAGAAACTACTTTTAGCTTCAAGTGGTGAAATACCTCTCTGCTCGGGGACCCTGACCATCACATGCATCAAAAGAAAACAACAAAAGTTTCTGCAAAATACTGGCACTTTTCTATATTCCCTGCCCTGTATAGGCAATGTTAGCAAATGAAGTCTATACCACTAGCATCTAAAAGATGTGGGGTAAAAAATAATAATAAAAAAAAAATCAATCAGTCCTAATGTACAATTGATAAGTAGATTTCGGATCATACTATATCTCTATTTACATGAAAATAGCTGTTTGGCAACAGATAGACTATCATGTCCAGCAATTACCAACACTGAACAGCTTACTTCATTTTCAGCTTTATTTGCGATGTTGCTTTTTAAGCCTATAAAATGAAGTTATAAACATAATGAGACCACCAAAGCTCCGTTAATCTTATTATATCTCCCTTTTAGAAGCTATTTTCAGCCTCTTTACAGTAATTCTGTCTTAGTAATTGCAGAGCTTAGCATCAGCAACCTTACCTATTTCTGAGTTATTGCTCGAAGTGGCTCCACCTGCGTCTTGCAATCATAGATCACAACCTCAATAAGCAACTGCCATCCTTCTGTGTAGCAACAAGGCCCTGACTCAAAATACAGTGGAGGTATTGGCATGAATTGGTGAGGTCACCAAAGGTGAGATTTGCAAGACAGCCTATATATTTCAATGGCATCCCAGGTAAATCCACACCTGGATGGAGACCGCACTTCAAATTCCCAGCTGTTCACTGACCAGTTAGTTCTGGACTGCTTCTCACTCACACCACTAGCACACCAGCTTATGTGTAGAACTATTTGCAGAACTATTCCAGAGCCTCACTGATCTTGGAGCTGCAAACACCACAGTAAGCACGGAATTTGTAAAAGGGACTCATTCTCTCAGTTCTCACTTCAACCAGTGGGATTGAGTACCCAAGGCATTCTTAATCCCACAACTAAATCCCCATAGGGTCCACAGTTTAAGACATTAGCCCCTGTGTTGGTACAAGAACAGTTACTGTTCTTAGTATGGGTCTGGTTTCCTACAACCTCATGATTTATAATGTTTTTCTCAGCTTGTGGTTGAGCAAGTTTGCATGCCCAGCTAACAAAGTACAAAATTAACTGCTGTTTTGTACATGTCTATAGACAAAGCAGCTAATACTAGTAATACCAGATTCAGGGGATTCTTAACTTGGTCTCTTTTAGAAATATCTTCTGGAATCACCTCAACAAAATTATGCCTGAACACAGATTATCAAATATTATTGTGACCTTTCCTGAAATTTATACAAGGAAAGCAACCATTCTTGTTATTAATTCTTCTTGTGTTTGAAAATGTCCACCATATAATAGGTCTAACTGTATTCTCAATACTTCTCAATCCTGTCTTTTAACACATAATCCTCTGAACAAAGCACTGTTCAGGCCACATTCAGTTCAACACAGCTCATTTTACATCTTCAGCACTGCACCTGAGAAGCCATGGGGACTCTACAAGGATGATGTTGAGAGGACAGTCCTGCAAAAGTATGGAAAAGTCCCCAGATTGTTTGTTTAGAAAGACTGGATGATCCCCAAAGCAAACGGGGAGCAGTTACAACCTGGAGTATACAGCCCTGGGAGTACAGAAGAACTTCTCACCTTTGTTGAAACTTCTGCAATTAAGTTTTGCTTATTTGGGTCTGTAAACTCCATGGGTTGACCTTCAAATTCAATCTTCCCAAGTACCGTGCCCTGTGGAAATACACCAGTAAACAAAAACCATGAGCAAAGGAGAAGCTGTGAACACTGGGACAAGGTGCTGACAGGCACAGCAACTGGAACAGATGTTTACAGATAGTTTCTTGGTGAGTTATAACCATTTCTAGCATCTTCAGAAGTTTATGAGCTTTCCTTGGTATCAAAAATCTGTTTAAAATCCTTCATTCAAGGGAGAGGCATTGTCAGCAATAAAATTTGTCAATAGGCAGTTTTTTGGCAAGGTGTCTAGTGACAGTAAAATGGGTTGCCTTCCAAGAGGATCAGAATTCAGATCCCAGAATAACTGTTACATAGATGTGGGAGTAATCCACAAAGCAGTGGGAAGCTTCTTGGTTTTGGAAACCCACTGTGAGGTCTTCAGCCACCTCCTGTGGATAGCCACAAGGCAGCAGAGCTGGTGCAAGGCAAAGCTGTGTAGGAGGCAGGTCAGTACAGCTGTTTTCTGAATAAGCTGTTAAAAAAAAAAAAAAAAAAATCACCTCCAGAAAGCTCTACTCTTTATTGCTGTTACCACATTGCAGAAGCTAGGACACTCTTGCTCTGCCAGCAGCATATCCTTCTCCACCTTCTACTCATTAAAGTTTTTGGTTAAAAAATCCCTGGTTTGGCTTTGGCCCACTCCTGGAATAAGTGGGATTAAGCTAGGGTTAACCTCTTCTCAGCATGGGGACAGAGTGTGCAACACAGAACTTTTCAAAGACAGACGTAAAACAGAGGAAGTAAAATGTTTTGTTGTAACTTTTAATGCATAACACTTTCATAATAAAACATGTTAAACTCTAGCATGCACACCAGAATAGCTCATTGGGTTTAGTGATGCTTCCATGAGATACTTCCATGGTTGTCCATACCTGAAGTATCCTTGCCATTTTCCTGGGGTAAGAAAGAGCCAGCATCTTGCACTGCCATGCATACTACTAAGGGTAAGTTTTAAAGACAGAATTTTGCTCTTAACAGTGGCTGACATCCTATCTCGAGTAGCACCTTACACCAAAAGCTGCTCTGGGCTGCTTTGCACGGAGCAGAGCTGGAAAGGTCAGCATCATCTTAAAGAAGTCAGTTTCTTGGGAACCACAGAAACTGCTGAGTGCCACCATGCAGTAAGTCCCATAAACGCTGATGACAAAGCTCTAAAGCCCTCGCTCTCAAACAGGAACCCTGTGTCTTACCTTGCCCCCAGACTATTCAGCCAAACGGTCCCTGCATTTACTTTTTGAGTACAATTCAACAAGTCACTGCTCATTTCTGCATTCATCACAGTGAAGCCCTGTTCTCACCCCTGATTTATAAACAGACATGGAGTGAAATACTAAGCTGTTTGTTTCAGCCTGAGAGGACTGGGAGAAAAGGTGACATTATGCACTATTTTAAAAGCCATAAACCAATACCACTCAGAGTCCCAGTATAATGGGCATTACTACCATACCCTGATAAGTTACAGGATAAACATTGAAAGTATATTTACTTTGGATAAGAGGGATGCTGATCCATTAAACAGTACATCTCAGAAAGTAGAAGACATTTTGCCATTTTCTACTGTATTAAACTGCAGTTATCTGCTATCTATAAGAACAGGACAATGTCCTATCTTCCCATAAGAATTCATTTCTACAAATATCTTCTATTCAAGCTGGGTCGTTCATATTTTGCTCTGTGGAATGAAAGGGGGCGTGGGCTGGGATTGCAGACTGCAAATTGATCACCTAAAGAAAAGAGCAGCTTCAAATAATCCACTACAAAGGAATAGCCTCCAAGGCACGTTTACATTCAGACTGGCTTTGATCACATATTTAGCCAGCATGAAGTGTACCTTAACATTAACCTCCACTTGGTAAAATAAACCTACTCATGTCCTTCAATTGTCAGCTCTTGGAGAGCAGAGCAAAGTAATGACTACTAAAAATAATAACAGGCTTCAGCCAAAGAAAACCAGCCTGAATTAGAAATCCAGTTTAGGTTATTGTAGGCATTCTTTTGTCTCTCAGGAGCAGGACAACTTCGACTGACCAAAGGGGGTGCTGCCTGTGAACTAATATCCACAGTATCTGACAGAGTTGTTGCTCTGCCTGACTGTTACTCTCTGAGGCAACATGTAGTTGACACTACTACCTGTTGTGTCTGACACAGCTAACTGAGGCCTTTCATTTACATCAGCTTGTGCTGGTTCAATTATGTAGAAGAGGAACCAGAGCAGAGCCAAGGAGAGGGGACTCCCTTGGATCAGAGCATTGCCTCAGCTGTACAGAAGACACAGAGCCTTTGGAAAAGCACAGGGATCTGAGCAGCATCTGATGTAAAGGCAGCCCAGCAGTAGCATTGCTACCCCAAGTTTGCTGCACTGTTAGAGAAAGGGCCCAGCAACAGCAAGATTAATGCAACTGGATCAAGGGAAGCAGATCATACCTTGTCACAAATTAATTTGGACAGCGCTCTAGTGTCAATCCCATAAAGTGCAGGCACCTAAGAAAACACAAGAAAAGGAAAAGTTAGAGAACAAGCGCTCAGACAGAGGAAGACAGCAGCCAGATCACTTTGGTGATAAGAACATGTCCTGCTTTAAGGAGCTCTGGTTTTTAGCAGCACTACTACAAAGTTGCCTCACTTCTAGTTCTTCACTTCTCCTCCCTATTCGTACTCATAAATAGCTTAGTTCTTGAAATCTGGCTTCTGCACTAAAAAGCACAAATTAAAAAGCTCACATGGCAAATATCTGTCTCATTTCTGAGCCCCATTTTGCCTTACTTATGAGCACCCAATCTTCCCAGCTGTCACAAGTCAGTGGCAATCTACTGACACATCCTTCACTCCCACAGCTTCAAATCAGTAGGGTTCTGGCAGCTAACATCTCTTGAGATTACAACCATGGCAACCTCTAGGAGCAGCACTAGAGAAACATTTGATGAGGGAATAGAATATAATCTGTATCATATCTATGGAGAACAAAACATTCCCATTTAATTAACATTCCTTCTGGACCTTGGAAATCTTGGAAATACCATTCCACCCTGAAAAAGAGAAATGGATAAAGAATCAGAGAACTATGGAACACTGAATGAGCCCAGTACAGACTGGTGAAGACATCCGAGGAGAAAAGTGGTTACCAGCTCAAGCCACCAGCTCTTTCTCCTGTCCCATACATACAGGTCTGTTCTCATAATGATCGCTCACCTGTTCTTCTTGCAACCACTCTCCCAGGCTCCTAGCAGCCTGCCGGTGACTGTACTCATTGCTGTAATCCAGCACCAGCAAACCTGAAACCTGCAGAGAGAAGAAATGGCATTTTGCACTGAAAGATCACTCTGTACTTGCCCTGCACTTTCCAAGCTTTCACTATTCATCTGCTGCAAACCATTGCATGGACAAGACACGAGGCTAGGTAGACATGATATGGCTGCTCTTACATAACAAAAAGATAGCAAATCTGAGTTTTCACAGGGGCAGTGCACAAAACAGGTACTTGGCAAAGGGGTAAAGACTCCATGCACTGTCATGATTGTACCAGGGCCTTTTTATTTAGGAAATTCATAAAATAATGTGACTTCCAGGTAACCAAAGCTGCAAATTGCATTGAACTGAAAAAAACACTTCTCATTAGAAAGAAAATGGAAATTTAAGACAAGACAAAATGTTTTGTCTTGATTCATTTTTTGTTTAAGAAAGCTTTTCCCTTTTAAGTGACATTTCATTTCAGAAGTCAGCTCCATTTTCCAGTGCAGTTAGATAGCTTATAAAGAAGACATTTCACCTCAGGACAGATAAATATTTCACTGGTTCTGCAAGTACGTGGTTTTGTTTCATTTTTCAGTACTGCCACCACTGCATAGACACAGCCCTGCTCCTAGCCAATATCCCCTGTCACCACAGTGTAAATACTGGTTCCTGCACTAGTACATAAGGCCCTCTCCACATAACTGTCACCTCCCTGTTTGCGGTAGTACAAGCATATAGAGAAAAGTCTCAGCATATAGAAACTTCTCATTCTTCCTGGCATTTGATCTCTCTGTGGCAACCAGTCCTGGGCAAACACAGATCCATATGAGGCAGAAAGGAATGAAGGAAATGTGGGGAAAAAAGTCATCCAGGACAGCAGTTCACAAAAAAATGCAGCATGTCTATCACTGATGGGAAATACACCACTTTCAGACAACACATGGCCTGGTACAGAAAGCAGGATGGATAATCTTTTGCCACCATTCCTCCAAAGGACAATATCCAGAAGAAGAAAAAGAAAGGCTGAGTATTATTGATTCCTTCCAACTTCTATGAGGGTACCATTAAACTCTTGTGCACACACAAACACACACAGACACACATTCTCAGGCTATTAGCACTACCCTTTGATCAGCTCTGCATCACCCTGTTACCTTGATCCCATCAGACTCCAGAAACCTCCTGAGGCCCATTTTGTCCAAAGCAGCCGTGTCAGGTACTCCACCATTCCCAACTATGGGGTTAGCCAGTGTAAGAATCTGTCCTTTGTAGCTGGGATCTGTCAAGGCCTCAGGATATCTAGATGATGAAGCAATAGAAGCAAAGTATGTTAGGCTGGAGTTGAAAGAGAAACAAAACAGCCAGTGAAAACAAGTCAGGTCTGAATGCCCATATGACTGACAGAAATGGTATTCATGTGAAAGCATTCTCAGTATAAAAGCAAACACATCTGTGAATCTGCCCTGACTTTGCCATCTGTGATTAAACATTTGACACTGAGAACAAGGAAAGTCTTTGGCTTCTCATGTTTCATTTAAGAAAAGCACAGGAGCTATTAACAAACTCATATTCCTTGAGATTTCACATAAGGTAAACAACTACATGAAGCGCAGAGTGACCACAGAACTGCAGTAAGTGCATGGCATATCACTTGACCCACAGATAACAGCTTGGGCTTGGTCATTCTTTGGGCACACCATGCAGGCATTACTTTGTCATCACTGTGTCCTTCCCTCCATGCAGCGTGAGAACTTGCCCTTACCAGAGGCAACAGCTCAAACTGAAGAGCCAACAGACAACAGAGCTGTGTGCCCAGACTTGGTCCCTTCCCCAGTCTGGAGCTTGCAGGTCTTGAGATGTTAAAGGCTGTAACTGCTCTTTCTGTGGGGGAGCAGGCAGACAAATCTATGCCTACCTTTTTGTCTGGGGATCAGGGAAGCAGCTATGAATCACCCTTGTGATTCCTCACAACTACTCTGGCCAGGTTCTTCCCTCATACTTGCTCTGTCAACAAACCCTGCCATGGTACCACTTCTGCAGCTTCTTCCAGCGGAGGCCTGGCCTCTCTTCTAGGCAATCTCCAGGTTCCCACCCACGGGACACCATACATTTCACCTGAGAAGACTCCTAAGTTCTTGGAATTTAGCTTGTGTACCTCTGATGAAGGCAAGTTGAAGGTAGTGTTTTGGGATTCAGCAGTCCACCCTGGCTACAAGTCCCCAAAGCCTGTCCTTATATCTTTACCCAAGGCAGAAGCCCCAGAAACAGCAATTTTGTTCAAGCACCAGCCTGAATACCCTTCTCAGCAAGGACAGATCTAAAAGTGTGGTGGAGTATTCTTCTGCAATGGAGGGTCAAACCTAGGATTTTGCAAAGTATCAGCTCTGCATCCAGCAGATCCAGTCTCACTTTCAACCCTGAAGAGGGGGACAGGGTAAACCTGTACTACATGTCCATGCTCCTATTCTTCAGCTTCAAATTAACACAGTCATTCACTTTCTCCCTTTTACTGTTCCAGCAATCCATTAAACAATTGCTGTCTTTCAACCCAAAAGCAGCTGTAATTTACAAGCAGATTAAGTTATCCACAAAAATGTTTAGCCAAATGCATAAAGACACTTCAGGATGAATCTGCCCTATAAAAAATATAATTTATTATTGTCATTATTGTTTAAACAATACATAATTGGCAACTCCAGCCATCTACCAGATATCAGCAAGTCACAAGGGACATTTTTATGGAACATTGGACTTACTGCCAGAAGATTAATTGTCAAGCATTGGGAAATCCTTCAATAGACCTAGAATGGTTGCAAGCAGATACAGACAACGCAGCACACCAGCCAGCTCTGAGAAATGACATGTCAAATGAACAACGGCCATGAAATATTTTCAGGTAAGCCTCCCCTGTTGTTCAAATCTATCCTTCCTGCTGCAGGTAAACAACCACACAAAGTGCAGTGTGATCACAGAATTGCAGTAAGTGCATGGCACGTGCACATTTGGCGTTACTGTCTCCTTCCAAGTCAATTACTTATGCTTCCAAAAGACTCTTTGTTAATGACAAAGCTAACGTAATTAACCTTTGCATGTTATTTGTAACCAGCAAACAAGGACAGAGAGCCATTGGGTTTGGCTGGGGTATGAAGGCACAGCTCTGCACTGAGACTCAATGCCCTTTAAACAGGCACAATGCCTTATGAAGCACAGAGGAGCAGATGGGAACATGAGTTCCAAAGATGCTGCAAGATCTAATCCTTGCTGTGCCTGCTCAAAGACCTGCCTGATTTCAGTAAATTCCTGTCAATCAGTTCTCTTTCTGGAATATCATGGGAAACACACACAGACTTATCAGAGGCAAATGCATTTACTGAGTTGTTTCAAACTTGGGAACTTTTTATGGGTTGTAATTCTTCTTTCTTAATTGGAAATCTATCTTCCTTTTTGTTCTTACACGAAACAGATGGCTGCAACACGAAGTTTTTTTCTTTTTATTTTTTTGAGTGAATGTTTCTGAAAAGTTCATCCTTATGCTTTTCTAATGAAAAGGCAACATTCCATCCCTAGAAGAGTGCTCTCTGCCCTCTATTCCAGGGTAATATGACAACACTTCAACCAGCTTTAGCTACTTCAAGCCTGAAAGCTGTATGCACATAAACTGATTTGCCTCCTAGTTCTATGACATGAGTCAGCAGGTGGGAGTCCAGATGAGGAGATGAAGCGCAGAACAGTGTCAAAGTACAAACAAACCAGTAGGCTACAACAAGGCTTTACCATTGGTCAGCTTCTGCTGTCTGTGCTGTATCTCCTTCCTCCAGAGGCCAGACCACACTGCTCCTCTTCCATCCAACCCCCTCTCCCACCATCCTCAGGGCTATTTAACCACTTTGTGGGAACGAGCTACAGCTGCACATCATCCATGTCAATCAACCCGCTGCCGCTGAGGCAAGGCCACAGCTGCACGTTATCAATGCTAATCAGCCCACTGCCTTCAGTCCTCTACAGAACGGCATATTAATCGTCCCAGTACAGAGCCCATGCTGACCTCGCTCACCATCTAGAAACACCCAGTTTACATAAAGCAGTGGTCTGAGGCTTAACAGTGGCCACAGCAAAATCACCCCTGAACTAGCCTCTTGCTCCCTGTACTGACAAACTGCCATGTGCCCAGACAGTCTGTAAAAGACCCCAAATCTTGGCACCTCCTTTATGCAGGCACCTAGCTTCTTACTGCATCAATCAAAAGAGGTAGCTGGGTTCCTACAGATACATAAGGTCTTGATCTTTGTGATCAGGAGCACTAGGCAAAGCTACAGGGTTTCTTTCACTGGACAACAATCCCTGGACTAGTAGCAGATCTGTCACTTTTATGATCTGCAACAATGCTGCAAACTCTTAACTTCCTCTTCTCCAAATCAATCAAGGTTATGTTCCTGGGGAGTGCTCTGAAGATACAAGCTTACATTTTCAATGTTCCCTCCATGCCCATATGCTCTCCAGCACAGAAGAGATCTCTTTCAGGGGCATTCTCTCCATATCACTAGAAAATGAGCAAACACAGCTTCTGCTGCCACAGTAACATGTGGAGAGAAAATTAATCCATCAGGTCCTCCTTGACTTTTGTGATGTGACAAGATTTATTGCCCATAATGTATCACTGAGAAGAGAACTCTGGTGCCCTCCATCATTCTGATCTATATTAAACAGTTGCTTGTTGGCAGGTATATTAACACAGCCAGTAATTAGTGCTGTCAAAATACTTAAATAATCGCCTCCTAATGCAAAACTTTGCAAACAGATTCCCCTCTGCAGCAATTTAACATTCTCACCAATGAGTTCATTTGAAAACTCATCCTGTGAGTACTGGTTTCTCCAAAGGAGACCAGAATTTGGGGAATTCAAGGCAGCTGGGTGAAGACAGCTATGAATGACTGCAGGAAAAGCTCAAATACCAATGACCTCAGAGCTGTCTCACCTCCCCAGGGGCACGTCACTCTCCTGACCAAAAGCCTCATTCTTCTGGGCAGATTTCCTCTGCTCAAGCAGTTCAACAAAAGCACCAGCAGTGTTTGGCTGCTATCCTATGTCAGCCACTGGCTTCCACCACTCAAGAGGACAGAAAGTCATGCTAGGTTAGGCACAAATCTCATCCTACCCTTTAGCTGGAAAGGGCACAGAGTTTAAATGAATCCTTAAGTGTGGTAAGAGCCAACAAATGTCATAAGAGATGGGTCATATAGGTGAACCTTGGGATTTTAAAATTTTGCACTTGGAACCAAGTTCCATTACCTAGAAGGCTGCAGATGTTTCAAACCTCTATATTTTATAAGGGCACTGAAGGGAGCACAAAGACAGCTCCTCTGCTCTGACTCAGCAGTGGCTGCATTTCACTGGGAAGCGATCAGGTCCCTACATGGATACCTCACTACCGTGGTTACTTATATCTGCCTTTAAAGCTGCTCATCACCACAAATGCTATGACACAAGAGGACTGCCTGAAGTCTCTTCATTAACTATCTTGCTCTGTGTACCCCTGGACCACAGTGTTTTCTTATACAGAACACTGCATGCTTGGATCAGGCCCCTACAAGCTTGCAAAAAGCAGCTTTCACACTTTAACAGGGTCCCATAGAAGTTGTGGTGCTTATATCTCATTTGCTTTTGCCTTACCCAGAAAGACCAGTGTTGAACACGACTTCCCCTGCTGTGGAGGATGGATAGCCAAAAGAATAGCCCTTCATCTTCGTCCCATCTTCCAGCACCAAGTTCGCTGTCTGAGCCTAGAGAAAGGCACATGAAGAAACTCAGACACAGGAGGAAAAGGTTTGATGTTTATACAAGTAACACTTGGGACACCTGCCTTTCATGCCTCACGTCGTAAGTATTCCTACTCCTCTCCCATTCCCAGCTGCCAAGACACTGTCCCTTTTACTAGTCTCCTGATGCTCTTCTTCCTTCAGTTAGGAAACACTGTGCTCCTAATGAGGCCAAGGCAGCTGGCAAAACCCACCGCAAGCAGAGCATGTGCTGCTCTTACTGTGGGATCACCCTTCTATATCACTTGGTTCATTTCTTCCACCCATTATATCTTGCAGTTAACCAATATCATAACTCCGTAGGGAAAGGATCACCTCTCTCCTCAATGTTTGCTCAAGGCTGGCTGCTGACTATGCTGGCTCTCATCCAGCCGTGACCTTTGATAGGTGCTTAACTTCTGTTGCAACTGTACAGCTAAGCTGCTAAAAATAAATGTATGCTTAGCTGGACTGATGTCAGGCAGCAAAATTCAAAATGTTAGTCCATTGTGCTTTAGTACTCAAGAAGAGAGGAACTTCTGGATCAGACACACTTGTAGTCTCAGTTACCTCAGAGGTAGGCACAAATTGTCCTGGAAGAGGTAGATAAGGAATAAGCAGCCTAGAGGAAAACTTCCCATAAAACTGCACCTTTTTCAGAGAGTGTTTAGCAGAACTGTGTCCCACACTAACTGTGGGATCCCTTACAGGCTTCATCACTATTTTACAGCTGAGGAAAATGGGACACAGAGAGTGACTTTTACAAAAGTCATTAAGAGATTCAGTGGCCTGGGTTATTGAACACACCAGACTAAACCCACCCTCTTTTGCCTCATTTGGAAACTAAACCTTTCTTAGCCTATCTGGGCATTGGATGGGAAACCACCTGGGAACTCCAGCTTCTATCAAAAAAAAAGGAGTATAAGCACAACAGAAATAACAGAATGAGTTGGGAGATTCCTTTAGACAGCAGGATCTCTAATGTCACGCAGGGGAAGACAGTGTAGGTAGAGCTGGAAATAGATTTGCCAATGAATTTCTGGGCTTTAAAGAGTTTGAACAATGAACCTTTTGGGCCCTGAGAATCCTCCACTTCTGGAACACTAGTGCCTCCTGGGCACAGAGCTGCAGTCAGAGTGACAACCAGTGCAAGAACCCCAATGGTCTGCGCCACAGGAGGTGTGCCAAGTGTGTCCACCAGGCAGCAGCTCTCACCATGATTTAACTTCATATTGGGTTTTTTTTTTTACAGAACAATTCTTCTTACTGGGATTTTTTCAAAGAAGAATCAAGATCGATTTGCTGTAGAAAGGAGCAAGACAGCTACTTTCCATTAGCCATAAATCAGATGAACAATCACAGCAAGGAGAAATTTTATTCCCAGCATTGAACATTTTGTAACAATCATGGCAAACACTCATCTAGAGCTCCTCTGCAGTTACAAATACTGCACAGATCAATTACTAATGTACTGCAAAACACACTAAAAATCAAACTGCACTGCCAAGTAATTGAATTCTGTGCATCTCAGATGCTTTTAGCTTTGCATTTTTTCCTCATTAATGTCAAACATCCAGTCATTCTCAAAAGGTTTAGCCATCATTTCTGAAACCTTCCTACACCATTGGGTGGGATAGTCAGCAACACCAAAATCCCGCCCCCCCCCCCCCCCCCCCCCCCTTCCCCAGATATAAATACAGGTTTTGTGGCTAAACACCATAATTTAGCCCAAATAAAAATTAGTTTGGTCAGCTCCCTAATCTTACTAAGCCTCTCATTACAGATAGCTGCCACACAGTCAAAGCATTACAAAACACAGAGGTCGCCTGGGTGCCTCAGACTGGGCCTTGGACAGGACCTCTGCCCTTTGTGATGCCTGCTGAAAACCCAGCCCACACTGCTGACATGGGAGACTGACTGTAAAAACTGGTTTCTCTCAGCTTTGGTTTCAAGAGATAGATCCCCTTCCACCAGCAGGCCATGTATTTGAGTCCACCCAAATATCAACTCCAGTTCAAGACAGTCCTACCACCGGTTGGTACAAGTTGGGGTAATCACCTGAATTGCAGCCCCAACTGCAAACATAGCCTGGAAGAAACCTTCAGGAAGCAAAGTCCGCAACAGTGGAATGACCAGAAAAGTTAAGATCCATCTGACTCCTGAGGGCCAAAATCCAGAGTAATCACTGTGACCTTTAGATCCTCACCCTCACTATAGTACCTGACAGGAATCTGCATGTCTTCCTCCACCACTGATCACCTGCCCTTCTATACACCAGAACAGCACAGAAATAATTTCTGTTGAACAGAAGCCCCTGTTGTACTATTAGAGCCCCTATACAGTGTTCAGGTAACACAGAAGAATGTCCCTGAGCAATCATAACCTGCCTGCAAGTTCAGCTATACCAAGGCATAGATGTAAAAATGTTTCCTTCCCCTACTTGATTTATTATTCTTAATTAAGTGGTTGGTTTGTTTATTGAGCATTCTAGAAGCAATTATTCTTGCTTACATTTCCAGCGGAGGTGTTGCCATATCCCTAAGCTGCCAGCCTACCTTGTCTTTCAGTTTTGCTTTTAATGTGAAAAGTGATTTACAGGCTACAGAGAAGGCTAGTTGGCTCAATCAGGGATTAGTTAGGAGAGATTTTCACTTTCAAAAAAAAACAATAAGCAAGAAATAAACAAAAACCCCAGAGCTTCCATGAGCTCCTTTTGTGTCCACTCCTCTCAGAAGCATCCCCACGTAGTCTTGGATAAGCATCTGTTGTAGTCTCAGCTAAAATGCTTCTTAGAAACACACCTCCAATGTGAAACACATCATTTGCAATCTGATTTCTCCCTCCTACATGCCAGTAGCTTTACCTTTAGCAGAGTTCCTTGTGTTCCAGAGAGGCTGCAGGGCTCTTGAAGAGCTTTGAGGACCGAGATAGCTATCAGAAAGAGTCATGCTGCTGCTGTGGTACTGCTAGATTTTGTGCATTTTGTCAAAGCAACTTGAAGAGTTAACTAGTTAGGTCCCACTTCACTAAGCACTTCACACATGAAGTAAACAAAGCATTGTAGCAGTTAAAAAAAAAAAAAAGGTAAAAACCGAGATTAATTTAGTTCCACTCTAGTTCCCTACTTTAGCAGCCCTTCCCATCTACAGGATGTAGTAGTAGTAGGAGTAGTAGTAAAGTAGTAAAGATCTGCAGCACAATTTGCTTTTTTCAGTGGGTCTGATATAAACTCCTGTACTGGCAAGTGAACAGGTAATTTTTCCTCTTTTCTACTTGCTTCACGGAGTAATTAGTCAAAGAAGTCAATTTTTTTCCCTCCAAAGAAATGCCTCAGTTTATTTGGCAAGGCCAAGCTGAACTCTGAACACTGGGCTGCTGGAGGACTATGAGTATGCCAAATACTGAAGCCAGGACGGGCACTGATGTATGGCAGAGACACGGATGGGACTTAATTTCAGTGCAGACCAGTTCATTTCCGTCCAGTAAGATGATGATAAAACATCTCTTTTCTAAGGCACATCGTGATTTCACACAGCACAACAGCCTCTGCCGCATTTCTTGGCACACAAATCTGGCTAGCTAAGTAACAGCCAACATACCAGAAGTGCAGAAGAAACCAAAAGCCACCAGACTTCTACAGAAGAAAGCTGGTGCAAGGAATGGGCTACATCCATTCTGTCAAGACCAAATAACCAGCAACAACAGAGGAGTTTTCTCTTTGATAGAAAAATGTCTCTTCTTGTGAGTACTATGCCATCACAGGCTGGAAAACTATTGGACGTGGCTAACAGTCAAGACTTTCTTTGCCAACCCTATATATATATATATAAAATATATATATGTATAATTCTATTTTGGTACATTTGCTTCTGGCTAAAATTAAGATAAGATAGGGCAAGAATAATGAATGAATCAGAAGCCAGGTCAGTCTCTTGGGATACACCAAAGATTCACACTCAGGCTAACTTTAGGGAGAAGCTTTGGATTAGTTCTTTTACCATCCAAGCCAAAGACAAAGCAAAGCCAGAAACGCAACACAGGTACCATAGTAGAAAAGTCACAGCTCCTACAACCTGAACTCTTCTTAAGGCTGTTGACAATGCCACAAATATTTGTTTGGGACAAAAATCAAAGGGGGATGGGGGAACTGAGGCAGGTGAGGCACCTAGTAGAAGTCACTGAGCACCCAAGGAAATGAGCAGCCCTTCTCTCCCCTACAGCAGAAGCTCATTAAGTTCCCCTCGTCTCTAAGGGAACAGGCCCCGTTTTACCTCCCCTTCACTTTCATCTCCAGAGGGAGAGAAGCGGAGTAGCTTGTGACTGATCTTTCACCGCACCCATCCCTCTGCTTCTCATGCAGTCATTTTCTCAGTTACTTTCCACCTGCCTCAAAATATATTTGAAAAGCCTTTTAACAGTAATCTGAAATAGTTTCTAAAGCCAGTGCTCAAAAATTTTCCTTCTCTCCATCTCATTTCTACCTATATTTTTAGCTTGCTCCTAGTGGTTTTTGTAGCTCTCCCAATCCTCTCCTTACTGAGCCAGCTATACTGTTACAAGCCATCTATTTATTGCTCATACTACTCTTTACATCCCCATTTAACTACATTGGCCTCAGATGAGCACTAAACGATACGAGCTTTGAGCTGCAGTCTCTCTGCCCATTCCTGAATTATAAAGAAGCTTGATTACCTCAAAAAGAGTGATGCTAAGCACCCCTACAGAGACCCCACAGGAGTCTCTGATCTGGTCTCCGTGCCCCTCTTTCACTCGCGGATGCTCCATCTCTCTTTCAGAATGGAAGGGATGCACTAGGGAAATATGGACCTCTGAGTCCCCACATTTCTCACTGCTCACCTACAATGGTGTTTCCCGACACAGGCTGAGTTTAACTGAGCACAAAGCAGACCTGGCAGAAGAATTATTAGGCACTCTACTAAAACTGCCACCTCTCCCTCATGCTCTCTAATACTTTACTTAGCTTATACATAGGTTAGAAACATGTTTTCATTGTATTTTGTTATGGTCCCTAAAATAGCCCACTGAGAAAAAGCAATAAAAGGCAACTAAATGCTCATTTAAGCCTGCAATAATGGGAGAATGGGATCATTACCTATACTGCCATTAGCCCACACAACTTAATTACTTTGCATTTCACTCTTTCTCTGGACTTCTTACAAATATCTATTACCTCTAATGATGGCTGGAACACCAAACCCAGCCATAAGTCACTACTTGGTCACTTGTCCCAGAACTACAGTTAACTTCCACACGCTGACATGAAGTATGCAATAGGCTGGCTTTTTTAGGACCACTTATCCTTAAATTTTCCCTCAGGCCTGCTGCTTTACTGCTTGCATATGCGTAGTAGAGAGTCTCTTCTGCTTCTGTATGTCTCATGGAAAAAGGTGTATAAGCCTGTCACTTTCTTAAAGTAAAAGCCCCAGGCCAGGAAAGGTTCAAGTTTTTGTATCTCAGATTCTGAATTCAAACAGAATCACATGGCTTCTGGCAAAGGTGGCATTAAACATCTGACCTGAGATCTCAGGACCACAGGCTCTTAAAATACACCATATATCAGCCTTCTTACTCTCCATGAGTTCAAGTATCCACTCTGACAGCTAAAACTCAAATAATCAAGTCTAATAAGGAAAAAAACATTGTCAATGCCAAGGCAGAAGATGTCACGTAATATATGTCAGAAAGACACTTCTCTGGGGCTGGCTGGCTAGCCCCACACCTTGTGGTGAGCCAGCCAGTCACAGTGCCGGTACAAATGCTCCGCCAGACTCAGCATTCAGGTGCACAGTAGTTCTTGGCTGCCCTGCAATAGATCCTGTCATACACCTTGAAACAGAAATAAATTCATTCTGACCCACCTCGGGTGTCTTTGCAATTGTTAGGACTGAGGTTAAAATAGCTCCCAATGGTTTCTCTTGGCATTGCTTTCTTAACAGGTATCCATTCTCCTTGCCTTCAGCATTGGTGTCGTTGGTTTTAAGCAATCACTTTTTAGCTTTACAAGCACAGAATTAGGTAGATGTTAGAACAGCTGGTATTGTAACTCCATCAGAGTAGGACAGCAGTCTTCCATGAACATGAAACTTCCTAATTGGATGCCTCAACCTTATGAGATATGACTTTGTAAGTTTGTCGTCGTGCAGTCCTTGAATGAGTGACAAAACATGTACCTAACACCATCAATCTGTCATTTAAGATACCAAATCCAAACTTCAGATGCTAATCCATCAGCATAAGAATGCAACGGATCCAGCCTACTGCAGGTGCCTACGAGAATTATCCGGGGATGTGTAAAGAAAGATGATGTCTCATCAAAAGCTGAACCAGCAATCCTAACCATGGCTACAAAGCTTCACCAGTGGGAGATGCCTTTTACTGCAGCAGACTTATCACTGCTGACTGAAGCATCTTTTAACTCACTTTGAGCATCACAAGGTTTAAACTGCTGTACTCTAGAGCATGGCAGATATAACTGAACCAGCTCCAAAAAGCAAGAGAGGTATCAGAGGCAATAGAGACAAGCAAGGATGCCATTCCAGCAGTCCTGCTCAGTCAGCTTGACAGTTTCTAAAACCCTGGTGAACTTGAATGTACCTTCATAGACTCCTGTTCTACAATACATAGCAACAGCTTACTGATGCTACAGGCCATCCCCAGCCATAAACCAAGTAGCCAAGTATGAATCCTGTCCCCTAGACACTGTGACACTTGTCAACAGCACCTCTTAGTGCATTCACAGGTTCCACTCCTCCAGCAATACTGGCAGTAAAATCATCTCCATTTTCTCCTATCCCATTTCAACTTGAAGCACAAATCCCAAAGAGAAAAGATTGTTCAAACTGTGTCACAGTTTGTTTTGTCACACCAAGAGACACTTGGTGTGTCTAGACAGTCCCAAGATTTCAAAATGGAACAGTAAAAACTGGCACCCACCCTGGAAGATGTGAGACAGCATGGCCCCACTTGAGGGCTCTGACATAGTTTTCACGTGCAGTCAGTGCCAAACCAACATAGCTTCACCAGTCTGAGGAACAACCAAGGAACTTGCTCCTCAGTTCAGACCCCTGCTTCCTCTTCAAATGGTGCAGCTGCAGAAAGTGGTAACCATAATGGCTTTCTAATTCACAAGTAGGACTCCTGTTGTCAACACAAGGATGAATAACTTCCTTCTAAACCAGATCTGATTACACAGTCAGGATCAATCTGCTGGGAGGAAGATTACTGTGCTGTGTTTTAAGACCGTGAACACAGTAATGGTTCATGCCTGCTGGGCACTCTCAGGAAGGAGAAGACAGGTCCATTAGCAAGAACACTAGTCACAACACAGGTTCTGCTTTTCAGTGCAGGTGAGATAATGCTGAACTGAGAACTCATATGCTGAAGGAAAGGATGAAAATAGGGATGACTCTTATGCAGTTTTTCTTTGCAGCCAATTTTTGTTTAAAAACTAATGGGTCTGTTGCCAGGAGCTGAGAGAACTCCTGAAAAAATCAGTAGCTGTGGGACAGGTAAAAGAAATCCTAGTCCTCCATGGACAGAAATAATACTGATCAGCACTCTACTCCAACCTGCCAGGTAAGGTGGCATCCACTGGGTGTCCAAGTCTAAGAGCTCTTCCCCACCACCTGTTGAAACATCACTCCTCTGGTTGCCAATTACAGCGTTGATTCAAGAGGATACACATGCAAGAGCACCTTTTCAATGCAAAGCGCATAGTGACAAAACACTGCCAGGGCTACAGGATTCACCCAGAAAGTCCCATTTACACCACTGTACTCTGCCACACCTACATGAGTTACACTAGCAAAGCTGGTCAAATGCAGCTCTTGTAACAACAGACAAAAGTTGGGGAAATGAGCTAAGGGGTTCCAGCCCCAGTAAATCAAGAGCTGGTACACTGATGCATTCACAAAAGTTTGTCTGTCTCTCCAATTACTCTCAGAGTCATCACGGTTTCCAACATATTGAAAATGGATCCTTTGTGGATCCAGTAGGATTAATCACATGCTTCATGTGATGCATTTTTTTAAATATCTAGCTGATTCATGCTCATACGGACTGAAAGATCTGCTCTGTTAGCTATCAGCCCTATAGAACAGTGGGGTGTTTCTAAAGAAAATACCATATAATAATTAACTGAAACCCCGAACATCCACTTTTTGGCGCAATTTATCCTATAATTTCCATTCCAGACTACACAAAAAGTGTGTTTGCTTAGCTAATAAAACTATTTAGCCAAGCAACCCCCTTGCTTAGAGTTCAGACAAATCTTTGGTTCAATCTTATTTGTCTAGGTAAGCCCTGTTATCTGCAGCAAGCTATCTCTCAGCATGCCAAACATATCTGTTAAACCACCACAGCTCAGTTACTGTTACCTTGATGCTCAACAACCTGGTACCAGTCCTTGAGAAACTCCAATCTTCAGCAGACGCATTGCAAAACTCCAATCTGCCTTTCAAAGTCTTCAGCACTTTGCAAGCTGTCAAAATTCTTGTCATCTTGAAAGCTGCTGCTGAGTCACTGAAGTTTAAAGAAAACAAGACAAAACAAAAATCTGCTTGTATGTATTTCTTTGAAATTTGGTGCAGACAATATACTCTTGCAGATCACAGGGAAAGAGAACAGAGACACAGCAGGTGTGCTGGACTAACTGTACAGCACTGCCCTACACCTTCCCATTTATTCTGCCACTAAAACTCTCTGGTGCAGCCCCACCTCCTCCTGCCCCTCCTCAGAGGGGTGCTTGCTTAGACACCCTTGCAACACTTTTCTTCAGGTTGGTCTCTGAGCACTGTTGTAGGGGTTGCACCACAGGCCAGACACTAGCTCTGCCTGCTGAAAGACAGCAAACCCTGTCAGAGAAATCCCACCCACAGCAATGAAGGTAGTCCTCACACTCCGAAACAAACACTTCACATTTCAGTAAGAGACAAGGAACAGTACCACTTGTTCTCCTAATGGCACGTGGTCTAGGCAAATTAAAAGTCTCTTCATAGTATGCTTTTGAGTGCTCTCCAATGTGTGATCTGGGGTCCACACATCAGCTAGTGAGACAGCCTGTGACTGCTACAAGCTTGTATACTTGTACTAGAAGAAGTAAGCAGGAAGACAAGTTTCTGTGGAAAGCTGTAGTCTTTTTATTCTGTGTTTGGAGAGTACACAGTCACCAGAAGCCCTAGAACAGGTCCCAAAGTGCTCCCCCTCCCCAAATAAATGAAAAGGATATCACCAGCAAAAATAAACGGCTGCAAAATAAAAACATCTTTTGATAAAATTTCAATCGACAGCAGCTGAAATAAGGTGAAATGCTCCATATGTTATCGCCTGACTACACACCTCTGTGACTATCACTTATTTCCTATAACCCTACATATAGTCCTCAAACAGAATCATGTTCCTCATTAGCCAGGCATGAAAATGCCTAATGAAGACAAAAGCTGTGGGAGAAACATGCACTTTATTATTCTTCAAGAGCTAAAATGGTGAGGCATCTTTTCAAACCCAAGTGGATCAAAGCTTCAGTTAGCTCAGAGCAAGAAAGAAAGAAGAAAAAAAAAAGGTATACAAACTTTTTTTGCAGCTGGCAACATATTGTTGCAAAGAATTTAGATGACCTTTTATAATCACTGACAGCAATAATCAAGACTTTTTTGTGTACAGTGGTTTGAGATTAGTCTAAATTGATGTCAGTATCACATAAAAATATTTCCTGCACGGCTCTTACAGCTCCAGGTCGAACCGCCATGCACATAATAAAAGACAGAGATGAGAGGGCAATGGGTTTGGGTACCTTCTGTGATGTGGAAAGCTTATTGAAGACTTGGAAGAGAAACACATGGGAAATGCGCCTGAATCCAGATGATAGAAAGAGGCAGACAGAAACAGGGTGGAAGACAGACTAGGTATAGAGGAGCTCACTGCTTTAACACAAGCTTTGCAGAGCTAGGAGAAGCCAACAGTGTTCCCTGGTAACTTGGTTTAGGAAAGACATAACAATTTTTCCTACAAGAAGATACCTGATGATCATTCTGATTCATAGGAGCTTGAGAGACAGAGATTTCACTTTTTGCAAACAAACAGACAAAAAAAATACAGGGAGCTGAGAAATGTTTTTGTTAACTTTTCCTCTATTTGCTTGGCTCTAGCCTGTAATGATCCAGGTTGGAGATACACACAGAAAAGGAGACATACAGAAAGCAAAGGCATGCTTATAAGTGAATGGATTGCAGAGACTATACCTTGTACTATAAAGGTCACCTTAATATACAAATACATGGGCACTCACACATGCAATTCAGAAGCCAGCTTTCTTCCAAAGTTGCATTTCATATTATGTTAGCTTTACACTGCCACAAATGTCATATATTGCATTTGGAAGGTTACAAGCACTACCTTTTGTTATAGCTATACTGAAGGGCAAGTTCGACACCCCATTTCACTCTCTACCAACATCAGGAAGTTACTTTGGCTATACAGGTGTCTGAACCAGAACCAATCCATGCTTGCAGTTTCAGCACCGTAACTGCTAATTCCTAAATACCCCCTTCTCCCACTAAGTTTCAATGTGGCTGCACAATAAGGCAGATGGATCCAGCTAATTTTCTTTCACCAGGAGGCCATTCATGAACACAGGGGATGAGCGAGCAGGAAAAGGCCATGTCTTTTGGCAGAGCAGCATCTTTTCCCAGGTAAAAACAACTGCATAACCACATCATGAACTGGATTCAGTTTGTCAGGGATGTGCGGTACACACACAGATCTAACGTCGCAGCTGTATAGTAAGGATGAAATGCTATGGGGGAACAACAGGCAAAAAACTACCTTCCTTCCTCACCTCCACAGCAAGGATGCTCCTCTGACCACTGCTATAGATGCGACCCTGCTGTCTTCCCTTTTTTTCAACCATATATTATCAAAACTGATTAAGCTCACCTCAGACGTCCTGAGATTAGGAAGGTTATCCCTCCAGCGTAAGAACGACCTTCCTTTTTAAAGCCTCCACCATGACAGAGGAACTCCCCTCTGCCAAAACCAGTAAAAAACATCCAAGCTGTTTGTCCCACTACCAATGTGCTAAAAAGAGGTGATGGACTGTTGACTGTAAGGCCAGAAAATATATCAGGTATTCCTGAGAGAAGCCTCAGTTCAGAAAAATCTGTCAACATACAAACAAGCCTTCTGTGGTTTGGACATATCTTAAGTTTGCACTTAGCTTAACATAAAGACCAGAAGAGGTAGAATCACTGAGAAACAGGGAAACAATATGGAAAAAGAAATCAACCATAGAAGACTGGAAAAAGGAGAGCAGAAACCAATGTCTTTTTGGAGATGCAGCCACACTACCTGAGCTTAAAACTTGCCTGCCAGTACATGACTTGCAATCATATTGTCCCTTCAGGAAAGAAAGTTTGGGCAGCAGCTTGGAGGAAGGACACATATCAGGGAAATCAGTAATGTAAAACGATGAGGGTGGAATACTCACTCAGACAAGAACAGTTCAAATGTTGGAGGGGGAAAGGGGGAAGTACTCACAACATGGGCTTCCTTAACATGGTCTTGGACTTGGCATAGCTGTTCAGAGAAAGACAAGCTGCCTTTTGTTTCACATTCATCTATGCTCTACCGTACACAGATAGGGAGTAGGACAAGGAGAGCAAAGTGCTCATTAAAATTAGCAGCTTTTTCTTACTGTTTACAAGTGAAGGGACCAGAAATTAAATTCATCACACAGTCCCACTGTACCGTAAAAATCAAACAAAATCAGTGGTCTGTGGCTTTGTAAATCCCCAGGGCCAAGATAATGAAAGTAAGCTAAGTGCCTACATTTTCAGAGGCTTAAACCAAACTGCTTGATTTTCAGAAGAGAAGTGCTCAAAGCACTTGAGGCTCTGCTTATGCGCCCCAGGACTGGCACCCCAAAATGAAAGCTCCCAAAGCCATTCATCACAGCTGGGAACCTCTGCTATAAGCAGCCAAGCTATGTAGAACTTTTCATTTTCAAGTTCATTGTAAAATTGCAAGATATTTCCATTCTTACTTGAAAGACAAAAGATCAGGGCCAACTTGTGGGTGTGTCAGCCCAGATTCATGTCAATGCAAGTCCCAAGTAACTGCCTCCAGCTCAGTGAAGCTCCAGTGAAGTCTCCCCTGGACTGGAATCAGTATAACAAGCAGCCCATGTGAATGGATTGGACTTTGCTTGTAGATGAGATCAGAGAGGAGGGTTTTTTTCTCCCCAAGTGTTCTTCAAATGCTTTTGGAAATCTCTCCTGCCATCTGTCAGGTTGTCTCTGATTTCTGACCACCTTGCCTTGCCTCAGCTAAAACACATTTCAAAAATAGAGTGGAAAAGCAGAATAGTTGAAGGTGCCAGCAATACTGAAATTTTCTGCTGCCACAAGGAACGAGACGAATACTCTCCTCCAACCCTACAGCTAGCATGAAAGCCTTCAAAGTGGTTTGGAAACCCTGTTTTCCATTTTCAAGGCAAGTTCCACTTGCTTCCCAAGAAACTTGGGAAGAATTTTGAAAGCACCTGAAAAATATTAAGATTTGCCATACATTTTCTAATTGGGTGTTAGTTATCAAGCAAGATCACCACAGTGGATACAGCATTAAGTTTGATCTAAGTAACAATTTTTGTTCACAGCATGCTGCTAACAACCCTATCAAGCCCCATTACCTCAGAGGCCATAACTTACTTTTTTTGCTGTATGTTGCAGGGGCGGGGGGGGAAAAACTGAATAAACTGAAGTTATCTTGTTCACACGCAAATGAACTAACAACATCCAGGCATCCCCTGTCACCTGATCCTCTTGGATTGCTGTAGGAGAGAAAGCAAGCTCAGTTACGCTTTCAGATCTGCTGCTTTGAGCCAATCTCAGATCAAATGAAGCATTTCAAGCAAAACCCACAATGTTTAGAAAATGCAGTAATTGTGATGCAAAGAGCAACAAGCCAAGAACTGCAAAACTAAGGCTGATCTTCACCTGAGTATATGGAGAGAAACTGAAAGGAATAAGAATCAAGTGCATGCCTTACCCCTTGGCTTTCCTGAATTCTGTTACTTAAGCCACAGCCAGAAAGTGGGTTTTTTCCACGTAGTTTGTTCTATTTTAGAGGAGGTCTGGGGAAAAGGGTATTTTAAATTTTAATGGAGAGGTTCATAGCAGATCTTCAGATTCGGGTGCTGCATTTTGAGTCACCCTTACCAACTCACATGATTGTAACAGGAATGATTGAAAATAAACTCAGATGATTTATTTTTTTAGATGGAAACAATTCCAAGTGACAATGCAAGAAGAACAGGAACAAAAAATGGATGGCTCCTAGCTGCCCCGTGTCCTTATAGGTGTGCTCTTGCTTGCAGCTTGTTTTCCATCCAGCTCAAGTGCCCATCAAGCTGAGATGCAAACTGCCCAGCCCTCTCCATCCCTAGTCCTTTCTACGCCAAGACCTGGCTTTTTGCTTTCTGCTTCCATCCACAGTTTCTCTGCATGAGTGACATCTCCTTGATGTGACTTTCTTGCCCACCACACTCCATGGGTTCTGAAAGCTGCTTTCCTTTGAGAACTTGAGTGTGCTTCATAGGAAAGAAGTCATCCTCCCTGTCTACAGAAGTTGTTTCCCCCACTACTACTTACTTACAGGAACACAACAAGAAGTAAGAATGAAGAAATCAATTGTGGCATCTTTTATTTTTATTTTTTTAAAATTTGCCTGTGTGGTAGTGGCAGACACTTCTGTAATTCCCTCAAAAATCTCTGTGATCCTCCTGATTTGTCAACTAGTAACACATCAGCCTGACAGGGCAGTCGATGTCTTACTTTACAAATAGGCCTGCTGCCTTCACCAGGAACTATTCCCTGAAGTCATGCACATTTGTAAGCATGGTGGCATTCAATCATAAAATTTTAAATGCACAGTTTTACATACCAGATTAAAACTGTATCAGGGTAGCATACTCTGCACTCCATTGTTTCTTTATGCTGACCATTTTACTTTGTAGAGTTTCAGAAAATCTCTTTCCAGTTCCAAGTGTCACTGAGAACAGTCTTCCTCTTGAAAAAAAAAAACCCAAACAACAAACACCTACTGAATAACATGGTTGAGTAAAAATTAGGGGGGAACATCTGGAAAAAATTCACATCCGTCATAATGGTGGCAAGTTCATATCAGATTAGTTACATGATCAGACGCTTAATTTTTTTTGGCCTTTTTATAACTTCACATTAATTTATTTTTTTCATTCCCTGTATCTACTAGCTAAAGACTCAGTTAAATATGGAGAGAATACAAGGGCAGTTTTATCTGCTTCCAAAGACAAAGCTATAAAGGTTTTATTGATAGCTGTAATTGGACTGTAGAAGTCAGCCTGAAAAGCAGAATTAATTCTTGTCTTTATACCTCTTCCCTTTGTTTTCATGCAGTTTTCTACTTCATTCTTTTTTCTACAAGGACAGATTCTGACTGCCACCTCTGCTAACTAGCACCTTGCACTAGAAATGGCAAGAATCCTACCAAACCTGAACTATTTCCTTCAGAAGGGAACAATAAATATGAAAACCAGTACAAAATCTGTTTTTAACAGCACAATGAACTTGTATTCCCAAGTCCCAAACATGCAGTCCTTGCTCACAGAAAACATGCATGTCTGAGTGAAGGAGAACTCACAGATCTGAGCCAATGTAAATTAACAGAAAACAATATGCTGTGAATAAGATGCACAAACCTCAGGCTGGTGAGGGCTTGGGATACAGTGCAAAAGTCAGCCTGCTGTCCTCATGGGTCTTTGGCTGACAAAGGCCCAGTCTGAAGAAAACATGGATACATTCATACTTTTGGATGGAAAACACAGTAACTATAACCTGAAACTTCTTTCTAATTCATTGAATGTCACTTTTTGTTTGGAAGTCCAAGCAAACAAAAAAGTATAAAGAAATGTTTTAAACAGAGTTGTTAAAAACTTGATTTTATAAAATACTACAAGTAGTTATCTGAACTACTGCAGAACTGTTTTTTCTTCTTTTTTTTTTAAGATAAACATATTTTTCCTCTTTTAAATTAATATTTTTCCTTCTGGTTTTTTGTTTTCAAAACACAAACCAAAAAGAAAATTTCAGTTAAAAAAAATAAATTAAGACTTTCATTTTGATATTTTAATTGAAATGTCAAAAAGCATCAGATTCAAACCAAGATGCAGTTTCACTTTTCTTCAAAAATATTAGTTCAGTCTAGCTGACAGCTAATAGCAATTTAGTTCTGCAAGGTAAATGCTTAGCTGTAGAAACAGACCCTCATGCCCAATGCACAGTTTTATAAAACGGAGGAAATGTGTCTCGAAACAATCAAGGTATCCAGCAGTGGTAGCAAATACCAAAGGGATTCAGGATACAGAAGTGTTAACACTCAATCAACGGACCCTGTGACAGTTTCAGTTAGCATCTTATATGATAGTTTTAAAAGCTAATAAATGCATTTCATTTTGTAGAAGGAAAAAATACTGTAACAAAATAATTGAAAATTTCAAACCAAGGCTATGTGAAAGACAGCTTTAAAAGAAAGAGAGAGAGAGAGAAAGAGAAAGAGAGAGAGAGAGAGAGAGAGGCCAATTTCTTGTTAATTCTGAATTGCCGACCTTCGTGCCTCCCTTCTTTTCCAAATTTTGTGTATCAAGACTGCCTTTTGACCAGTAAAGTTTCTAGAATGCTTGACAAGACTGTTATGTATTTATTCCCAGGTTAGAGAAAACCCATTTTCAAGGAGATTAAACTTTTTTTTAAGGCTTGAGCAGCCCAGGGTACACTCATCTGCTGTCTGGGATACAGAGCCCATGCTTCACCCAAACTTGACAAAGATAAGGCTCTTATCTTCAACAAGAGAAAAAGAATCAATGTCCTGAAAATGGGTCAAATTCCATTGCCACTGGGATTAGCAGCTCTCTTAGATCAGCTGACTTGGAAGAAATAGAGAAAACCCTTGCAGTATCTGAAAGACACTGACATTATTCCAAAAGGCCAATTTCAGAAAACCCTTAGTTAGCTAAAACTGAGAGCCGGCAGAAGAGTGTTGCCTGAGGGGCAATAATGACTATACAAAGTGCAGTTTACTCCCAGTGCCACGACTGAGCACCACACCTCAGACACAACTCTTATTTTCATGTTGATGCAACCAAGGGAGACTGGCCCCAGGAGTCTTAGAGCTATGCGATAGGAGTCTGCAACGTCTGACTTCAGTCCAGAGCTGAACTTTTATTTACTGGAAAATGCTTGGAAGCAGCAAGATTTCTCATCCCCTGACATTTTATAAAAAGACATTTTTACAAATGGGGGCCAGGATTAGGATTCATCCCTTTTCCCTTGTGATTCCAGAGGCTCATACATTCCACTGGCTTGTTCCCCTGGATCACTAAAAAGGCCAAACTGGCTTTACAAAAATAAAAACAAATCAAAAGGGCTACACAAGCATTGTCTCCCCTGTGCTACGCATCCTCTACACAGTTTAAAAATAACATGACCTTACAATGGAAGATTAACTACATTTGCTCAAGATTCATGTTATGCTTGCTTCCTTCTGTGGCAGTCCTGTCATGGGTGAATATTTGATAGGTTATCTTACCCCAGTGTGTTTGTTGTAGCAAAGGAAAACAAAATTGACTTGCCCTCGATCAGACTGTAAATAAATAGGCTTTTATCTAGAATGAAGGTTACAACATAAACTGTCCCTGAGCTGCTAATTTATGACTATAAAACTGTGTATGTGCATTCATACAGGCACATACTGTGTTCGCTGGACAGTTTTGTCATTTTTTCTTTGACTTGATAGTCCTTTTTAAATATAACCACATTAAAAACAAAACTTGTATGTCTAAATTGTTTTCATGGACATTTTCACCGTGGACAGATCATTTGGTCCAACCTTCTTGGTGGACATTGACAGATGATCTTGGCCAGACCCATCACACACCACCCTGTGGCCTGTGATCTCAGATCTATGACTAGAGAGACCCAGAAGGGAAGTAAGAAACTGAGTAGAGAGGGAAAGCATCTGTCAGAAGAGAAAAGCACCAGATCAGAAGAGCACGTTATAGGCATATGCATTTCCTAGAACAACAGGTACTCGCAGCTAGGTACTCTGAAATATGATTCCTGGTAACTGCCACTGATAGGACAGCCACCTGTTCTCTGGTCTACACAAAACCCCAAATAAAACAGGGTCATTGTTCCCAGCATGTTACCGGGTCAGGCCTAAAGACAGGCTTATTTTGAGGAAAAAAGCAGCTCTCTGAAATGGTGAAACACATGACAAGTCCTGATGATTAGCTTATGGGCCAGTACCTTAACTATTTAGGTAAAGTATCATCTCCCAGCCTTATTCAACCAAGCTTGTCCTGAGCTAGAAATACTTAATTAACAATATATTCAACATTTCTTTTACTACAGCAGGTGTCGTATCCAGTGGTAGGACATGTGGGAATGGCTCAAAGCTGCATCAGAAGTTCAGACTTGACATTGGGAAGCATTTTTTTACCAGGAGTAGTCAAACACTGGAACTTCGAGACAATAAAAGGAAATCAGTTTTCCCTTTGGTATGAATATATTTAATCTTTGAAAAGGAAATACATAACGTTTCTCTCCAACCTAGCTTCTTACCCTTTAGCTCCAGTCTATGCAGTATGAAATGTTCCTGGGTTTGGTGGGAGGGGGAGTTAACATTTCATAGGAGTTACTTAACATGGCCTTGGCCTCTCACCATATGTACAGCATCCCTGATCAATCAGCATTTTCCTTATTGCTTCATGCTTAGCGCTCCAGATTGGAAGGATTTGCAAAATATTTTTTTCCTTTTATCTTCTCTCAGTCCTATTATTTTTTCCTTCCTGTGGTTACCTGGGGTGGGGGCGGGGGGTGGTGTGCGTGCGCAAAGATAAAAAAGGTTTGGCTGTTGTACACTGGGCTATGCATGGAAGCATTTGCTTTAACTTACAGATAGATACGCATTAGGCAGATGCATGCCTAAGGATGGAGATCTATAAATAGCACAACAAATTCTTGATATGTTCTGTAATGTTATTTAGCTGGGAAGGGGGAAAAGTGAGATGATTTTGACTGAAAAACATTTTTGGAGGAGGAAAGCAAAGAAGTTTGAAGAACTAATTGATGCTGTCAGGTAAGTGTCCAGGACTTTAACCCCAGAACTCCAACACTGTCTGTTCAGCTAGTATTTTTATAATAGCATGGAAACTTCATGAGTGAGTTAATTGTAAGACTGTATCATGCTCCACGGGGGTTAGAGACACTTGATAAAGTTTTATACCCAGATATACACACCACTGTACTTCAACAAATACAGCCATTTATACTAGCATTTTTCTTAACAAAACCTCCAGAAATAGGCTCCTCTCTACAAAGACTAGTTAACTTAAAGAGAGTCTATGCATTTGAGTGGGTACTTTTATTGCAAACCTTAAAAGAGGGCCCACAACCCTGGCAGACATGTGAATAGGACCAGTACTGTAGGCTTTGGGTGCAGTTAGGCTGCCCTTTCCCTGAAGATATTCTGTATTGCAATGTCCCCATCACTCACTTCAGTCTGACACCTACCAGTGTTCAGCAGGGTTTAAAATTAACTAACCCATGGGAAGAAATCATTGTGTAGCCAAAGGCAGCAGGGTCCTAGTTCTGCATTCATTTGAAGAAGGCAGGATCTCAAATACTGAACCATTTTGTCTCGTTCAGCTTCAGGAAAGACAAAGCAGATGATCACTGAGAAAAACTAGGGAGGCCCAGTTCACACAGATAAGGCCAAGCTAACATAAGGTGTTTTCCTTCTCCCTGTAAGTATACAGACCTACCCCCCACGAGGGCATAGCAACTAACCACAAAGCTGGAGACACCAAAAAGGTTCATCTGGTTCATGGTCCTCCAACAGCCCTCTGAACTGGCTGGTATCGAGTTCCTGGCACAGCCACAGCTGGGACAGTGTCAACGTGGTAAGTACTAACAGAAAAAAACACAACACCCACATCTGTAGATTTTCTTGGCTTAGCCTCACAAGAGTGAAAGCTAGGGCCTGAATATATCAAATATACATGGGGGGTTTTACACCTACTTCAGCTAAGAGCTCTAAACACAGACTTCAGTGTTAAGATAGTTAACTTCATGAGCATATGTGGTTACAGTATTATCAGATTTTAGTCAAATGAGCAACCAAATTGTAAAGGAGATTAGTACAAAGGTAGCTTGTTCACTTTCTTGTACTGATTAAGGTAGTTTAAGTACTCAGTTTTCCATCTTTATCCATTGCCATAAATAAACCAAAATAAAATAAATAAATAATAATAAAAAAATAAATTTATTTCCACTTCCTATGGAATCCATCACGGTACAATCCATTATAACCAAAGCAATCATAACCTACCACACTCAGTGCAATGAAATTGCACTAGTCTGATAAAAATCCACAAGAGCTAAGTGCAGCTGAAATGTTTTTATTTCACTACTGTGATCACAGAGGTCTCAACCACAGCATGTGCTTTGGAGATCACAGCAATGATGAGTTGGCTTATATAGGCCACATGGACAAGAAGAGCTTCAATTTGTCATTTCTGACTTGAGGGAGGAAATAAGGCTTGAAAAAAGCACAGACCACTCAGAATTGGGACCACTTAAATAGCAGGTAACTATATAGTGAGGTATCCAAGATCACTGTGTGTTATCATCCATGGTGAGCTGACACGTTATCTGTGAGACTCGGGTTCAAGCCTAGCCCAGGGTTGTTCAAATATGGAACAAAAATACATTGAAGAGCTACTTTGTCTGAACAACTGCATATTACTGCATCCACGCCCTGCAACACAAGCATAATCTCCACCTCAGACAGCTGTCCAGAAATCACACACATCCCTTATTGCACAGGAGTCTCTTCAGACTACAGAACAGGACCACCAAAGCTAATACAGGAAAGCTGAAGCAAGGGAGGAGGGAACTATTTGAAGCATTAGCATCTGAAGGGTCACAGCATGTCTGGTGCAGAAAACAAAAAACAAATAAGTTCTCTAAACCAGACTCCTGGGGGTGAGAAAGCTTGTCAAGAGAGAACTTTGTAAAGGAATAATTCAGCAGTGCTTCAAGCAATGCAGAAGGACCACGGGTAACTGGGATACAACTTGCTGCTGTCTAAGCCTCACACAGGCTGCCTCTGAGTGGCAAGAAGTCACAGAAACAGAAAGCACCGTTTGAACTAAGTGCACAGTATTTAGGAATGATACAGTGGAAAAAGCGTATCAGCTGGTAGGCAGGGTGGATGGAAATGTTAGGGACATCATCCGCAATAGCGTGCTTTTACGCAAGTGTTACCTCGTTCCTGTTCCAGTCAGGGAGTCAGCCAGTCATGCACTCCTGCAATCACATTTAACCTTTCCAGACAACCTAATTCTCTCTCTCTTTCCCTTCTGCCTCTAGCAATCCCCCTGCAGCTGCAGCACACTCAGGAGTGTGCTTTGAAGGATTTGAAAGCTCATTTTGGGCAGCATGGGTCTGATTTCTAGCATCAACAGCAGAAGAAATTGGTCTCAAGCCATGGCTTTGGAAAATACTCAAACTTTTTATTCTGCTGATTCAGATGAAGCTTAAAACCTTTACCCATACAAATTTCTGGCTTTGCCCCAGCCGTCCTCCTCTCCTGACCCTTACCACAACACCTTATCCTGGCAAAATACACTCTTTTCATCAAAACTCTGACCCAAATACATTTACCTGTGCAATCCAGCAGGTAGAACAGCAGTGCTGGTATACTTTGAATGCTTCCAGTTTCCTGTTTACCACCACCCTCTCATCAGCAGCCTCCTAAAACAGATGGACTGTAATTTCATAGGCACAAGAAGATTCAGTAACTGGGTGGGAGAGGCAGGAAGGGCTGCTGCTTCGGTAGCAAGAACCTGGAGGGGGGGAAAAATCCAGAGGATTTTGGAAGAAATATGAAGACCTGTGTTTAAGCACCAGCCCAGGATCACCTATGAATACAGCTGCAGTGAAGGCAATTCAGACTGCCTTCTGTTGCCAATTCTGCCTTTTTCCAGGGAAATGGGTTCCATGAGATGTAGCTAAAGATGTGATAAATCTCCATTTCAAGCTACTATGTTCCTTCTATTGGGTTGGCATCCATTTTGATAACGTTAGCCACAGCGCTCTCTAGCAAAGGTCCCTAACACCATTTCCATCCATCCTGCCAGCCAGCTAATATATACTCCAAATTTGCAAACGATCGCGAGGGGAACTGAGACGAATTTCATCCTTTCATTGCTTGCACCCCCCGGAAAAGTCACAATGCAACCCATTTTAGGCTTCTCCAGAGGGCAAATAAATAATAACTAAAAATCACCCAAGCAAAATAAGGAATGAGAAAATCTTTATGTTTTGACAGAAATCAGCTTTCAAAGTCACCACACTGGAAATGCTGTGGTGTTATGCATGCCCTTTTCCCAGCCTTCACATGCCTAAAATAATACATATGGGACGCTTCCATGATATTGCTGCAAGGCTGAAGTATATACAAGCACTAAAGCCACATCTGTGTCATTTAGCGTAAGTCTACACAGTCCTTCACAGACAAACCTGTGGTTACTTTGCCTGCTTTCATAACCCCTTCAGCACAAGACAAGCCCAAAATAGAAACTCATGAACTTTATGGCTTGAGCACAGCACTGCTGCTGACTAAATGAAGAAACTTCTGGTTTCACACTTGTTTTTTCTCCTGCCTCTTGGATAGGCCTGCCTGCAAGGGCTGCATCAATGTATCTTCAGTCATCCAAACTGGAAACAACATCAACTCATCTACTCAACTGACCACATCATAATCTGCAGAGTGGCAAACATTTTAAGTACCAAACATCTGCACCCCCCTAAATTCAAGGGCCTTCTATAGGAAGGTGCTCTCCTTGTGCAACAGGTTTCTTCTTATTAGCATTGTACACCATTTTGAAGACTCCTTGAAAGGGAAAATTAGAAAATGAGAAATTAGAAATGAGTTCATTACAGAACAGAATCCTAGATGAGGAGTATCTCCAGTATAACACGTACACCTATGCTCTGATCAATTCATTTCTTTTCCTTTTATCCACATCATAAAAAGAAGTCACAAGAGAGCTCACTGAGATGAAACGTCGTTCTTGCAAGGTGGGAAGCCACAAGGTTGATAATATAGTAAGGAAACTGCCCCTTTGCTTTGAGTAACTTTATGAGTTGGCAAAATATTTTCAATCCTTTACAGCTAAGCTTCAAAAAGCCCTTCTGAAAACAAAAACATGGCAAAACATATAAAAGACAAGGCGAGCAAGAAACTCTCCAGCACACAGCGAGCTCTGTTCCTGTGTTCCAGGCAGTGACCCATCAAGAGATGTCACTCTCTGGAGAAGAAAGCGTGGGGCTGTCTCCTGGCGCTGCTAGCATGGCTTGTGGCTGAGTGACAGGCAGCTGTGCTGGCCCTGTGCCAAGCGGGATAAGCTCTCCCTCCAAAAGCCTCAGTACAGCAGCTTGCTTTTTTTAGGGGGAGGGGGGACACAACCAAAACACAAAAAATCCACAAAAAAAGCATGCAGAGTTATGGACACATCCGAGGTACAAAATAGCATTCTCCGAGGTCAGCTGCACATCCAAGCCTGCATTTCTGCAGTGTTTTAGTCAGAGGCAGCCCTTTCCCAGGGGACAGCAAGGTCTAGTCTCAGCAGAGCTGTATGAGGGTCACCTGGGAAAAGCCTTGCTGATCCATTTTCTTTTTGTACTATGCATAAGCCTCAGGGGCGCACACAGCAGCAACAAAGCCAGCACCACAGCTGAGGAAGAGGAGCTTCACCACACCTGCCTGTTGAGATACCCACCAGCTACAAAGATTCTTTACCACCTCTTCTAGCATGCTTATGTTAATGACTGATTAAAGTTTCGGTCTCTCTTCAGTCATAAAACTGTCAACACAATTAAACGTGTCAGAAAGGACAATCTGACTTCCATCCCCTACGTTCAAGGTAACTCCAAGCCCAGCTTCAGTCCAAGAAGCACCCAGCTGCATTCAGGGCATACCAGACACTGGAAGTCTTTGCAGAGAGCCATTCTAAGCATCTGAACCATGAGACAATTCAGCAGAAGTTCACAGCTTATTAGTCCCTGCAGTACTCAACAGGAGACAGAAATCTACAGGAAATTACGTTGATTAGGTAGCATTACACATTTACAGGGAGCAGGATTTAAAGTAGTTTATTTAGAAGCTGTCTCAGGACTTCTGTGTACTGACTATTAATTACAGCTATAACTAGCACAGGGACTGCGTTAGGTGATGCTAATGAATACCTGTCTCTTGTAGGTGTGTGACTCACTGACTCTACCTGCAGGAGAGAAGACTGGCGGTAAGAGGATCTGTAAACTACAGAAAGACTTCTAGGATACCAGTTGTGAGGAGACACTTGGGCATAAATTGAGCCACAGGTTTTATTACAGCCAGGCTCCAAGCAGTAGGAGCTTGCTCTGTCTTGCTTTGCATCGGAATGGGAATCTCTCCTTCCTCACCAGCTGCCTTCCCTTTTGGATTTAGAGTTTGAAAATGCTGATCCCCGTATTCATGATTCATGAGCTCTTCCCTGAAGGAGACAAGAAGTTCTGAAGTTCCTCCTCAGTGCCAGCCACCACCACCCTCTCCAGTGGTGAGAAGAGTCACAGAAACAGAACAGTAAGCAACAAGCCTCGCAGGGGCAGGGGACAGGTGAGTGATCTTGATGGAGAATCCAGGAGGAGTGATCTTCAGAGAGCTGCAGAGAGTGAAGGATGCTCTGAGAAACAGCAAATACCTGAAACCTCCCAGAACAACAAACCTGGGACCTGACAGCACATATTTACTGACCAGGCCAAATCTAGACAAATCTATTACCGTAAAGGTGGATGTGGAGAGTGAATATGAGGATACTGGCACAGGTGCCAAAGCACTGCTGGATCAAAACAGACCTTGCAATGCTGCCTGGGTGTCCCAATTACTGATGGTATAGACACTTGACATTGAAGGTCCTTTAAAAACATGATATGCAACAGTTTCTCAAAAAACAACTTTTGCACACTCTGAGCAAGAGTAGATCCCATTATAAGGAAGGGGTAAAAGGTACCTTCCTAGGGTACCAAACAAAACAACAGGGTCCTTCCAGTGCCCCTCAGAGTCCTTAGATCACCTGTAAAGCCTAATTTTATCACTCAGCGTCACAAATATACTCATCACTTCCACTCCAACTTGTTCACATAGTTAAGCAAAAAAGTCAACAGTCATGCTTGTGTGCTGCTCATCCTGTAGATGTGCAAAGGTGAACACAGGGCAGACAGATGTCAAATACAGTCAGGGTGAGCAATCAGCCGTACCCACATCATGTTTTCATTGGCAATCATGTCCAACCCTCACGCTGAACTTTAAAGACAGCATTAAGGATGCAAGTGCCCTATGCAGAGCTGCTTTAGTCATTATAGCAAAGCAAAAGAAATCTGACTTGATGTCAGTCCTGTCCAGGAATCAAAGTGTATCAAAGTCTCAACAAACCCTACTGTCTTCCAGATGACCTCATTACTGAAACAGAGCACTTCAGCTCTCAGCAGTTCCCTGTCTGGTTTTTTCTCTTGCTCCTGCCCACACATAGCCCTTACTGATCTCGTTCTCAATCAGGTCTGCTCTCCAGCCCCTCTTTCATTTGCTAAGAAAGGACAGATTCCCATTGCATTGCAGATCAATATCTTATGGTCCACGAAGAGGAGAAAATGGCAAAACATCACAGAGGATTGCTACGTGCGTTTCTCCAAAGAGTTTGGCCTGCTGCACAGAGCCACTGATCTCTGCTCATTACTCACAACAGAGAACAGCCGCACATCCGCACTGAGCAGGGTGTAGCGGCTTTCCCCGTGCTCCCGGCTGAGCAGGTTTCCTCCAGCTTCTTGCTTGTGGGACAGAGGCATCTAGTGGCTGAGCCCCATAAAAGCAAGGTAAAGCCACAGCAACACAACTTGCAGCTACACTGCAATTAGGGGTATGTTGGTAGCTTAAGTGGGATGCAGCTGCTGCCGACATGAAGACAGATTCATTACAAAAGTGCTAGGCTATTAACTGCTCTACCCAGGCTAGCATGTCATAAAGCAAAATATAAGCACACAGTATCGGGCACACCAGCTCAGACAAAATCCTCCAGTACCACCTTTCATCTCTGATGCTCAGGCAGTATACTAGCAAACACATGTGGCAACATGCCCTAACATAGTCTCATAACTCCCAGAAGTCAGCAGCTCAGGCACCTCTTGTGCACAAGCACAGTTACCCGACAACCTTCACATTTGTGACACTGTTCAAGGCTTTACAGACATACACTGCAGCCCTTTTCAGATGTCTCTTTTCCAGTCTGAATAGCCCCAGCCTAGCTATTTAGTGCTTGCATATTTAGTGCTTGCACATAAGCCATTCCACATAGCTGATAACCTTTTTTTTTTTTTTTTGGCCTGATTAGTTCTATAACTTGCACCCTTTCTAGTTCTGCTATCCTGTTTGAGACGAGATCTGAAATAAACACAAACTAAACACCTGAGAAGCATATGAGCCACAGACATACGTGACTGCATTCTTGGTTTTGTGCTCTTTTCCCTTCCTAGTAACACTGACTTCCTTTTCCCTGCTAGTGAGCAGTAAGGTGGTGTTTTCACAGAACCACCCACTGCATCTCTGAGATCTGATTGGGAATTGCTGGCTCAAAGCCCGCCACTGTGTGTGTATATATAGAGTTATAGAGAGAGGGGCTTAACATCTGGCCACAATGAATGCAGGCAGGATATAGGTGAGCTGTGCCTCAGATATACTATCAATATAGTCAACTATCTTAGTTCAGCTTCTGTGACTGGTATTCAGAATTTGATCTCTTTATAGAAGCTGCTAAAAGAAAAACAATCAGTGCCATCTGCAATCATGTTTACTATGAATTGGAAAAAAATAATCCAATAAAAAAAGATGCTTTTTCCCTCTTCTGGATATCCTTCTAAAGTGAAAAGGTTTACCATCATAATGCCAAGATACAACACTTGCTTTACCTTCCAAAGCCACATCTACTTATCTTCAGGAATGGCACTAAGATCTTCAATGACTTAATACAGGCTTGAGTTTTTATTGCAATCAAATACAGTGAGCCATGGCTCTAATATTAAAGAATAGCAAAGTTTCTAGAATTATCACTGTGTTATACATAGCATTACAGCTGAAAAACATCCAATATCCAAAATTGTTATTTTAAAAGAGGAAAAGGACATCTTTGACTTTGATTTTTCATATGTCTTAGGAAATCAATCCTAAACATGTAGTATCTTTAGCCAAGCTGCTGCTGAATAAATAACGTGTAAAAGAGGTTCATAAATACAGCTGGGAAGCTTCTCACTTTTACTCTGTACTGTCTGAAGCTTTAGCACAAAGGTACCAACACAAAAAAGAAACAAAATAAAGCAGAGATGGGGAGATAAATGACACAACTTGGATTACATCTCTTAACTGTCCACAAAAATTGGTAGTAGTTTTGTAAATACACCAAGACATCCCTGGGGCGATTTTTCAGCAGATGAAAGCTTTCCCACCACTCAAGCACTTTGCCTCTACTGTTTTCCAGGACATTCACACACAGAGTGAGGATGACCGTGCCCTGTGGAGCACTTCCACACACAGCCTCCCAAACCCCCTTTTCAGGCTGACAAGGCTATGAAGGACACTTTATCCTTGCTCACTGCACTCCCTCACATACAGCATGCAATTGCAAAGGCAAAACAAGCAACCCTCATATTTATTATTACAGGATTACCATGCCAAGCCCATCTGGCCCACAGCATGGAGGCCACTGCGCGAGGTTGATCCAACCCTGAGAGGAGCCTACGGAGAGGGGTAGATGCCAAACCACCATTTTAGAAAAGCCACTTGCAAATTCACATCTACACTGCCCAGTTTGGGCACCTGCTGACGAGATTAGCAGTAGGTGAGATTACAGAATTGACAGATGCCTACAGCCAGTGAAGGACAGTGACCCCAGGACACTCTCAGGTAGGAGGTGTTTCAAAAAGCCCTCAGGCAGGATGCCAAGTAGTCTGTAGATAAGTGTAACATCTGGCAGAGATTTGGGATTCACATCCTCACTGTAATGAGGAGGGAGCAGATACCCAGACATCCCGGGATTTTCTTCAGGGTGGACTGTGAAACAACAGTTTTACCCATGTAACTACAGGAACCACAGATACTACCAGTCCAGTAGGGACCACCAACAGCCAGAATCCTTATGCTGCTAGAATTCAGTAAGGATTTGTCTTTTGGACAATGTTGTGGAGCAGAAAATATTACACACTGTTCTCACAGGTAGAAAGTTGTTGAGATGTCTTTTCAACCACTGATTGCAAGTCACTTCAGAAACAGAATTTTCTAGGGCTAACTGTGATGGGACTGCCAGGAAGGCTACCAGAGCCTGCTTTCTCACCATTTCCTCTGTCTACTCCGATAGCTGCTTCCACACAACATTCATCTCTAGATGTGTTCTGAACAGATTTGCTTTAATCACTTTTTTCCCCCCAGTGAATTCAGCATGACCCTTTTCAGACAAAGTAAACAAAAAAGCCGCCCCCGCCCCCCATCACCCCAAAATGACTGGGATGGAATGAGAACACAGGAACAGCTTCTCTCTCAGGCTCATTTCCTCCTTTCATTCCCTATTCTGCATGGGCTGGTTACTAAGGATGAATCATGAGTCACTTACCCAGGCTCAGGGGGACAGCCACAGTGAGACACTCTGGATTTATCCTGGGCAGCAACAGGTCCATTGAAGCCTAAGTGACCACAACAATTGAGAAAATAACATACTGAAACACAACTCCCTGGCAGGGTGCATGAAGAGAACTGGCAGAATGATCTGGGAGAAGCGTCTCTGTCTTTAAGTGATCCGGGGGGAGGAAAAAAAGAATATGGAAGGAATCAAAGATGAAAGAAAGATTCCAAAGCTGAAATTGTGTGCCTTATGCTGGAAGTTAATACTGAACTGTGCCTGGGGGAAGGAGGGCATAGAATATTGTTTTGACCTGCAGGTGGAAGGGAAGACCGTAATACAGGGCTATAAGCAGAAGACCCCACATTATTTTTGCTGAGCTGCCTCTCTGAATACTAAAGCTGCACAGTCCATCTCCCTGCCTTGAATGCAAGGCAATGCTGACATGATTGAAATTCACTAAACAAGAAACAGCTGAGTGGAAAAGGAACTGAAAGTGAACATAATTGGGATTCCCTCTTTTCTGCTTGTTGCTCCCCATCTCCTGCAATAACTTTTTTTTTTCTTTTCTTTGAGCTCTGATTTTACAGATTGTAATAAAGAATGGACACATGGACAGAAAACCAGAATCCCTTAGATAACACGACTGTCCCAAGCATGAATACAGTGACCTAATGTATTCCCATGGGTGTTTTCGATCACCACCGAAAGGTAAATTCTTATGATCTGCTGTTTCCCCTAAACCCACCCAGATGGATTCAGCTCCTGCAAGGGGCAGTGCCACTGCATTTAGACCTCTACAAGCCACCAAGAGCTTCAAGCTCAGACACATTCATTTGCAGTTCCCCGAGAGACACACGGGCAAGCCTGCAGAGCTAGAAGTGCTGGGGAGCCCCAAAGCTGTGCCTGTCATGGACTTCAGTGAGCCAGACTCCAGGCAGGGATGTCACAATCCTTCTCAGGCCTACAGGGTCAGGAAAAGGGGAGCCGAGCACAGTGTTATAGCAGGCAGAAAGGCAACAAGGCCTGGATTCAGACATACAGCACGAGGACAACTTAATCCAATGAATGCTATCCTGTTGCCAAAGGTACACTGTACACGGCTGGCTGCGTGGGGTACACGGCTACAAGATGACTGCAGGGAGACCCCCAACACCAGTACAACATCCCAAATGCTATGCAGCTGTGGAAAGCACTGCTCAGGCCTATGAGTCATAGGGACCTACCCTACATTCACAAGGAAGACCTGGCTTAGCCAGCACAGGTGAGATGCAGCAGCTCAGCAAGGGACAGCAAGGAAGAGACCCCGTCCCTCATCCAGGCCCAGCCCTAAACTGAGCTGCTGGAGGGGAGCAGAACTCAATATATGCTCCTTGGACTGACCCTCTGCCACCACAACCACATGGTACCCATCCCCACAAGACCTCAAAATCCCCAGGGCCGGCTGCAAGGGGCCCCAGCCCCCCAACGGCCTTCAAGTCCCACACAGCCAGCCAAGCCCAACTGCCCCTAAACACCACAGGGCCAGCTGTAAGGGGCCCCTAAATGGCACAGGGCTCCCTAAACCCCACAGAGCAGCTACATGGGGCCCCTAAACCCCACAGGGTCAGCTGCAATGGGCCCCCAAACACCACAGGGTCCTCTAAACCCCACAGGGCCAGCTGCCAGGGGGACCCCAAACTCTGCAGGGCTCCCTGAACCCCACACCGTTCTCTAAGCCCCACAGGGTCAGCAGCCAGGGGGACCCCAAACACTTCAGGGCTCCCTAAGCCCCACAGAGTCAGCAAAAAAACCCAAACCAATCCCTAAACCCCACAAGGCCAGCTGCAAGGGGCCCCTAAACGCTGAAGCGCCCCCCAAATCCCCCAGGGCCAGCCGAACAGAGCCTCTAACCCCCGGGGAGCCCGCCAGAGGCAGCTGCAAGGGGTCCTTAACCCCGAGAGGCTCCGCACTCCCCACGGAGCCGCGAGGCGCCGCCTCAGCGCCGGGAACGGCGGGACCGACAGCAGCGCCCGCTCCCTTCCGGGGCGGGGCGGGCCGGGCCGCGGCCCAGCGGAGCGGAGCGCGGCGGAGCGGGCACGGCGGCACCATGATGGCGCAGCGGGCCCTTCCTAACCCCTACGCGGACTATGACAAGTCCTTGGCCACCGGCTACTTCGACACCGCCGGGAGGGTGAGCGGGGCCGGGGTGAGGCAGCCGGGGCGGGAGCGGGCCCTTCCCGGCCCCAGCTGGGCAGCAGGGGCCCAGCCCGGCCCTGAGGTACCCGAGGGTTTCCAGCGGGGACCTGCCAGGTTTAAAACCACCCGGTGCCCTAGTTACGCGCCCTCCAGGTAGCTCCAGCTTACCAAAACCCCATCCGCCTGCCGGTGTGGCCTTCACTTTTAGTGGTGGGGGTTTTTTTCTCCACAGCTGACCCCTGAATTCACACAGCGGCTGAATAACAAAATCAGAGAGCTGCTGCAGCAGATGGAGAGGGGCCTCAAGTCTGCCGACCCGCACGACTGCACCGCGTACACCGGCTGGGCAGGTAGGGCACCTGCTTGGGCTGCGTCAGATGGGGCAGGAGCTCTCTGGAGCCCACTTCTAGGTCAGGCCGAGGCAGACTGTTGGTTTGTTGCGGTGTTTGAACGATCATGTTAGACTTGTGTCAAGAACAGTGCTTCTTCTGGCTGTTTTAATCCATTAAAGGGCTGTCTTTCTCAGGACTGTGGTTTTGGAGGTTTCGAGCTGCAGAGGGAAGACTTTAGTGTTGCAGGGCACAGCTGGGGCTTCTCTTGGTTGACAGTCCCAGACTTATGCCAAGCCGTCACCTGCTTGAGAGCAAACACGGGAGCCTTCGAAGGGACTGGCTCCAAATCTGGCTGTAGTGGGGATGGCGACAAGTAAACCAGTGCTTTGTGAAGTAGGCAGATACTTGAGATAGGTCATTTACCCGCAAAAAGACCTTGCATATGGCAGCGGTGAGCTTATGGCCTGAGATAATGTCTGTCTTTTCTGTTTGGGCCGAGTTTTATCTTACGACATTGTCTGATTGGCAGGTTGCGCCATTCCTGTGCCCCAGGTAGTGCCCCTCCACTTAGCCAGGGCTAGTTCTGCTCCCGTATCTGCTGGAAGGAGCAGAAATGCAAATGTGAGTATTACGAAGGATGAAAACCTTCCTCACACTAACTCTTGTGTGCAAAGCTTCCAGGAGCTTGTCTTTCTCTTGTGCTGCATTTTCAACCTGGTTTTCCTTCCTTGAGAGTGTGCCCGACCTTCTGCCTCCTATTTTTTCCCACTGGAGCCAGGGAGGACACACCTTTCTCTGCCACTTCATCCTTGGCTACTGCTGCATGCTTTGTCAGCTTTTCTGCCTTCTGCGCTGTGCCAGGCTCTAGGGAGGGACCCTGGGGTAGTTGTGATTAACCTCATGGTTGCTGCAAGATGTTTCATTGCTCCGCGGGGTTTTGGGAGGGGGGACAGTACACTGCAATCCTAAATGGCAATTTTCTACATTATAATCTGGGTGTGGCTGGCTTGCACTTGGATGCTGTGGAACTTGCTTGGGAAAATGGTGTTCATTTGCACTGGTGCTGAACTAACGTTGCAGCTTGATGACAGCAATGCCAAAAATGCCTGCTTAAAAATTTTAGTAACGTAGACAGGCATAGACAGGCACTGAGAGTGCTCTAGAGCAGTTCCTGTGAAATGGTAGGATGCCAGTATTAAATTCCAGCGTGGGAGAGCATTGATTTTATCAGTTGCTGCCTGGCAGCACTCTGCTGCTCCTGCCTGTGAATTTATGCATTTTGGTTCAGTGCTGGCTGATTTCACCTTGGGAGACAGGTTTAGTCTTCCAGCCTGTGTGACCCTGCTGAGGTCCCCTCAGATGAAAAGCACTCCATACATAAAGATGGTCTTCAGTCATGAGGGTGCTACTTGGCATGATGGCAGTCAACCTCTGGCCAGAATAATTCAGGAGATAAAAATTAGCTGATATTGGGAATACTCTGAAATTCTGCGGGGAGAACGTAAACACCTTTCCCCAGAGGCCATATTCCTTTCCTTAGGGTGGCCTTGAGGAGCATCATGTTGGAAAGTGACTGCAGTTGTGCAACAATGGTTGAGAGCTCTGGTAGGATTTCAGCTCAGTTTTATTTGGAAGGGAGTTTCTTAAGAGGGATTCTTCTTTTTTTCTGCCCACAGATCATTCCTTATTGGGCACACAACTTTGTTGCCTTGGCTAATGGGATTAGCAAAAAAACCATGGACAGATTTCCCACAGGTCACAGCCTGTGAAGTAAAGTTTGCAGATACTACGCTGTATCTTTGTCACCCTCCCTTCTTTTCTAATCCTAGCTATATTAATTTATTCAGTACTGGTTTCCAGAGATGAAATTAATTGGGCCAAGACAGCAGCTTTTTCCTGTAATTGCTTATGTAGGAAAGGCTTGTTGAGTATCTTCTCATGTAAATCATTGCCCAGCAGTCTGAAATGAACCCACACTCTTGTGGCCACTAATGAGAGAGATTTGAAATACGGCTCTCTTAGCACAAACTCTGCGTGAAATGTAACATATTAGAGTGTACTACATTACACCCAGTAATACACAGCATATGCTGGCATTTTACTTCGGTGCCTGTTGCCTTCCCAACACACTTGACAGAGCCCTGTTCCCTCAGCCTGCATGTGTGCCAGCGAAGCCATGGCTTCTTGGCACTTGAAGTTGGAGCAGAGGGAGGGAAGGACTTCTGTTTTCAGCTCAGAGGCAGTGAAAACACACTTTGGATCAAGATTACCCAGTGAATGGCTGAACGCCCTCAAAACACATTTCAATCAGTTTGTTACAGTTTCATTAAGTTCCCCATAGAGATCAGGGCCCTGTAGGCAACACCTGGTGCATGCCTGGGTATAAACCAGGCTTGGCTGTGGTATTCTGTTTTGTCTTTTATAGCTAGAGTGCAGTAAGAGCTTTTGTGGTCTTAATCGGTTTCGCTGGTATCTGAGTGTTGACTGAGGGAATGTAAACTGCCGTAAGCTAATTCTGAGTCAGTAGCAGTTCAAATCCTGGCAGAAGTACAACTGCCTCATCTGTTTTCAAATAGATTTTCATGAGGGTGCTGAAGAGTATATACAGGTGTGGTGGTATTTCTTAGCGTAGGAGGCCTTGCTCCAATGACTGCCACGACTGGGAGCACAGATGATGGAAAGGGGATGGAAGGTTCCAATGGAAGGAGACTGATGTCACTCCTGTAACCTCTTAGCTGACTGCAGAGGCTAGGAAGCTCCCGTGTCTGGTGCGTGCTGGACTGTTGTGTCCTTCCCAGACAATGAGGTGATCTGCCACCTGAAACGGAAGAGATTCCCCTTCTTCTATGTTACAGCAGTGCCTCTGGAATTTGCTTCCCATGCAAGCATTCCCTTCTTTAGCCATGTCATAGTCATGGCTTTCAGAGCTTCAGGGCCTCTGAAACAGACCAGTGAGTCCAGCTGGCCTGCCCCACCTGTGGCTTTTGGCTGGCCTGTTGGCAAGTGGAGATGAGGAGCTGGGCTGAGTTGCCTTTTGAAAGGACTCTTCAAAAGATACACCAGAGGAAAGAAAAGTCATTTAATAATGGATAGAAATTCTGACCGTACCAGTTCAGGAAGGCTTCTAGAAAAACACCTTTCATTCACTTTAGCGCAGTATCTTAGTTTTAACCTCAGAACCCAGAGAACTTGCATCCTCTTAAGAGTTTGGTTCAGAAAAACAAAATAATCCCTACAGAATAAGAGGCAGTGAGGCTGCGTTTGATGAGAGAATAGAGTGCCTTGTATCACACGCATAAACCACATTCCTGCCAAGTGCTTGGTGAGTAGTGTGAAATCTCCATTCTCGGAGATAGTCACTATTTGACTGGACAAGGTTCAGAGAGCGATGGGATGTAAAATTGAAGCTGGCCTTACTTTCAGATGTTTGGATCAGATCACTTCCACAGATCTCTTCTAACCTAGTCTGTTGCACAGTTCTGTGATGCGGTAGGTAATGGGTTGGTTTAGTTTGGACTGGACTGGTGGTGGGTTGGGGTTTTTTTGGGGGGGTGGGGGGTGCAAGGGAATCTTCTTCTGTAAAAAGTTTTACAAAAGAAGTGTTGTTACCCAGGTTTTAAGGCTGAAAAAGCTGAGGCATCCTGAGAAATGCCCAGTGTCCCACAATGCGCTAGGAAGGCAAGCAGTAAGCTGTAGTAAAATGCACCTGCAGCTGCCCAGACAATTCTGAACGTGGCATGATACAGCCCTCCAGAGGCGGTGTCTCGCTGTCCCATTCAGCATGGCTTTGGCATGACTTCTGAGCACAAGATAACATCCATGCATCTGCACCAGAAAAGATGCTTATATCCTTTGAGCTGGGCAGTAGAGCTATGCCACCCCCTCTGTAACTTTTACCCTATGCCTGACTCATTACGAGTGACATCAGTTTTCTCAGCAGAAACCATCAGGCTTCATAACTATGTGCAGAGACCAGTTTCCACTTCTTTCTTCTGTGTTGACATTCTGCTTTGAGGGTGCTGGCTGACTTCCCTGGGTCAGCACAAGAACTCTGAGCTGTTTATTACTGTAGATGGTAGGTTTGGAACTGGTCCAAATTAGGTCAAGAAATCTCCTCATGTGGCAACCTAGTGTCCCGTGTGAAAGGACCACGTTTCAGCTCAGCCCCTGGTGGACAAGGAGGTGTGTTCAGAACAATCTGATGGACATCCGTGCTGCTGCTGGCAGCGAGGGGACTGCAGGGAGCTGACACCAAGCCACGCTTCCTCTCAATGTTATCCACTCTATTCAGTGTGAAGGGGAAGCTTTGTCTCACTACTGCTGTTCTCCCACCAGCAGAATTGTTTGCAGTGGTAGTGCAATCCAACATAAAAGAGCAAGGTTAAACTTGCAGGGTAGGTGAGGCACAGCTTTACTTCTCTTTGATCAACAGAATGGTCATATGGATGAGAGATTCCCTCAGCCTGCTGCAGTGCTTTAGCTCTTGAGCAGGACCTTCTTTGGTATCTCCAGTGATGTCTGCTCTGTTGAAAGCAATGGTTGCTAAAATCAGGGCCATCAGCACTAGCCAACTGGTACAGCTGGTGCAAACAATTCCATTTTCTACTATGTACATTTAAGTCTCCTCTGCCCCACTCAAAAGAAATCTCTAATGCACAGTACCCCTCTGCATCTACAATACTGCTCATAAAAGACAGCAAGAAGAGAGGTGGTGTTTAGTGTCCTGCTGAAGATGTGAAATTAACAGGCTTTGTGAGAGACAAGCAGAATTTATTTTTGCCTCCTGGTTTCCTGCAGTGAGCAAGCATCTCAGGCATTAACACTCCAGCGTATTGGCTTCCTACGCACTAGAGGTTACAGTTTCAGTCATCAGAGCCCTGCTAAAAGATACGCTGTCAGTAGCACGTGTTCACTGTTGTTCTGCACCAAATGACATCTGATGCATCCTCCATCACATGTGGCTATGCAGTAGGTCTCAACAGTGCAAGAAGCAAAAAAAATCGAAGAAACCACAACAAAGAAAGTCCAGTAGCAATCAGTAAACAGAATAAAGCCCATACATCTTTGGCAATAGCAGGCCACAGGCAGCTGCTGCATGGCAGTTCTGCTGGAAACAATCAGGAGTCTCCGAGGTCACAAAAAAAAGGTCACAATTCCAACTGGGACACTGAACACGGACCTCCAGGGCACACAGAAATGGAGCAGATCCACTGCTTACCTAGACCCATTTAACTGATGATGCTGTGTTTGTATAGCACTTGAAGCATGCCAAACAAACAACCAGTCAGCTGGCAAACCCTACCTCGTCAGTTGGGGTGGGGAAGGTATTATTGGAAAGGGAGCAAGGCAGAGCTGTGGAATAGCTTCTGGAGAGCAACACTGCGTAGCTGAGCCAGGTTCTTCAGATGGAACTCTCTTGTCTCCCAACTGCACTGCCTCTGAAATATGCTGCCTACATCTAGGCACACAGGTCAGTATAGGCTATTCCCCACCCTGGTGACTGTGTTTTGTATCCCTCTGCATACATCTGTAAACATTGCCTCTTTATGCATGGATATGGCCTCCTTTGCTGGCCTTCCTTCCTTTTAGGCTCACAGGTAGCAACGGAGCAAGCAGTGGGCTAAAGGCAGCACTGCAGTGTGCCCTTCTGATCGGCTTGGGTGTATGAATTCCTTGAGGAATGAGTTGAGAAAACTGGCTTTAGATTCATTTTTTAAGGCCTTTGGGTTTTAAAGGAGAAATGAATGACTTGGGGAAGCAGCTTATCCCTTCCATCCTTCAGTGTATGTAGGTCAGTGGTTTTTTGAAGTCTTTTCCAAAGATGCTTGGGCCTGGGAGGAAAGGGGGCAAGAAATGTTTTAAAAGAGGAGAGGCAAAGAAGTCAGAGGAAAATGATGCTGAAACATTTACTTTCTAAGAATTCAATTATAGCAGTGGTCTCAGCAAGGTAGTTACATACATAATTAGGGTGGTATGATGGCAGTGGGAATAGAAGCTACTTACAAAGCAAAAAGTTATGTATTAAAGCAGGTAAGTCAAGAGTGCAAGTTGTGCTCAAACAGCTATCAGGCCTATTAAAGGCTAGAAGCTGTGTTAGTTGCTGAATAAATCAAGGAGAATCACTTGACATTTGCTAGCTGGAAGAGGAGGGTTCCCCTTTAAAGAAGGGCTTCATCTCCACATCCTCATAGACTTGAGCAATGACACCGTACATCTGAGCTTTCTCTGGAAATACTAACGCTGAACTGCTTAGAGAGAGGACAAGGTTATTAGCTTCAGCAGGAAATGGAAATTTGCCCGTAATAGACACACAGAATAGAATTGTCTGTAGTGCGAAGCTTTGGAGCTTACCCATGCAAAATGAGAAAATGATCTAAATTTAAAATTGTCCTCAGTATCATGGAAAGGGATTTTGCAGCATGCTTGTCTCCCTTCACCTTACCACATCAAAACCTGCAGAGATTGGCTTAATTAATTTAGGCTTAAAAGCAGGACCTCAGTCCTCTTAGAAATGGTTACTGTTAAGGGGAGAAATAAGCTTTTCTCAAAGTGATATAGGCCAGTACCTTTCTTCAGTGCATGTTTGAGGATGCCTTCCAGATCAGAAGGACAGTTCAAATGTGGCAGATCTTTCAGACACAGCCTTACTGAGGACTCTTCAGTTACCTACTAAAAGCTTCCAAGACCTGGATGAAGACAGGGCAGAGGCAAAGGACAGCAATTGATGTGACTTCTCAGTAGTGGAGTTGCTTCTGTAGCTGGCCAGCCAATTGAAAATCTCCAGGGAAGACCATGCAGCCTTTTTCAGCATGCAAGGTAGCTCTTTCTGTTTTGGACAAGGGCTCATATCATGAATGATGTGCTGCAGAGGAGAGTAAGACAGCCCTTTTCTTTTCTAGGATGCACTGGTGTCCAGGGAGCTGTAAGAACCTTGCTGGTGCTTCCCCTGGGGGCACGGGTGGGGTTGGGGGGAAGCCAAGTAGAATGTCTTAAGGTTGCTGCTTCTCAGTGCTGATCATGTGTCACTTTCTAAGATATCCAATCCAAGCTAAGTGATCCAGCCCTTTACTTCCTGGCATGAGAAAAAATAATTGAGATAGGGCAACAACTCAGTGCTGCTCTGCTGCAAGTACCATCTTGCTCAAAGATGATTTCTTTTTTCTTCCACTGTTTAGCAACAGTCCCAGGTACAGCTGATAGATTTAGGTGGGTTTGCCTATGTTTCATCTTTTGCTCCTTGCTACTAAAACTGTATGTAACCTGTGTATCAGAAGCTCTGCTGTCCTCCAGGACCTCCTGGATCAGACAATGCTGTTTGTCTTGATCTGCAGTCCACTCATGAGCAGCATCAGGTACAACAAGGTCACAAAGCAGGAAAAGAGGCTGTGGGTTATGCTCCTGGATGTGACCAAGAAGTCTGTCTAGAAGGCTTATGCTCTAGATGAGGCTGAAGGACAGGCTTTTAAGTTTGTTAAAATAGCCAGGGCACATAGTGGAATGGGTAAACTTTTCTGGTGGGTGCAACCTTTATGTTCCTTTTGCAGGCATTGCTTTGCTGTATTTGCACTTGCATGATGTGTATGGAGACCCAGCCTACCTTCAGGTGGCCCACGAGTACGTGAAGAAAAGCCTGAGCTGTCTGACAAAACGATCCATCACTTTCTTGTGTGGAGATGCTGGGCCCCTGGCAGTGGCTGCTGTTGTCTACCACAAACTGCAGAACCAGAAGCAATCAGAAGACTGCATCACTCGGTAAAACGCTTGGTTATGCCTGTGACTTGAAGTTCCTCTTGCTCATAAAGGTGGTTTGGGCTTGTAGCGGGCACTCTCCACCAAGCCTGAATACATTTTGTTGCAGTCTTATCTGAGAGAGAAGCCAGTAACTTAGTGAGCCAGCACAAACTTGGTGAAAGAGCTAGCTCAAAGACAAACACACTTGCCTGTCAGCCTGCAGAGCAAGGATATTGTTCAGCTGGTATTGCCATCTTAAAAATTCCAGTAAGCACAGAAAGAAGAAAAAAAAAAAAGACAAACAAACCAGGTGAGGTTTGGTATTTTTTCGGAACCCTTAAATTTAGCTTTACAGCCATTTTGATGAAAAGGAGAAATGTGGTAGGATTATTAGATTAATTTTGTAACTTGCTTTCACTTGCTATTTATTAGTTGACCTTGACTTAAACCTAAGATGGAAAGCATCCCTTTCAACTGCTGAATGCAGCTGGTTATGATTCATTTAGTTCCATTTCCTGCCTTTCCTCAACTGTTTCCAAATGTATTTTTGTTGGGTACTTCAGAAAAGCACAGACAAGCAGTCCTACAGTCAGATCAGCATGTGGCAGAGGAAGGAGGAGATGCAGTTGCAAGCTTTTGTTGCTTAAGGGAAATCAGTTTTGAGAAGGTGAGAAAGTCCTGTAAAGAGTTTCCATTTACGTACGGTCAGCACAAAAGCAAGACAAAACCCCTCACATTTCAAAACAACACTAAGTGCCTTTAAGCAGCCGAGCAAGTGATGCATAATTTCAATTTAAAAAGCCACGGGTGGGAATCAGAGGTGCCTGTATGGTTTGGACAGCAAGTTCCCACTCCTGTAACTAAGAATAGCTTCTGGTTTATGTGGATAAAGTCAGTCTGAGGACAGAACTCTCTTCTTTATTTTTTAAATAATCTGTCGTTTAGGTTTTGCTTAATACTGTATCAGAGTGGTGAATCTCACTACGAGTAATGTATTTGCTAACAAAAAGGGAACTAATCTATCAAACATTACAGGCCAGTTGTGGTCAATGCATAAGCCCCAAGTTGTGAAAAAACCCTAATTAATGTTTTCTTGCTGTAGATCTCTCCTCCCCGTATCCCTTCTGTTCTGCCTACAGTTTTGTGGCAGAATGGGAACTCATTATTAATTCTGCACTGCCATCTAATGGCATAATAAAGGCAGAGCCGTGGAAATTGGTTTCTTCATACATCTGAGAGGAGGAAAAAAGAAAAATGTGGCTTTCTCGAAGAAACAGTTACATCCTTACTTTGCCACTAATTCCCAGAGCAGTTAGCCTGACCATGCTACCTTTAAAAAGAGAGTATTTCTTTAAGAAATAGTTCCCTTAATAAAACTCCTAAGTGGGTTTTGCATATGCTGTTTAGTTACAGACCAGTTGCTTATTTATGCAGTGCAAGTGCATAGAGAGTGCACTTCTGTTGCAGCTGTGGAGAAGGAGGGCCTCTCCATTTTGTTCTCAGTCTTTTAAAGCACCTCATCTTTACTGAGCCCGAGGAGGGAATCCATCAGCCAGTTTTTACCTGCAGTGGAAGAGACAGAACCTTGTGTTTTCTTACCTCCTTGCTCTTGCCTAAATGAGTTAATGACCAACAAATGTGCTTTTATGCTCTGGAGAGACTAATGTTTCAGGGCGTCCCATTTTCCAAGAGCCTGTGAAAATCTGAGCTGTGTTCCAGGAGTCCTCTTTTCACCGCCATCTCCCACCAATTCAGAAGGTCAAAGATTTGCTTTTAGAGCCAGTAGCATACAAAACTCGCATCTTGCTCTACAGCTGTCTCACTTCCCTTCTGTCCAGAAACTACTGATTTTTGAGAGTTGAGGTAATAGGCTGATATGTGAGCAGGAGTGGCTCTTCCTTTCAGGGACCTGTATTTACCCCCTTACACCCAAGAAATGCATTCTGCATGCAATCAGTCCAGCAGTATCCCCGGCATGTCTTGCTGCATGCACGCCATGCAGCCCTGCCCCACATTTCAGAAACAATAGAAACTGCTGGCAGGCTTCCTCCCCTGATTATCCTGGCTGGGAAAGCAGCTAGAGGTAGACACAACAATGTGTAAGGAGCAAGAACAGTAGCTCCAGCTGCTCTGGATTTCCCCATGAAAAGAAGGTTTCACATCCAGACCTCAGAAAATCCCTGCTATGGGTATTACTATTTATCCACCCACCCATTCCTTCTATTGCACCTGACATTTCCCTGACATCTCAGAGCCAAACAACATCACCAGCCAGCATCTCTTCTGGCCAGCGTGCTGCTGGCCAGTCCATCTGTCAAAACACTGTTTTCTTCCTTGGAAACCCTCCTCTCTATCTGCCTTCCTTGGACTTGGGGACAGGGGACATGAGGAGACAGCAGGGCTTTGCTTTCAGCTCACACAACTGAGAGGGACCTGCACTTATGCCTAGTCTTGGATGTAAAGTCTGTCTCTTGGGTTTAATCTGTGAGAAGTCTCCCCCATGGAGCAATGCGCATCTGGAGTGGTACATGAGGCCTGGGGCCAGTCCACCTTGAGACACTGCTCTTTCCTTTCTACTTCAATAACCCTGCTCACTTTGAGTCCAGTGCCAAAGGGAGTCAACAGCCCAGCATCCTTTCTCTGCTCTGAGGGTACTGTGGACATTTGGTTCTTTCCTGTGCAACACATTGTTCTGCCTAGGAGCAGAGGCTGCCAAGACACATTTTCTGCTCCTCACACTGCTGTGACAGGGAAGCCCTGCGCACACACACAGCTCTCCTGGTAGTTTCTCGGCCCTACCCCTGTTGCAGCCACAGCAGGAAATGGCTGAGGGAACAGCCGTGAAGACACTTATGCTAGTATTTTAAAAGTGATGGCATTTTTCCGATTGTCATCTCAGGGGTGAACAGAAAAATAAACCCAAAACTAGTCGCATCCCTGCCTGCTGCTCTGACAGGGAAGGACATCCAGCCTTGCTGGAAGTGTGGTGAGAGGCAAAACAAAGGAAAAATCATATTAAGAGTGAGCTGGGCTACAAAACACCAGTGTGAAGAGCTGTCAGTCTCTGTTAGCGCTACAGGAATATCACCAACTTTGCAACATGATAATAGAAAAATGGCAAAGTATCTGAGTCCAGCAGACCTCTCGCTCTGCACATACGGGCTAAAGCCTAGTGCCAGCCAAGCTGTCCTCAGTGTGGGGTCGCACCACAGCCAGCCCACAGCACACACTGCTGAGCTGTTCTCACTACTGCTCAACCCTAGAAAAGATGTCTTGTATGTGCCACAGAGGCTTGATGTTAAACAATATTTTCAGCTGCTTATCCCCACCTCTTACCTAGATTTTTAGTTCATAGAGGCCCCTCTTTTTCCACTGACAGAGTGCCCCTCTCAGGCATGGAGAGAAAGGGGCTTTTCTATCAGGACTTCCAAGCACAAGGGGTGAGATTCTTCCACATACCATCAGCCCTAGTTTGACTTTCTAGCATTGCTTGAACAACTTTATGCTGACCATTTCCTATAGTCCACGTTTCCCTGCAAGTAGCTTTCCTGGAGCTGATGTTTTAAAGAACAAGCACATAGTATGACTGCATTGTAAAGAGCTGAGCAGACTAAAGCAATAAGCCAAAAAAAAAAAAAAAAAAAAGCAGAGGGGAAGGAGGAATTCTGCACTTGGTGTAGCTGGAAGGCTGAGAACCAGACTGGCCTGACATCTCCCAGGGCACAGGCAGCATGAAGGGACCAACCATGTTTCTGAGCTCCAGTCTCACTACTTGGTTAGATGGCTTTGAGTGTCCTCTAATCTTCCCCATGTGAATTTTTCTTTGTAGTTTGCTCCATCTACACAAGCTTGACCCACGAGTTCCAGATGAACTGCTGTACGGGCGCATAGGCTATCTCTATGCGCTAATATTTGTGAACAAGCACTTTGGAGAGGAAAAGATCCCTCAAAGTCACATTCAGCAGGTACTGTGGCTTCTGTTGATTTGTTAACTGTCTCTTCCCATGCAGCTCATCTGCAGGTAAAAATCAATGCAAGATGTAGAGAACTCTGGAAGGGAGAAAATGCATCATGGTATGCCTGCTGCTCTTCTTCCAAATGGACAAAGCACCACATGCCCACCCACCACACATACAAATCCATAGGCAGTACTGACCTGGCATACATTTCACTCCCTCACCCACACTCTTCTCTATGCTTGGGCAGAAAAACAACTCTTCTGATCTGTGTCAGGATACTCACTGTGCTATGTCCAATACAGCAGCATTTCCTTCACCCACATCTGTTCCCATCCATAGGTCTGTGAAGCAGTTGTAGCCTCAGGAGAGAGCTTGGCCAAAAGGAGGAACTTCACAGCAAAGAGCCCGCTGATGTATGAGTGGTACCAGGAGTACTATGTAGGGGCAGCCCATGGTTTGGCTGGGATTTACTACTATCTCATGCAGGTAAGAGGCACTGGAGGGGATGGACCTTTAGCAGCTGTTTCACATTTCTTTGAACAAGGAGGAGCATTTGAGTTGGCTCTTGGTGATGACAGGCTGGTAAGGTCCCTTGTCTGATTGACTTCTGTGGGTGATCATGCACCTCCACTTCTAAAGGTTTTCTCCAAGTGTGCGAGATTGAAATTCCCACCTCCATGGAGATCTGTAGAGAAGTGTGACCTGCATTATACCAGCAGTTTCACATAATGGAGACCTGTAGGACAGCTGGGTTTGAGCTTCCCCCTCTTGTATTAATTGCTTGTGAAGTACTCCCATTTGATGGTGTCTGCGGGCTGCCTGCATTTTTTGAGGTGGTTACTTGGAGCAATCCCAGACCATTACAAATTGAGAATCTTTGTAAGAAAATCATAGTGAAAGAGATTTTGTTCATAGTAGGAAGGCGGGAAATGCTTTGTTTCCAAATCAGGGCCTGTATCTAAAGGTGAAAGAGGTGGGACTTTTTACTTTGATAAAGCAGCTGAGTTCTGCAGTGCCTGAAGAAGGCATGGCAAGACGAGAAGTTGAGAGCTGCAGTGCCGCTTTGCTTTGATGCTGTCTTTCTCACAGCTTTGCACAACTTGCTGGAACTCTGGCAATATTCCCTTCCCCAGCTCAAATGAGGGTGGTGATTTCCCTATGTGGGTCACTTTGTGCATAAATGTACAGTGCTTAAGCTCTGAAAAATAGCAGCAATAAATGACATTGCCTTTTCAAAGCATTAAGGGCACCCACTGAGCAACGCAAATTATTTTAGCATAGAAGAAGGTGATATCTTTTATTAGACCCAGCTGTCACAGCAAGGGGAAAAGAACCCACCAGGTTTCAAGTATTTGAGCTTTCCTTCAGGGCCCTCAAAGTTCAATCCCATATACAAGATAAGCATAGTTCCTGTGAATATAACCCTCTTACTTGACTCAGAGAGGAAGGGGTGGTTGGTATCTTGTAAGTGGGAGGAGATTTGGCAAGAGGAGGATGTGAGGTGATTATTGCCCAGGAATACAGAACAGCTAGTTGGGAGCAGAGAAGGCAGCAGTGTGCAGTGAGCCTGAATTTGCACCGAGTCGCTGAGGTTGTATCCCATAAAATACTGCATGGGCTTCATGCTTCTCTGCAGTATGAAGTACAAGGAGCCTGGATCAGCCAGGCATGATGCACAAAAGGCTTTGGGAGAAGCAAACAAGGGAGATATGGAGAGGACAACATTGGACTCTTACCTCTAATGGTTTTACAGCACAAGCATTGCTTTTTAATTTTCAAGTTATCAACCTGGGAACAGTGTGACCCTTAGGTGAGAGTGCTCGCTGCAGTCTGGCATGGGAAATCAGAACTGCACAGATTTCATGTGAGGTAGTGTCATTGGAAGAGGACTCAAGTCACTCCCTTGTTTTCCATCTGAGGTCAGCGGTGAAGTGACCCCCTTGCAATTACCCAGAAACATCTGTGAAAAAGCAGTATCACAGCCCACCAGCATGGCTGGCCCAGCAGGTCAGAGCTGAGATGCTCTAGGTGCTCATTGCCTGTATTCATCCTTAATACTGATTTTAGACAGTTTATCTCTTCACTCCAGCTCTGGGTACCTGAAACTATTCCTACTTATCAGGAAAAGAAGCAGCAAGCCCTCTTGCTAAAGGGCCAGGTGACATGCTGGGGGCAGTCTTTGTTTCTGGGGATGCCAGGGTATAACTGGAAATAAGTCATTGCTGAAGGACAGAGCTGCCTGGGGCCAAGTGAGTGTTTGTGATGTGTGAAAGCCTGGAGCAAAGAAATAACTTTATTGACAAGGAGTAAGAGGGAACATGGTCATAGCTGGGTTTGTTTCTGTCCTTCAGGCAGATCTTGGGCCTCTTAGGGACAGACAGAATGGTAATTCTCCCCAGTTTAACACTTTCTCTCTCTTAGCCTGGCCTTGGAGTGAGCCAAGTAAAACTGCACAACACAGTCAAACCCAGCGTGGACTACGTCTGCCAACTAAAGTTCACATCTGGAAATTACCCTCCATGCATCAATGACACCAGAGACCTACTCGTCCACTGGTGCCATGGGGCACCAGGTGTTATCTACATGCTTGTCCAGGCCTACAAGGTACCAGAAATCTTGCAAAGACCCTTTGGGGACCCCTAAAGGTGGAACGTCATCATGGAGAAGACTCTATTAATAGAGTCCCTCTCTCCCTGAGAATAGGATGGCTTGTTACAGTGAAATCACCCACAGTGACCACTGACTGGTATGGAAATTAGTCTTTTTAAAAATTGTTTCTGAAAATACCCATCAGCTGTGTGGGGTGTCCTGTAGCAGGTGACTGATGGTGACAACTAGTTGTCTGTGAAGTAATGGTCCTACAGTCCCATTCATCATATCAAAAACATTCTCCTTTAAAGTAGACAACAAAGTCACAGCATTAAGACTTCCATAGGAGAGAAACTAATTAACCCAAGCCTCCCCATCACACAGGGATGCCCTTGGTGTGGAGGAAATTGCCTCAGCAAGGGGGAATATTTCTTGTCTCTGTAGGTCTTTGGGGAGCAGCAGTATCTAAATGATGCCTTGCAGTGTGCAGAAGTGATCTGGCAGCATGGGTTACTGAAGAAAGGCTATGGGCTGTGCCATGGGACAGCTGGCAACGCTTATGGCTTCCTCACACTGTACAACCTCACGCAGAATATGAAATACCTGTACAGGGCTTGCAAGGTAAGTACCTGTGTGAGGAAGAGAGAGGGGATTGTTCACTTCTGCCTTTTATGTCACTGGCTTTGCCTTTGAAACCCAATTTCTACTGTGGCAGAGATGCAGCTAGATCTGACTAGCTCCACTAGACTAGTCCTTCAGCAGTGCAGTCATTTTCTGACAGCCTGTACAGAAGGAATATCCCTGCAGAAGCTTAGCTCTGCAAGAGATAATGTGAGTATGAGGGTGGTATTTTATTTAAGATCTGTCCTCAACAAAATGTAAACATTTTTTTTCCTCTCAGTTTGCAGAGTGGTGTTTAAGCTATGGCCAACATGGGTGCAGGACTCCAGACACACCATTCTCTCTCTTTGAAGGTAACCTCTATCTCTAGGCTTGTGTTTTTCTCCTCGATCTGAGCCAATCTAGCACCAAGGAAAACAAAATAAATGCTTCACTGAAGTCTTTGCAAAACTTAGTGTAGAGGATGGGAAGGAAATTGTATCTACTTTTTTTACCCTTTTCCATAAGTAGTCTTTTTGTAGCACAGACTAATGTCTTAGCTGGAGCATCTTGTCCTCTTGGGCCTCCCACACAGATTCTGCACACAGGTCTCAAGGGGAATTCTTAATGGGTACAGGCCAAAGTCTACCTTACGGTAATTTGTAGCCTGGCTTCTCAGTCTCTTTTCTGTGCATTTTTAAGGATTAAAACCAGTTCCATTCCAAAGTTGACTGAGGAACAAATGGCTGCTTTTGTAGGCCTTGTTGGCTCCTCTGGCACTTTGTGGCTCCTCCTAAGCTCTCCCCCAAAATCTGCCATCAGCAGGTATTACTGAAAGAGCCGTTTCATCAGCTAACATAGATCTCCCTAGCTTTGCTTCAGGAACAAGGGGAGTTAGATCAGTGAGGACCTGAGGCAGCATGTCACTGGGTCCAAAGTTTTGCAAAAATGTTCAGATTATTAAACCTGTGGACAGGTAAAGCAGAAGGGAGGGAGCTGCAGGAGGGGAAGACCCATCATGTTTTCCCAGGTGATTTGCAACATTTGAACAACTTTGAAATGTTTTCCGCACTGAAGTACCTAAGTTGCTCGGGAAACCTGGGTTCAGACCTTGGAAATTTAGGTGCTTCTGAAAAACGTTTTCCTTGCTTATGTCTTCATGACTCATTCACCCCCTAGATAACTGATAAAATAGGTGCCCAAAAGGAATCTCTCTGAAGCACGTTGTGTTTTTTCTTATCCTCAGGAATGGCTGGAACGATTTACTTTCTTGCTGACCTGCTGGTGCCAACCAAGGCGAAATTCCCTGCATTTGAACTCTAAATCTGAGTTTGGCAGTTTCCTGCCTGAATCCTTCCGCACTGGGAAAAACAGTTCGAAGCTGTTTTCTCCTTCTTCCAAACTCATCATTGTTCACCTGACAATGTAAATCCATCCTTCTGAGGGCATGCTGAGTTTTCTAATATTTCTAGTCATCTCATTGCATTGTTTCAATTTAAAAGACAGAATACACATTTTGCTGTTGTCTCTTAAAAACACAGAGCTGAAGGTGGGAGCATGGATAAAATGCACAGTATTTTGTTGGCTATAGAGTTCTGCTGTTTTCTGTGTCCCATTTCCTGGCAAGAAATTTTCTATTTAATGTAACTTTGGCCATTTTTTTTTTTTTTTTTGTGTGCTGACAAATAGTTGCAGGAATTTAGTTGCCTTTGGAAAATGAAAAACTGAGACTCTTGCCCTGCAAGTTGCTTTTAAGTGTTTTCTTTCTGAGCAGCCAGGGACTAGGCAGTTCAGTAGCTGCGCTGCTCCACGCAAAGCAAATGTGATGGACTGTGGAGTCTTTATATATGTTTTTTTAATGTCAAGATTGCAAGTGGCACAGCTGGAACTGACATACCAAAGCTTGCCCTGAATTTTCACCTGTCTTTTTTAAAGACAAAGGCTATGTATAGCTCTTCTGTGCTTTTTTTCCAGTGACAGACAAATAATCCACTAGCTTTTGTGCTTATTTGCCCATCTTATGCTAAACCTTGCAGAAGTCCATTGATGATTTAATGGAAAACCCCAGTCTAGAAGTGAGCTAAGCGCGCTTGCTGGTGTGGTCTCTTCTGTTTACCTTTGAAAGTTGATTCTGCAGTCATTATTTAAAATTGTGTATGAATACTATAGGTGTTAGTTGATGCTAGGCCCACCAGCAGCAGCATGGGAAATGAAATGTATTCCACTGAGTTTTTCAGTGTTTAACCTATTACCTATATAGATGTTTACATGCTTTGTTTTATAAGCTTTCCTGAACCTGATAATTTGAGCCACTTGTTTGCCTTGTTACTGCTTGTTGTAGTTTGATATGCAACCACACATCAACCCAACTGGAAAATCTGCCCTAGGTTAAATAGCTTTGACCTGTCAAGCAGACCAGATACTTGCAAGGGGTAATCTACTTTTCCATCCTTAGCTGATGCTATACTAATTTGCAGCAATTAGGGACATGACCCTGTAAAACACTTCCTTAGCACTAAGCATGAGCTAAACTCTGAGCAGAGTGATAGTTACTGATGCAGCTGTACCACTTTGCTGATTGAGGGCAGCTCCTCTGCCTGCACAACAGTGGACATGAGTTCTCATCTTTTAAGGGCTCAGTTGCTGAGTGCCTCAGGCCGCTTAAGAGCAGGCAAGCAGCTGCAGGGCAGTATCGGCAGGCTCCAAGCCAGCATGCTCCTGCACCAGCGATAGGTGAAGCAGGAGAACCAGACCTGGCATACTAATGCAGCTAGCTCACAGGTGCCTGAATGCAAGGCAGCCTCGCCGCAGTGGCATAGGCAGACCTCCAAGAACCTGCTGGATGGGCTGCTCCAGCAAAGAATAGAAACCATTCCTGGAAGGCTGCCTGATCCTCAAAGCCCAGCCTCCTGTTGCCATCACATGTTTTCTGGAAGTTCATCAAAAGACAGCCTGAATTGCAGAGTAACTTTGGGCCCAGCATCCCCATCAGAAGCTCGTGCAGACTCAGCAGTGGTCATCCCCTGTTGTTCATGGGGCCTAAACAACACAGGGAGGTGACTGGAAAGGAGAAAGCACAGCCCCAAGAGCGTGATTTGGCTAATCAAAACAGTTTGGGGGTGGGATCCTGTAGTACGTGAGGCCTGCTGTAATTTACCTCCTCACTTGGCTGGTGTGATGGCAGCGTAGGGACGTTGCTCTGAGCCTGGGCTTCTCCTGGGCACTGCTTCTGTAAAGGAGATGGTTTGTGCAGCCTGATGTCACAGCACCATCACACCCCAGGGTTCGTACACCCCAGGGGATTGTCAGGGCCTGGTGTACAACTGCAGAGTGGAGCACTGTTTAATAAAAATGCTGAAATGAACAAGCTTTGGGTTATTTCTACCCCCTACTTTGTGACCAGGATTCATGTCTGAAGAGAACAAGATGCCACAACAGCTGCTCCGGTGGCTCCTGGGGTCTCACTGACTTCTCACCAACCCTGGGTGTCAAAAGAGTATTTCACATTTTTCCCCATCTCCAATCCATCGCAGGCCGTGCTTTTCTCCCAGGACATCCTTTGGCAACGCTGTTTCCATCCAAGTCCATGTCCTCCCCACTGTGGCTTCCATTGGAGACGACAGTCCTGCAAGTTAGTCTTAACTGCACCAAAATGTGCCTGTGTGCGCTGCTGCCCACCAGAAAGAAGATGTGAATCCTCCCAAAAAAGCATCCCTCTGGCCCAGTGGCAGGAGGAACAGGCTGCCTGTCAGGCTGGGACTGTTCAGCACCAGAGTGTTTAAGACCAGAGTGTCAGGAATGGTATGAGTAAAGGTGATCCTGTGCTCCAGCACAAGCATAAATTAAGCTGCTTGAGTCCCGTACAGCTTGGTTTTCTACAATTTCCATTTCTATTGAGGTTTGTGGTAAAGTTTGTCAGGGAGGGGGGTCCAGCAATTGGGATGGGAAAGCAGCATGGTGCAGAGTGTCTCTGGTTGCCCTTCCTTTTTCATATGGGGGTGTGGTGCTGCCCACTTTCATGCATCTTTATGCCAAGTGCAGGGAGTGGGAGCAAGACAAAGCCTGAATAAACACTACTGCTTCAACAAGCTACACAAGAGGGACTTCATCAGACATGTAGACATTTAACAGTTCTTGGTGATGTTTATGTTTGTCCATGACAGTGTTCCATTTTTAAAAAATCAAGTGCCTTATACTCCCAAGAAATAAGTAAAAAATGTGTTTTGAATGGATTGCCATGTGGCTCGGTTTTTGTTCACCTCCTGTGTATACCAGTGTGATGAGTAAGATGAAAAATGTCACGCTGTTAACCAAACGCCAGCTGTAGGTGTGCATCTCCCCCGAGAGCCTGCTGTGGTTTCAGCTCTCAAGAACTGACAGCAGCCTCAGCTATGAATGAGGTGACACAGGGACAGTGTGAGAGGACAGATATGTTATTGCTGCCTCTGCCCAATTTATTTAATTTCCCATTCTTGCATATAACTTTTCAAATGCCCACAAACTACAATCAGCACTAATGCTAAATCCATGGCTAATACTATGTTGCCAAACAAGTCCCCCTCATGAGTGGTTCTCAGCCCCAACAGCATTAGCAGCGAGGCACACAGCTCATCTGAGAAATCAGTTCACGAACTACCACTGCCATCATTTAATGCACATGGGTTTCACTTTGAAGCCGCTTCAGAGTAGGCTGCTGGCTGCGGCCTGGCAGTTGCCCTCCTTGTATTGACAGGGAAAAAGCCTCCACAAACCCCACCTCGGCCTCCTGCCCCTAACAGGGATGTTGCTCCATCTGACAGGCTTGGAGCTGGGTGAGGTGGAGAATTCAGGTTGCATGTCCCACATGCAATGACTCAAAAGCAGCTGTGAGAGAAGCAACCCTGTGGGGCGCAAAGCTGCTGGCAAAAGGCTTCATTTGCACAAGTTATCCAGCCAGACCTTGCTTCTCTCCAGCATCTCATCTGACTTCCATCTCTCTGCGCTGTTATCTCACCTTTGCCCCTTCCCCTCTTTGTTCATGTTTTTCCACCACCTTGGCCAAATTTGAGTGGAGTTTTCTTATGGTAACACCCAAAGGAATGTGGCTTGGTCCCAGTGGGACTGCCAAGTCCTGCTCCAGGCCAGCAAGGTCCCATAACATACAGTTCATTTGTTGCAAGATACCTTTTTTTTTTTTTTTTTGCATTGGGAAGAACCTGGTTCCTCACATCTTTCTGCCCAGAACAGCTGAGTCCTTTAGCCAAAGTGTCCCATGTCCCTTCAGCTGCACCCAGGAGGGAAACCTGAACTGAAGACCAGTACCCAGAACAGGAAATCTAAATCCCAGGAGTTACAACTCACAACGTTATGAATTTTCTGAAGACAAAATCCAACAGAACAAGAGGCAGAAGATCTGCCCAAAATAAGCACCTGAGGAAACATGCTGGAGCCCAACTAGGCTTGCCCTGGCAGGGGAGCCAGCCCGAGGACACCCATTGCTGAAGCTTGGGTGGAGATGGCCTCAGAAAGGGGCTGTGCATCCCCAGCAGGTGGCAATGCAGCCTGACAGCAGCAGCCACCCTGCCACTGCCAAGCAGATGCCCACACCCTCGGCTGCTAAGTCATACCTCCAGAGAGCTGGGATTCGGCTCTTGGGCAGCCCTGGGAAAGTCACTCAAACCAAAAAGCCTACACAGATGAGGTTGTATTTGTATACTGTGTGGGATGACAGAGATGTGAGAAATGTGGAAGCCCTTCAGAAGTGCATTGCTTCTAAGTGAGTCATGTACACCCTTGGAAAAGAAAAACAAAACCAAAACCAAAACAGCACATCTTTCTTGCCTGACGCTACACAAGCTCCTCCACAAGCCCCAGCAGAGGAGGACAACTCTTCATGCTCTTCGGCCACACAGGCAGGTTTTCAAGGAAACATTCCACATGTTCAAGCAGGTTTTCAAGGAAATGTTCCACATCCTGAGGGAAAACACTGTATGCCTCCCCATGTCAGTTTTACAGATGTTGCACAAGATCTGCCACCAACTGCTCCCGACTCCCAGGAACTAGAGAGCCAACAACCCCCATCCCCACAGGCTGCCCCTGGCTCTGGTTCACTGCCCTAGAACCCCATAGGGATTGGGAACATCCCAAAAGGGCAAGAGCATCAAGAAAACCCAGCTGGGCACATGTGTAAGGGTGTCAAGGCTCACCACTGAGATATTTTGATGTCAAGGGAAAAACCAAGCCCAGGTAGGGCAGAAATGCCTCCTGCAGGTGGATTTGCAGTACTGTCTCTGTTGAGACACGGCCTGAAGCCAACACGGCCAAGAACAGCCTTGGGTCTTGCTGACCCTGCTGATTGGCAGTCTTGGAAGTTTTCAGGCAACCCCTTGTTCTGGCCATGTGTGAGGATGGAGGAGCACAAGGCAGGGAACTGGGCCCTGTGGCGTCAGGGGGTTCAGGCCTGTGGGTTCTTTCAGGTTTTTGGGAGGACCCCTGTGACAGTGGGTTGCAACGTTAGCATCCAAACTCATTCACAAACACAGCAGGGAGCAGATAACTAAGCTCAGGACAACATAGACTTAAAACCCCAAATCCAGTACCATAGCTGGTGTGGATGGATGCTGCAACACCAAGCACAGCTCATTAACCTTAGCAAAAGGGGTAAGCATGGATTTCCAGATTATAGTGGAAACAGAGAGGGTTGCTTCATTGACTGTTCTCCCTGAATCAATCAACACAGCTTATACCTTCTGTTTGCCTTTTTGGTTTTGTTTTTCCACCTTACCTTTGCTTTTCTTGTTGGCAGTAATTTTCTGGAAAAAAATCATTTATGTGGCCCAGACCTAGAGCTGTGTAAAGCCCATGGAATTCAGGTGATTTAGAGCAGTTTAGGACCCAGCCTTTCTGCAGCAGCTGCACGTAGGAGTTGGTGGAGGTTAATTAACTTTGAACAGTTGATCAAATTTCAGGCCCAGCTAATAAACCTGTTTGTGCCTGACCTTAACAGCAAGCCTTGGTATATTAATTAAAGGATCCTAGCAAGATCTCACAAGTAGTTTTTTGTTGGGTTTTCTAGTTTGGGGTTTTTTTCCCTTTTGGAAAGAACCAGTGAACTCTCCCATCATTTAAGATGTCCCTCATTAAACATCCCCTTACCATGAGCTGGAAACAGACACAACATCACTCTCCCTTTACTACAAACATATTTACATCCCTCCTGTACCCCCTGTCTTTGCCAAAGATTACAGAATATCACTTCATACCAACCAGGCTTCAGAGAGCTCCTTCCCAGCTCTGGAGCAAGGATCAGGGATGCTGCTACTGGAAAAGTGACATTGCTCGGCTTGGGTGGTGCTTTCTCTGTAGAGGAGATGAGGGTCTCACTGTGCCAATGGCCATGCTGGCACTACTGTGAATGTGGTGTTTTGTGTCTGGGGATGAACATTTCCCAGCATCCTGGTTCAACCCCATTAGCACAACTGACCTTTGAAAGCAGAGTATAAGCATGAAGATCTCTGCCTGCCTGGGTGGGTGCAATGCACAGCTGCTCTGACACCTGAAGAGGACCATCACATCTTTGCATCCTGCAGGACTTTCACTGTTTCAGAATCAAAACCACTCCCTCAAAAAGCTGTTGGGGGAAAAGTAAAACAAAACAGCTCTCAATACAGTTGCTGATTCAAGACAGAGCCTGCTATTGCCTCACCCACAAAGCTTTGTATTCCCAAGTGTTGCTTGAGCCAGTTTTCACCCTCAGCATGGTGGTCCCTGCCGTTTTCTCTTGCAAGAGCGTTGCCTGAAGACACTTCTGTTTTACTTCTCTGTCTACCTCTTTCTCACCCATTTGTTTCTGTTTCCATGCTGCCCTTTTTGGGAAGAAGGGTGGTGGCTTTTACTCTGGATCATTTCACAAATCTGGTTTACAGCATCACAGCAAGGGGAAAGCAAAATGCAATGTGGGAGGAAGGCAAAACCAGCTTAGTGCAAGGAAACCTGCACCCTCCCTGCTGCTCATGGGGAGGATGTGTTTGAGCACAGCCCAGGACCACCCAAGAACAACCTTGTCCCCAACATTTGGGCAATCTAAGAGTTGCCAGCAAAAAGCGGAGAAGAGGATTAAGTTATTTTTCATTTAGTCCTCAACTCCAGAGGCACAAAAGCCATTTGGTTTTGCCACCCTCTACGCTGGATGGGGCACCTTGCAGCCACCCTTCACCTTCAGACCATGCATCCTCTCTGCTTCTGCCAGAGGGTGAAAGGTGGCAAATTTGCCCAAAAAGTACAATAGATCCTGTAATGAATGGCCACTCTTGAAGCCTGTGGATGACAGCACACTGCTCCGCTTCCTCTGCAGCAAGGAAGGCAGCCGGTGATGGAAAAGGCAGAGGCAGTGCTAAAAACAACTTGAAAGCCTTAAGAAGGGAAAAAAGAGCACAGCTGTGGAGAGCCATTTAACTCCATCTCCTTATGGCTGGGGAATTTTTTGTTGGCAGGACACACGTCAGGCAGCCCTTGCAAAAAGCTCTTTTTGCAGCCACTGCAGTTTGCTGCAGCATTTGCAGTGATCACAGGCAGTAATCAAATCCACTGGTAGTACCTCATCACCCATAAATCCCATTGGAGACGGGCCCATAAATAGTTACGCTGTAGTATGCAGCTGCATACAGGGTAGGAGCAAATGTTCCATATAACAGCTGTTGGCTCTAATCAGATTAATTGAGGAGCCAATCACATTTCCACACTTTGGCCAAGTTTTATTACAGCTAGCCTTCTTTAAGGATACCCCTCACTGGTGAGAGTGAGACCACAGTAGTGTCAAACAGCTTCCTTGAAGGGGAGACCCAAAGCACCCCTTAGCTACAGGGGCTCCCCCTATTCCCAGAAGCTTCTTGGAGATTTATTGCAGCCCATTGCTCTGTCACTGAGGTGCTCCTCCTCCATACTGATGCTCCCAGTAGTAGGTAGGAAGTGATGGATCAGATTTTTACAAGCGGCCAAAAAAAATAAGAGAGAGAGACCTCAGAAGACAAAGTCTAAGAGACTGTGAGAAGGTGACCATAAACCACAACCTTTGGATAAGAGTGTATCCTATATCCAGGAACACCCTTGTTAGAAATTTATCACCGTGGGAAAGAGGACAAACCCCACCTTGGTGGCAGCTACAGTTGGTCGCAATTAGGTGAAAGCCACACCAGGATACAGCACAGCAGTTCCCAGAATAGGGCTCACCACCCCACCAGACTTAGTATTTACAAGGCTGACAAATTCATCTGCAAGAAGCTGGGCTCCGGACCAGAAGTGGGAAGTTGCCAGTGGAAGCGTTTGGGAACCCTGGGGGTTCATCACCACGGAGAATATACTCCAAGGTGTTTATATCAACTGAAGCTGGGAAATACTCCGTTCCAGCAGGGCTGACCCCATGCTTTACAAGCATATTGAGAAGACAGAGCCTGATGTAGGGATCCCAAATGAGTCCAAATGTGTCCAGGTTTTGGGAGCATACAGACCCTTTTTAAAACAGATCTTCTTCTATTCTCTTTCCCTCTCTTTTGTTACCTTCACAATACCATAATAATTCCAATTTCCTGTTTTTCATTAGCAATAATCTCATTAATTTGCTCCAATAACCACTTAGCCTTCCACTCAATAGTTTATGCATTCAAGTGTTGAATTACTGCCTCATAAAACCAAGGGTCAATAATACTAGCACTGACTTCTCATACCCCTGATTTGTGACACATTATATCAGCGAGGGGGAAATAGAGACATTCTCCATAACAAGAGAAAAAAGGCCTGGTATCCTTTCCTTGCTTTTCTCACTTTAAGATTTAAATGTGATATATGCTTTAGAATAAAAGGGCCTGATTTATGACTCTTCCTAGCTGCAATTTTCACAAAACCTAGGTGATCACATTCCTACACTTCTGTCCTTCTTTCTAATTTTGCTGAAATATTCCAAAGGAGTTAGAAATAGCACTGGGAGAATACAGAAATAAAGACATGTAAGGCAAATCCTTAAACCTCACCTTTTTAGGAAACCAGGCCAAGAAGGTGAATCATATTACTCAGAATACAGAATACAGCCAAGCTATTCAAACAGCAAATGGATTAGATATACCTGTACAAAAGTCTTTAATGATCCACATTATTATCCTTTAATGATGCATAATGATCCTCAACATATTTTCTACTGTAAAAGGTTCATGCTGTGCCCATGCAGACAAAGCTGAGCCCTTTAATAATTTCAGGTGATGGAAGTTTCACATGGCATCCTGCCACCACAGCTGATCTGAGCAGGAAACACAGCATCTACACCAGACAGATTGGTTTCCAGGTGTGCTCCAACGGCTGCCTCCTCTGTCCGATCAGCTCAGGACAGCGCCTCCATGACACTTTTGAAGGCAGCTTTGGGAGCTCCACTAGAACTCAGAGAAAACCTCTATCCACTTGAGACCATCAAAGGGTTAGACTCAAGCCTACAAAGTCTCTACATGATGCCTCGACAATTCTCTAAACATAATTTCATCAAAAGGAAAGAAACCGAGAGAACAGGGGCCGGAGGCAATGTTTGCAAGACAGCTCGTTCCAGTGGACATGCCTTGCATTGGACTGGGATTCAGCAGACAAATGTCCTTCCTCTGTCTGCAACTCCCAGGCTGGGGCTCCTCCAAGTCATTCAGTTGCTCTCTGCTTTGCTTTTCTCCCATTTCTTTTGCTCATTTTCCAGCATCTCTGAGGCAGGGTTTCTCATTATTTCTTGGTGTGACACATAATATAGGGGCTCCAGTTAGAGCCTGAAATCTGAAGACACTTCTTTTGCATTTGCCATACTGCAAATAGTAACATTGTTACCGCACTTTCAACATGCTCAAGAACTACCGAGGAAGAAATCAATACCTAAAAATCCAAATGTATAAATACAGAAATGAAAGCAATACAAAATTAATACTATGTCTTCAACATTATGCCTTCTAAGTCTTGTAAGAGAGTATCTGGGGAAAAAAGTCTTTATAGAAGTGCTTCATTTCTCAGATGAAGGAACACCTGAATCATTTCTCCTCTGATTAATCCATTATCATCACACTCTGCCACCATTATTCCCTGTACTTCAGAGTCAGGAGGTACCACCACGGCAATGAGATGAGCCTTGGCTGGATTCGCAGCCGTCAGGAAGAAGGCAGCATCCCACACCTCACAGATAGCTGCCAGCCCTTTCACTATTGCAAAACCTGTCTCTCCCTGCCTCTGTCCAGGCCTGCCAGCTCAGCTAGAGGGGGGAAAGCTGGGCAGACAACCCTGGTGCTCCTAGCCAGCATTGCCCAGCCCTGGAAGCTGACAGGAGACGTGCTTTGTGAAGGTAGGTCACAGGGAACTAGCCTGGGAGGGAGTGTTATTTGCTGCAATGTGGATCACAGCCCTGTCCTTTGCCCACATGTGAGCCCACCCAATATGAACCCCAAGGAGTACACAGTCCATTAGAAAGGAAATCATCACTAGCACTTCACTAGGACCATGAAAGTCTAAGGTGCTTTACTTAACTGCTGCAAAGGTCATTTGCCTGCATGGAAACTGAGTATTAATGAAGTGTACATGCTTGCTGGCCAAGACTGTCAGAGAACTATTAAAAACAGCAGGGATCTATTCTACAGCAGACCAGGCACCCCAACAGCCCCACTAGCTGTTGGGCACATTTTCTTCAGCGCCAGCTAAATCACTGAACATAACCTTCAGATATGACACAGGGCTGGGAGCCTTGCATAGGCACAAATTTAGGGTTTGAAGAAAAGACAACACAGAGAGAAAAATCCAACTGGCAGTCTGCAACGACTGTGGGAAGGTGAAAAGTGTCATCCTTCAGGAACATACAGAAGGCGGGAACAAATGCACACACAAGAAAGGCATACTAGGAGTCTCTTCTGACCCTGAAACAGGGAGCTGGAAACCACGCTGAATTGTGATCTTCTTAAAGTGAATTGGAAGTAATAAAATTCACCATATCTTCGCTTTTCAGAGGGGCTGAGCACTTTGTCTCATGACAGCACTGGGATGAGAATTCAGGCCCCATGATGTGGCCACTGTGCAGACTTGTTCTGCCTCCGGAGCTCAGGAAGGAAATGTATGCCAGACCCCTGCTAACTATTCCCACCAGTTCAGCATCCAAGCATTTGCAGGTTATACCGCTTGAACGTGCTGGGTTCCATACCCTTGTTTGCACATATTTTCCTAGCCCTCCCTATGCCTTGAACCCACTTACAAGACTGCCTGGCTGTATTTATGTCTTTGCTTTTATCCTCCTTATAGCAGCTTCCCATTAGGTTCTTTTTCTCCTTAATTTGAACCCTAATCATGCAACATACACTGTACAGTGCACTACCCATTCCTGTGGCCCCAGAGACATCATTAGAAGCAGACTTAGCTACCGTTTGCTCTTTAAAAACCCATCTGTAGTAATGGAATTTCAAAGTAAAGTGAGTCGAGACACCTTGATTTGGAGGATGTTCAGCTTAAAAACCCATGAAAAGAGGCTGCAGGAGTTGGGGGTGGGGGGGGTGGAAGGTGACGGGGGGGTTGGCATTGGGGTTTTTTTGGGGGGTGCAATGTTTTTTATGTTGGGTTTTTTTGTTTGTTTGTTTTAAAGAGGAAAGTGTTCATCACTTTCTGAAAACCCAAAATTGGTTTCTGCAAATCACTTGTGAGTACTGAAATCCTTGGCCAATAAATAACAATTACCATCCTCATTACTGAGCAAAAGATGACAGCGAAAGCAGGTCTGCTTCAGAGCACACAGAAGGGAACAGCAGCTCTCAGCTGCTGAAGCTGCCAACAACACATTCCTCCTGGCAGATGTCGTCTTATCCCAAAAGCTGCCAATGCCACTTTCTGCTGGACTGTTTTCTTCAGCTGTCTAATCCTGAGCAGCAGCAAATGCACGGCTCCTCTTCTTCAAGTGAGCAGACAGGCCACAAGAGCGAGTGTTCACAACCATGCTGCAGCTTTGGATTTTTCCTTCCCTTTGAAGGGACAGGACTGTGGGACAAAAAACTTTTGTCAAGTTAATCAGGAATTGGGGAATGTCAGTTTTGAACTCTACTGTGAAGAAAACAGATCCGCTAAATGAGGTGTGCTGGCAGTGGGAGCAAGGTGCGTTTCAGCATTCACCACTCTCAGGCGGAGAAGCGAATGTGCTACCCAGGATTATTAGTATGCTTGTATAAACGTAAAAACCCACAGCAGACTAAGAGACTTGATTACAATTCTTTAAGTACTGTTAAAACAATAAAAACTCCACACAAAATCCTTGTGGAAACAACCTTTCAGGAGAGATAAAAACATTGCCTCCATGATGGCAACAAAAGAAAACGGTAAGAGGTAAAAAACCCAAAAGAAAGTGATGCAAAGAGATGGTGGCAGGGCCTGCATCTACACTGGAAGCTTCCTTGAGGACATCTCCACTGTGATGCTCTAAAGGAGCACAAGCCCCTTCTAATTTTAAAAGAGACTGAGAGTAAAAAGAACAAATGGGAGAGAGATATTCCCAGGTCCAAAAGCAGCAGGCACAAAAATGACATTCCAGCCTCAAACCTCACAGGCTGGTAACTACGGCATTACTAAATGTACAGCAGCTCCCCTCTCCAAGCTATCCTATAGAAGCTGTGCTAAACTGACATCCAACTCGGGAGAAGGGAGGCACTGGCAGGAGTTTGCTAACATTACACCATTTGCCACCCTCTGGGAGACGCGCATCCAGTAAGGTAAAGGTTCCACTCATAGCCACAGACACTTCCAAATGTCTTGATTCCCGGATTCCTCAATTATCTCAATATGATTTTATCATAAGAAGAAACCTGTACACTCGTTGCAGGGAACAGAGTTGAAAGCAGATCATATTTTTTTTTATAGCTGCTATACAAATGCTAAGTCCCCAGGAGTTTATAATTTAATTCTAAGCAATCTCCTTTGCCCCTGCCAATTCATTTAAGCACAATATAAGAAGAATTAATAAAACATCTTCATCAATCATTATCTGTATGTAACATTCACAAGGACAAATCAAAACACACATTAAATGATTTTGCAACAGTTTCTGAAGGAAAAGCACTGGCTTGTGTTCACTGCAGCACATACCGTTTCATGTCATTTCTAGTTAAAAGTATTCAAACATTAAGCTGTTTACTTTAGACATCTACCAGGAAACAAAACCAACTCCATGTGTCCCACAGGGATCAGCCACAAAACACATTACCAACCAGGAGGAACCAAAATGAAACGTTTGCCGGTACCTGCCAGGCAGAAATGTGCTACAGCAATAGACACCTGCAGACAACATGGATATGAGAATCCCATGTCCACAGCACAATGCCTGCCAGGGATTGTCCTATTATATTCCCAAGGAAGGTAACACTATGACACAGTGTTTGAGATCACAGAGGAAGCTCTTCTGCGATGAAGCTGATTTTATTTCATTTTATCACACCAGCTGGAAAGCACTACCAGAATTCTGCTCTCTTGATACTGTACAGGTGCCACAAACTATTGCTGAAATAGCAGGTAAATACAAGAAGCTAGTGTTTTATTTCTACATGAGAGATGAAACGCATGTCTGAATTTTGTAAAAAACACTAAATGGATAATGTTGTACAAGTACAGGGAAAAAAATTACTACAAAAACACACTTGAATTTCTAAATCACTTCCATTTTGTAGAAATGTCTTGTATTCTTTGGCAAAAGTCTTCATCAAATCTACTTACTTTACAAAAGTTTTTCAAAATATTCGCTTAAAACTAATGATGAACTTATTATTGCAAAAGTTTTCTGCTAGCATCACATTCTGAGAGTCAGACAAACCTGGCAGAAAATAAAAGTACTATATGGTCTACTTGTTAATCAAGACTGTCCAGATTTTAAGCTGTGAATAGTTACATTTACCCAGCTTCAACAAATCCAGAAACTAAAATCCATTTGCCAAAATAATTGGGTAAAACAATTCAAATGTGACCATTCACAAACTAAAAGGGTGGCACAACTAGTTTAAGGAGTCATGAGATTGGAGTTTGTGTCAGGTGACTCTTGTGTGGCTGCATCACCTTTCAGGATCCAATCTCCCACCTATTTCAGAGTTCCCAAAACTACAGAAGTGAAGACTTCTTCCACTGTACTTGCACCTGTCATTTAAACTGTCCTCGCTACAAACATTCATTCAAATCAGTTTTGGCATTTAGGCTCCAGCTGCAGTTCCCCCTTCCATGATCCAATATTTCTCAAGGAGAAAGTTAGAAATAGCTTTATAAACATAAAGGGTTAAAAGTCACACCTGCACACAGCAGCCCACACCCAACTGCTGCAGTTCTATCAGCTTAATGGAGTTACTTGGGAGAGATGAGTTTGGGACAAAAGTATTTAATAAAAATAACAGGCATTTCTGAACTACCTTTGGGGTTAACAGTCTTCATAAAGTATGTCATCAGTCTCTCACTGGCAGCTCTGAAGGCATCTCACATTGCAAAGCAACTGACTTTGACAGAAGTTTAACAAGCAGGAGAAAAAAACCTCAGGGCTGGCTATTCAAACAGCAGTGGCTGAAGGTGATGCCTTGCTCATATCGCCATCTGTAACTGGACCTCCAAAGTCCTGATTACATGTGTCTCATAAGAAATAGCAACTTTAAACCTAATAGCTAAAAGAGTTGCAGGTGGAGGCAGAGGCAGCTTGCACTGGCTGCCAAACACCAGGCACATGAAGCTTTTGTAGGGTGTTTAAGGTGTTCAGTCACTCCCTATGGCCAAAGAGTCCCTCCCAGGGGGTCCTTCAGCCCTTGGGCTCTGACATCTCGCCCGGCCTCGCGGAATTTCCCAGTCCTGGATCCAGCAGCACTTGCTGTGGAAGTCACTGCATATCTCCTGCTAACAACCTCTGATCTCATAGGTCACACAAGAAACAAAATGACATTCTTGAGCATCACCGTGTCGCTTGCCTCCCTACAGCTAAATAAGGGGTGCAGGAACACTGGGCTATTTAAAGAAAGCCAGCATGGTTTTTTGACAGACCCTGGAAGAGAGATGTTACGTGCATGTGTACATCACTGCCCCTCAAAAAACAGGCTCACACCTAAAAGCAGCCTCAATGAGAAGATTTCCCAGTGCTTTACCAAGGTTTGTTTTCACACACACAGGGAACACAGAGGTATTGCAAGCACAACACAAAAGACCAAGCTCCATCATGCTAGTTTTAAACAGCTTGGTCAGGTTTATCTAATGTATTTCTGGCAGCAGTGATACCTTCCTGCCTCCCGTAAGAAGCACCTGGCAGCTCACTGAATGCTCTGTCCCCTTGGACCACAACACAACTGGTTTCCCACTCTCCCTTCTCCCACTAAAAGCATAAGATAATCACACTACCTTTTTGTGACATTTCTAAAAGGAGGATCTGTAGCCCTGACTGGCTAGAGAAGTGCAGGGAAACCCTGCCAGGCCTTTCCTGTAGCCTCCTTTGCCTGCTGGTTGGAGGATACCTCTCCAGCCATGTGCTGGGCACTGGGAATGAAAATCCTGCTGGAGTAAGGGGACACAGTGCCATCAGAAAACACCTATTAATGCTATGGAAGGACACAAGCCCACAGACAACACCGAGCTGAGCACCATGATGGCTAGGAGGCTGGACCAAAGGCACAGTGTCAAAGAGGGATGCTACAGCTGGGGGTGCCACAGGGAGCACTCTGCCACCAGACCAATAACCTCAGATCCCCAAACCTCCAAAGCAAAATGTCAGCTCCATCTTTCTGTGTCAAATCTCTACATATGGATACTTTTAATCTATTTTTATCCATTACAGGATGCTCCAGAACACTCTCATAGTGATTCATGAGAAAGGAGGAGCTCATCAAATGCTTTATGCTCATTAGTGTCCACTCAGAAAACCATGGTACAGCTTATATCGTAGATATTTGTGTGGATCTCTATCAGGGTTTAATAAGCCTTGACAACGCTACTTAGATTCTCCAAATAGTTTTTTGAGATACGTACAATACAATTGATCATACTATAGTGTAGTTATAGCCCCCCCTCTCCAAAGAATATCATCTTCATGGATATGGTTCAAAATGCACCAGTGTTATCCAAAACCTACATAGGTTCCATAAATACTAGACATGGAAATAGCTGAAAAATTTTAGTTCTTACAACTTTATTCTTGCTGGGCTGTCTCAAGGTTTGCATATGACTAAGCTACATACCACTTAACACAACAGCAAGACTCATGCATGCAATTAGAAACCAGGATTTTCCGGTGTATCGAACACATTTTGGAGCATCTGGGCATTTAGAAATAGTTAAGCAAATGCAGACCACATGCTTGGCAGAGACAGGATTTCAATGACAAGGACAGAGAACATATGATCACAGAGAGTGATGTTTACATCTCCAAGCTTCGGGTCTTGAAGGCTATCCATACCATCATCGAAAAGAAGTTTTACTGATGGCTGAAAAGAAAAAGAGGTCTAGACTGTGACAATGCTAGATTTCCTAAAACAGATATGATCTTCAAGTTTTGAGAGTTTTTAATCCCAGACCATCCCTAACAGAAACCAGCAAAACTTAACCCGCATCATGTTAAGCCTGGGGATTTATCCCACCAGCCAGTCTGGCCTTTAAATACTGGGCTGACTCAAGACCTTCTGGAGCACTTTATGTCAAAAATAAGAGGGAGAAAAAAGGTGAAACAGGAGAGGTTGATGCCTCTTGATGTCACAATTAAACCTTCCAGGCACTGCAGGTATGTGGGGACTCTGTGCCATATACTTAGCTATCCTTTAATGCCCTTTCCAAGTCTGAAGTCACTCCACGTCCTAGTAGGTTAAAATGGGACCTAAGAAAGACACAATTCATTTTAACTGGGCAGTAATTTAATTCCTCTGCTGCACACTCAAAGGAAAGAGAGGAGAGGAAAGGCAGTGAATCTCTAGCTCATGCAGAGGCTGTTGGGGCACTGAAGACGCAGGAATCCTAATTGCCCAAAGCAGCACCAAGATTTTATCCTGCATAGTGTGAGAGACCATTCTGAGATTAACATCTTATGCAGCGCCTAATCATTACATTTAAAATTACATAGCACCCCTCCAGGCCTATCAGCTAATGCTTTCCTTGGTAAAGTGTCCTGCCTGGTGGGATTTGATGTGCACGTTCTGCCTCAATTGCAGCCCTTGCCAAAGGAGCAGGGCAACAGGAGCAAGGGGCAGCCCTGCTCATGCATATTTTGGTTACATTAAGCCAGGCACTTGTTTCAGAGCCTGGTTGCTTAATGAACTGTAAACTGATGCTCATGCAAAGGAAACTGAGGTGCCAAAACAATGATCAAAAGCTTTACAGGACAGTGAAAAGCAAACTGCAAAGAGCACTCAGGTGACACTGTTTCTTCCTCAGGGAACAGTAGTACTGGGAAGGTGAGCTGCCTGAACATGAGCTAAAAGCAGCCCAAAGTCATCCAGCAAGAGCTGAGAAGCAGGCACACCTTTAGGAAGCCGCTGCTCCCCTCGTCAGGCCTCCTGGCTTGAGGTGGGGGATGATGGAGATGCTCACGCCTTTCTCCGAAGAATGCCTTGTATGTCTTGCTGCCAGTTGCTGGAGGACACTGACATCATTTGGGACAGAATTAGAAAACCTTAAGCAGGAGGGCAATGCAGCACAAGTGCTAAGTCAGCCGTAGGCTATATGTGGCACACCAGTTGGTGCCTTCTTTCCCCTTCTTTAGATATTCATTCCTTTGCCTGCTTCTTCAGCATGGTTTGACTTCAATCTATACTGCCCTGTGACTGCTGCATGTCAGCAGCTGCATTCAGGCTACCACCAACACCTTACGCAGCACTTGGAGGAGCCAAGAGGCAAATTGTCGCTCCAAAACACACCCGTCACCTCCCTCGAGCCAACAGAGCCCTTTATTTGTGTATGTAATACAACCTTTGTGCCTTTATAGAATGCTGTCTCCAGTGTTCATCCATCATTGCCCTATTTCCTACCACCTGCAAATCCCATAGTGCCAGCCCCGACTGTCTGCTGGTGACATGCCTGCACAGTCACCTCCAGGTCTCCTCATGTGCCATGCCCCACTCCCAGAATGCCTTCCCAAAGATAGGGCACCCTCGTCAGACCAAGACCCCTGAAACATTCTGACCTGGCCATTCATTGGGCTTGACTTTCTTCTGCACAAGGCCCCACAGCTTATCAAGGTGTCCTGCAGCTGTGAGCATCTTGGATAGCAAATGGCTTTGGTTTTTTGTGTTGAAAGTGCCTTGCACATTGTGAGCACTGAGAAAGCCAAAACATTAGTAGATTAATAAGGCACCCTGTTACACACAATCAGCATTACAGCCTCAGGCTGAGATCTTGAGAGAGTTTGCAGGCTGCATATCCCTGGCTTGTTACTCTAAGCCTGTGGTGAAACGTGCAAGAATCAGATCAGAGCAGCATTTTGGCTGAGACAGTAATCTCTCTTTTATGGACAACCCCACACATTTAAGAGAAAGTACAAGGATGTCTGCAGCCTCTTGGTGTGGAAAAACGCACCTGGTCTCTTATCAGTTCAAGAACTGCTTAAGCACAGTGAAATGGAATATATATTCCTTCCAGATTTGTTATGAATTATATTAACTTTGATATTCTTGATAACTGCCCAAATGCCCAGTTCCTTCCTGCATCGTATTAGGTTCTTGGCTTCAAATAGTCCCCCAGCAACAAGTTTCAGAATCTAACTGGTGTTGGAAAAAGCATAATTCCCACATATTAGTTTTGAATTTCACTGAACTTCCTTTGTTGGTGTTCAAAAGGCTTCTCCATTAATTTCCCTCTACTTTTTGTAACTTTGGATAATGGAATCTGTTCTTGCTTATGAGCGGAATGAAGTAGATGGTTGTATCAGGGTACAGCTTCAACCCATCAAAATCTTTCTCAGAACTCATTGCTTGCCAAATGGTACACGTACACTTGCAATTTTTCCTGCTGACATTGCAGCCACCCAACCTTCAGAAGAGGAACATGGCAAATATTTCACAGCAACAGGTGTCAGACAGGAGGTGATCACACGAATGAGAACATACCAGACAGATGAAGTGATAGAAGTGTGCATGGGACAGGAGAAAGGCTTCAAGAAGAGATTGGAATAGGTTGACTGTCCTTAGATATTAGTAAACATTGTTTATACTCTCAGTGTTACACACCTTGCCTGAAAACAAACTCCCATCAGAGCCTTTTGAGTGACTGACGCCACTTCCCCTAGTGCTTGATCTGGCATCCTGTGGTGAACTCACCAACAATTTCACAAAAAGCAAGGAAACCACATTCAAAGCAGGCACTCAACAGAGACACACTAAACTTGCAGTAGCCCTTTTGGTCATATAGTAGTAGCATATAAATTAGCATTATCTTGGCCAAAAAGGATTTCTTCCTCTGTGGCCTCCTGAACCAGGACTCTGGCTATCTTAAGCAGAGTGAAGCACCTGGCCTAAGCTCTTCTGAGCAAATTTACCCTGGAAGAAACATGCCTTACCTTCTGACCTGTGTGCAACACTGTAGATACACTGCGACTATGAGAAGTGTCTATTGGGCAGTCATTGTAGCATGTGTGGCTTGGGGGACATACTAACAGTGTAAAAGGAAGTAAGTGTGAATAAAATGTGGATAATGAAAAACCTTAGTTTTAAGTTACTGGGAAAATGGTAAGTTAATTCCATTTTCAGGCATTTTGGACAACAAAAGGCAAAAGGCTCAAAAGGAGTTCATTGTGAAACAAAGCAGAAACAGCAGTGCTCACCCTTTCATCCATCCATGGCTTGCACACTCCCCTGAAATACGGGAGATCTAGTCTACTACTTAACTGCATGAATTTAAACCATCAATTCCCTCCTTCTGGAGGAGCGCCTGACTCCCTGGGCTATAAGAAACACCAATACAGAACCACCCTGTTAAAACTGGGCCATAAAGGCAGAGACTTCAGAGTAATTGCACAGGGAGCGCAGCCCAGCACTGGAACTCCCACTACTGTTCTGGCACTGCAGTCAATGCCACCTCTGTGTGACTTTAGCCTGAGAAAAGGAACAGTGTCAGAATGAATCATGTCAATGCTCCTGATGGAAAACACACTTCCCTTACATTAGTTCAACTAAATGCAGCCCAAATGCATAGAAGTTTTGTGTTGGCCAGAAGTGCGTCCTCATCAATTAAACTGTTTGTAAAAACCAGGCAAGCCCCAAGCAAGCTGACCCTTGTTTCAGTGAGTAACAGGATTAATAGGGCATTGTTTCCAACGAACAGCTTTCTCACTACTGGATTTTCTGGGGCCTTATGAAATCTGAAGCTCCATCACTGTTCATTATGCCTCCCCTTGACATGGATTCTCTTGCAGAAGAGAAGCATCCACGCACTGCCCATGAGCTGTGCACCTGACAAGGCAGATGCCAGTGATAATTCACATCCCCAGCTGCTGCTGCTTTCCCTTAGAAGTAGATCTCAGCAAGTCCCAGCAAGCATGAGGGAGAGGCTGGGGGTTTGCTCTAGTATTCCTGCCTGCTTGCACAAAGCTGCTGCTAAAAGCGGAAGCAAAGCCTTCCTGCTGCAGCCCCTGGAACCAGCTTTGGAGCGCCGGGCGAGATGGTATAACACAGTCAGAGACCTGCAAATGGTAGCTCCCATGCAAGAGCACAGGGACACATCTCCTCTGCATCATCTGGGATATCCTTGCTCTCTAGGGACAGACTTGACACACTCCCAGAGATGGCTTGGGACACATCCAAGTTTGCCAGGCAGATAAACCCTTGGTGTCCTGTCCCAAGCCCAGAAAACTGACTGGATCCAAATCCTTAACCCAGCAACTGAAACAAGGACCTGCCATCCTCCTCCTACTCCTCTGCACCTGTTTATCTTCTTACCTAATCAATACACAATTATTTTCTGGAAGCATGAAGCTTGGCCAGGCACATCTACATTCTTAGACAGGCCACACCGTACAGGGCCAGAACTAAGTTCATGCTTTGTTTTTGAAAGTCTGCCTTCCTTTTAAAATATATTTGATGGTGGCTTTCACACTTAGGTCATTACAAACCTCAGGTGATCATAGAAATGATTAGATCATCACTGGCTCTTTCTTGCAATTACTTAAAGTTACCATAAGTTTAGAGATACATAAAAATTATTTTATACAATTTCCACCCAAGTTATACCTCCAGGATATATTTCTGCTGGTGGTTTTAGCTAAAGTTTGGTTTGTGCAATGTAAAACATGAGCATCACTGGAGATGCCCTCAGCAGGCCCCTCATGGATGACAGCCTACAGACTCCTGCTAACCTGCAGTGGTGCAGGAGAGGCCATGCCAATGCCTTCCCAGGCAGACCAGCAGAGCACAGATCCCTCCATCAAGCACCTCAAAGGCAGCCAGCAGAGCTCATCAGTCACAGGCTCTCTGTCCCAAAGCATTCACAAAACTGAAGGCAGAAAAATTGAAATAAAATCTCTCCTGGTCTGCATTCTCTAAAGCAGAGACTGAGCCAAAGCTTCAAATGGTATGCATCAGTATAGATCTATTGATTCAAAAAAGATGACTCAACTTCCAAAAGATGTCTTGCTCAAGGTCATGGGCTACAGCAAAGAGGAGCTCTGAGCACAGGTTTTCTTACATGAAAATACACACTCAGCTATTCTCCATCCCTTTATTTGGTGTGCAGTTTTAGAAGTCACAAGTTTTGTAAGACTTGCTTAAACCTTTTTAATCTAAAATGCAAGTGCTTGGGTACTGTGCCAGATTTTGAATGCAAAGTATCTGTCCAGGCCTTCAGGCTCTAAATTTCTAATTATAAAAAAACCCACATTATAGTTCATGAGACAGAAGTAAGGACCCCTTGCACTTAATAGCACAGAACTTCAGGAGTCTGGAGAATACATGGGAGAGATTGCTGGACAAGGAAGGAAAAACCAGCAGTCCTGGATTTTTCTGCAGAAAATCTCAATCATATGGACCCAAGGGAACCATCAGGTTTGAAAGAGTTGAAAGCTGTTTTGCTGTTCCGGAAAAAAGTCTACTGAAAACAGAAAAGCAATCTTTTCCTGAAAGTTGTGTCTCCTGGAGAGCATGAGGAGCAGGGAGGTCCATTAGGAGACTGAGGTTTGTAAAGATGAGTGACACAGGATGGGCAGGCAAACAAGGTGAAAACAGAAGTGCCTCCTTTGCCCGATGGCTAGTTTCCAATCATAAATACATTACAAAAGGAAACCTTTTGTGTGGGAAAACATAATATGCAGCTGATCTCCATTCTATCAGGGCACAGCCTATCCCTAGGAGAGGAAAAAGAAGATCAAAGGAAAAAATTAAAGGAAGCAATATTCAATTTAAAGCACAGTTAACATGATAGAAATGAATAGTAAGAACAGCTGAAAGACACTCAGGGTCTGGGAGAGATGTATTGGCTGAAGGTACTGCAGTGTTTTCCATATTTGTCTGCTTTATTTTTAAACACCCAGAGACTTTGCTTGATCAACACTTCCTTGTAAAACAAGGAAGCAGAGGAGGAGTGAGTGGCTGTGGGGAGAGAGGCAAATGAGGTTGGAAATTGATGATCTTCCCAGCCATGAAAGTCAAAATTCCTACTTGAAACTGAATCCTCCTGGAATGCTACATAGGCATGGGGGAAAAGGGGAGGGAAGGAAAGAAAGAAGATTTATTACTCAAGCAGAACTGAAATTCAGATGAGAAAAAGAACTGTTCAATCCATGTCTGAATGTCCATGACAGATCTGAAACTGGGTTTGTCATATTCCACTCTCCTTTGTACACATTAAAAAAAAAGGAAAAAAAATACAGAGGAGGTTGCTGGGGTTTTTAAAGAGGGGGGAAAAAGGGTACCCAAGTCCCTTGATCTTATGAAGCCCTGAACTCCTATATTCCATTTATAGCTCGAGCTGGAATGACATCCCCCTTGATTAGCAAGCTGTCCAATCCAGCTACATGTCTCAGGACTGTATGAGGCACTAAGTGAAATATATATATGCCCTTATAGAGTTTAGCACATTGGGTCCACCTCCAGGGCACAGGCTGTAGCTCATTCTGACCACTGCTCCTCTCCCGGGAACAACTTCTAAGGTGTGGTTGGCTGGTGTTTTGTTTTGTTTTTTTTTTTAAAAAAAAAGTTTTTTTTTTTGTTGGGGGCACCTTTACTTTCAAGTTTAAGCAGCACAAAATGGCACCAAAGAAAGATGTAAAGAAACCAGCAGCAGCACCAGCACCAGCACCTGCACCAGCACCAGCACCTGCACCAGCTAAACCCAAAGAACCTGCAATCGATCTCAAGAGCATCAAGGTAAATGGATGAACGTGTGCTGATTGCGGACCCAAAGGGGAATGTTGGTAGAGTCCCAGCTGAGACCTGCAGTGAAATGTTGTGTGTATTTGGTTCCGGTTTGGAGACTGCAGTGAAATGAATGAGTAACCTCAGTCAATGGATTTGTTGAGCTGCCTGAGTTTCTGATTGTTTTGGTAGCTGGAGGGGTATAAGGCATGGCGCATGATTTAACACAAGAGCAAAGCCTGGGGATTTCAAAAGTATTTTGGACTGTGGCCCTCAGAGCTTTTTACCAAATCAGTATCAGTCCGAGCTGTTCAGTAAAGCTAAATTTAAAAGAAAAAAAACCAACAAAAAAAAACCCTCTAAAGCAGCAGGTGCATGAGTACAGGAAAGGGTTACTGAAACTTGGAATGCAATGTTTTCCCATAGCACTGTACTAAAACCAAACCTTAATTTGCAGTTTCCCCTCAAATTCCTGTCAAAATTTTTGCAACCACCTCATGACAATTTGGTCATGTGTTTTGAGATCGGCATGGCTTATCTTTATAAGCAGAAACAAAACAAAACAGATTTAAAAAAAAAAAAAAGAAAGAAAGAAAAAAGGGATTTGGCAGTTTCATCTGTTTTCTTTTTATTTGTATTGTACAGCAAACATTGATAGACACCATGAGCTGGAAAGCCATGGATGGAAGCGCTTCAAGTGATTTCCTCTCACCTTTACATATTTGCTCAGAATTTGCAATTTGCTGCAAATCAAAAGCAACAAAGAGGAAGAACCCTTTGGAAGTTTCCCTTTTACTGCACTTCCATTTGATCTTATACTGTCTTCAGACTTTGCATGCCAACCAACATCAGTGATTGTTGCCTTGACCCGTCAAAGAAAACTCCTCCGTGTTGAGAAATTCTTTACTTAGGAAAGAGGAGAAGGAGGGTAAGCAGTTAAAGAAATTAAGAGACAGACCAATTTCTCTGGGTAGAACTATAAATAGTTATTCTCCACCTACCTGACAAGCTGATTGGTCCCAGGACCAATTTGCTAAATTCTACATAAGGAATCATGCCTATTATGGAGAAAAGAAGGACTACAAAGGCTCCTAATAGGACCTACTCATTTTCATCTCATGATGCATTCTGTTTCAAATATCTTACTACATATAGTCCCAAGATCATGACCCATTAGTGAAATTTCTTGAAGTTTAATTTTCACAATCAGTAGTCAGTACTTTTCTGAAGCAGTACGTAGCTTCTCACAAGAGTGAAGTTGAACCCACTGGCAAAGCAGAACAAGAGGAAATTAAAAAAAAGACATTTTTAAGTACTTTGAGAGATCATAGTAAAGACTACACCAAAAGCCCACTGTTTTTGAGAATACTGTCTGAAAATTAGATTAGACCCCACATTTTGCTCATCTCTAGAGATGAAGGGGAATGCAAGCTAGATTTCCTACTAAATAATTTAATGTGATTTGATAGCTTTCTATGTCCAGTTCATTAGGAGAAAAGAGAATTTTCAACTCCAGTGATTCTAGCTAATCTTTCTTTACATAAATAGACTTAATAGCATATTACCAGCTAAAAATGGCAGACTGCAGTCTGAGGCGTCTCTGCAGTTCACTCCTTTACCCAGACAGCTCTCTATAATGACAGGAAATATATACTGCTAGCACAGAGAGAACGCTTCTGGTTTTGTTATAGTCAGACTGATAAGAGAAGATAGTCTCCCTAAATTATCTTTCTTTTGAAAATAATATCAGACAAAACATTTTCCATTTTGAAGAGAGGAGAAAAAACCCTGGATTAGCAAGACAAAACTATTAACACTAACATCAGCACGTAAGGATTACTATTCCCATTTCCTAATAAGTGAAGATATGGATAGTGTGATGGAGGTTACAGGACTACCCTGCAATCAAGTGGGTGGCACAGCCCCCTGCCCTGCATGCTTATTACTAGCATGTATCTTTCTGCAAATACCTCCTCCACTCTTCATCATGCCCTTACCAGGCAAGGAGCAGAGTGCCTCAGAGGTGTTGCAAGGGTGGACAAAGACACACCTCCTCCAACCCCCCCCCAGTGGGTGACTCTACCCAACGACACAGCCGTGGCCACAAGGTGATGCAGAAACGTATGCTGCACATGAGGGTGATACGTGTGCCCTCTATCCTTGATCTTCCCCTCTCACTCAAGACCCCCACATCGGGCAAGGGCTGCTTAAGCAGACTATGGCATCTCCAGTGCTGGGCTCTTCAGGAAGGCACCTGGAACAACCATGGTACTTTTCATCCTGCCTAGGGGCAGGGACTTGACAACCTCCCAGGGTCCCAACCAGCCACCCTGGTTTATCCTTTTTCACACTTTCAGAGCTCAGGCAGTGAAGGGAAACAACATTTTCTTCTAAGTGATTTACCTGGGAGACACGGCAGTCAGCAATCAAAGACTTTTGAGTCTAAACCCAGCCCCTTACTTAGCATTAATTAACCTTGAGTCCTTCCATTCAACTCTTAAAGTCTCAGTAAGGGAAAAGGCACAGAACCAGTTCCAGCAAAACTTTGGAGCCAGGGGTTACTTAAAACTAAGCTTTTGACCAGGACTCAGTGAATGATCCTATACTGGGGCTCTTTGCACTGATTTACCAGGTGTGGAGTCAAAGCCTCCAGCACTTTGAACAAGAACATCCCCTCCAATCCTCAGGGGAATTGGTGGCCATGCCAGAGCTTGCTACTAATGAGAGGTGAATGGGAATGCCAGGCTGCAGTGCCACGACAATATGAGGAGCCACACGGCAGGCAAACACACACAAAGGCTTTGTTAGCTTTTATAGACATCCAAGCCTCTTCTAACTGTTATAGCTGGAGTGGGTAAGAGTAGAGCTGCCCAATAAGGGTTTACAGCAGCCAAATAAGCCACATTTGGCAGTGCACTTCATTTTAAATTGGCATCAGAGATTGTAATATTCTCCAAAACAAGCAAGGTGGTTTACAAATGTTGGTAGTGATTCTTTCAGTGGTTCCCTTCCTCTCATGTGCCCTGCTTGGCCCATCTGCAGGGAATCTGTTTTTCTGAGCTTTTTGGAGTGCATGCTTTGAAAGTTAGGCTTTTTCTTTTTTCCTTAAGAGATCTCAAGCTGGGTTCTTGCAGATGCAGACATGCCAAAATTGCTTGTCACTATCAGAAGTTGTGGCAGGTCTTTTACTCTTTTCTGGGTTTCCCCTCCCCACCCCACCCCACCCCCACCCCCCACTTTAAATTAATCTAATGAAAGCAAATATTTGGTGAGTTGCTAGTACTAATAGCAGCTAGTATGGGATTTTCTATTTTGGAGCACCATCTATTGACTCTAAAACTGAGTAACAGGAATACCTAACTGCTAAAGACTCAAATCTCTAAACTCAGCCCTTTCTCAGCTCACCTTAAGTTACGGTACAACCACCACAGGAAGAGAGTCAACACAGGGAGGGAAAACTTGTTTTTAAATGGAAATGTAAAGACCCTTTCCCCTCTTCTCAAGAAAAACCAAAAAATTCAATCTGCTTTGCACAAGCCTTTCCAGACTAAAATGATTATTTCCAATTTTCTTTATTGCTAGCATGGCTTGGATTTAAACAATAAGTACAAAGGTTGAAGATTAAATCATAACTAAGAGAAGAAAAACAGGCCAATGGGTGTATCTGAGAGTTACCACCAGGAACCAACCATGAGTAAAAGCAAAATGACCATATGGGTCATTTTCTTCAGAGAACTCCCGGTAGTTCTGTAGTTAAAACCATAGCCAAGGACACTCCCAAAAAGATAGTTACCTGTCTTGTTAGCTTCCTTCTCCCACACAAGCCTGAGTGAGAAGAAACATTTAGTTGATGAACAGCACTACTATGGGTCTATGTCTGCGATATCTGGGATGAGACATTAATGATGAGGATGTCTCATGCTGGGTTTTGCAACTGAGGCAGTGGGAAATGGATAAAATTCATACTGCCCAAATTGGTTTAACAGGAAAAATGTGGGCTTTCCTGCTGGAAATTTAAGCGCCCTTCCTAGCACACACCCCCAGTCCTTGGACTGAGACCAGGCTCATAACATTAACTGAGATGTTTTGGGATCTGGGTGCTGGAGACGCTGAGTGCAGTGCTGCATAGGCTTCTGCTCTGCAGATGGTGATCTGAACGTGTAGCACCCTGATCCAGTGTCACACCAGGCCCTTTACCTTGTGGATACACCTGTATATCCCTTCTTGAGCAGAAACAGAGATTGGGGTCTTGCAAGTATCCATGGTGTAAGTGAGGTTCATTTGGTACTCAAGGTTTCCCATGCTAGTGTTTTCAAGACTGAAATCCCAGGACACCAATTATGCCATGTCCAACTGCAGATAAGATACCTACATCTTTAGGGGAAAAATAATTTAAAGCTATCAACTTGTAGACTTGCTAAGGCCTTGTGTAACTGTGTGATGCATGACAAAGCCTGCTGCATGGAAGCAAACCTGTGTGATCTTTTGTTTTTAAATACAGAGCTCTTAAGGCAGTAAAAAGTTTCTCCAAGTGTCCTTAATTCTTGTTACATTCATTACTCAAGTAGGTCATCTCTGAACAGACATTGCATTGGATATAACCAGAGAGAGGTAAACTCACTAAAATGCACTGACAGAAAGCTTCTGGGCTGGAGGGCAAGCAGAACAGCAAATGTCAGCTGAAGTGCTGGGAGAGCTATTACACTGCAGACAAACTCCATGTGAAGCTGTGGAGTGAGAACAGGAATGTTAACAGTAGCTTCGCTCATAGGGCTAAGGGCTTTATTAGGAACTGGCAGGTTTTTGCCTGAAATTTTTGGCTCAGGCCTTCAGATGAAGCCTGATCCAGCTCCAGCAACAACTCCAGAAAGATTCTCTAAGACTGATATACCTGTTGAACAAGGTCACCGGTCCCAAGTGTCCTTTCAAGTAGGAAGAGGACGAGTGCAAACATGACTTAGCCTTAAGAGATACAAAGACGCCCACCTGATGCCATTTAGACCAGCTTCCTGCTATTGCTTTGACCACCGAGATACGGTACCATTCAGGATCCACCCCAGAGCAGAGCAGCTCCAGCTAAATCCCTTGCCCATGTAAACCCCGGCACTGATGCCAGACTCACGGTGGCAGTTGCTAAATCACTGCAGAGTCAAGACATGCCATAAAGGTGTCCCAGGACAAGTAACTTGGACATCAGACTCAGCTATACACCAAGACATCCCTGCAGGACATTGCTGAAAACCAGAAGGAAAAGCAAATAGAAAAGCCCTCACTATACTTTTATTTACAAAGTTTTCATATGGACTTTGCCTCCTTATTTTCCTAAAGTGCTGCTAAGCAAGGAGTCCCTCAAAAGTAGTGACTGCCCATATGTATTAGAGACACATTTTATGTTTGTTAACGTGAAAAATTATTTGGAAAACAGTGATTATTTTTTTTACAAGCTCTATTCTTAGTAATTCACAGCTTTAGCAGCATTTATAAATGATAACTTATGGCCTTTGGAGGGTCTGGGGAGTGACAAACTCCGGTAGAAACACTGGAATTTAAAGCAAATTACACAGTAACATTTCGAAAGCTCACAGAGTAATTTCAAGTGTCAACAGTGGTTGTGTGGCAGACACTTTCTCCCATAAACTAATAAATCAAAACAACCCCACAATATTTCTAAAATACTTTTTAAACCCCCATAGAGCACAGAGTGTAACAGATAGTAACAAGATATTTGAGTTTATCTTACATAAGGCAAGAAGAAGGTGACTAATTTAGCCAATGACAAGTAAAGAAAGAAGCTGTCTGTAAGGAGATATGAAAAAGCCAGTCTGGAAATTTGCCTCCACTTCACTGAGGCTTTATTCCATCTTATACCCATTGCCAAAAAGCACTTTCAACTGGCTGCTTTACCGCATAGTACTTAAATGTCAAGTAGCAATAGTTTAAATAATGTTAATACTCTAACATTGCCACTGGGAGGCATCTTAAAACAACAAATCCCAGAGCCTCACATTTCCGCACACATCCTCTCGATTATACACATTCACACAAAACTAAATGTAATTAGAAAATGGACACTTTCATAAATGAGCACAACTGAGTGCACTTCCACCACGAAGCTAATAAAATCTGTTCAAACTGGTATGACCAACAGATCAGCTAGAGCACATTTCACTCCCAAGACATTTCAGAACGGCACATTAATTAATTGGCAAGGCACATCCAAAAGTTTTTGTACCACTGTAAAGCAACTGTGAAGTTCCAAGCTTTAAAAATAAACAAACTTGGAAGTTACACAGAATGCTTAGAAAAAACTCAAATTCATCTGCAGTCCATTAAATTTAAAGAGATTTTGAGCTATTCTTCCAAAACTCATGGTATCTCACACAATTTTCTCTCTTGTATTAAGGGTGGTCATTTTTATTGTTTCTTCAATTGTATTTCCAGGCAGCTCTGTTCTCAAAACTGAGCTCTCTTTCTCAAGAGCTCATCTGCTTCTAATATTTTTCCACCTCATAAAAGACATGAGGACAAATCCATCAGACTGTTGATTCTTACTTAAATGAGAAGTAGCCTCTCTAAAATCTGTGGCATTGATCGTACAAGCTATCGATCTTGGGTGAGAGACGGAAGAATGACAGCCTGCTTTTCAGAAGGGATTGAGAAGTGTGTAATCGAGCATTCAGTGATGTCTACTGGAAAAGATGTGCAGCTGTATTAATCAAGGAGCAGGCATTAATGGTGAACAGTTATCATATGAACTGCTCTAGGCACAATCCTAGTTTATCTCCACCCAAAAATAAAAAGAATCCCTCTAGTCCTGAATAGAAGGCTAAATATACAATGAGTATCCTAGGGGACTCTCCTATTTTCTCCTCTCTGATTTCCCAAGACATCTGATATGCTCTTAGTCTCTGCTACAGATACAGTACCTTGAAATATCTGATGACTGTCCAATGAAATCCTAATATTATTCCCTTCTCTGTAATTTACCCAAAGGGTAACAAGCAGGTGGAGCAGCTGAATGCTTTAACTCCCAGCAGCATCTTTCCCCAGGGCTTTTCACCCTGCCCAGACATTTACACATTTACAGTGAACACAAAGCAACCATCACTCAGCACACCTGTACTCAGCCCCAGTGCCCACTGGCCTAAACAAGTGAGCACAGCCCCACGCTGCAAAGGTCAGGGCCCTAAGACCCATGAACGAGTGATTTGGAGGGAAATTAGGAACTTTGATAACAATTTGGAAATAAAGTTTTGTGTAGATTGGGTCTTCTACTTAGCTGGTGATAAAGAGTTGCATACAACTCTATCCACCACATCCTATATAACTGGGACCTGGTCAAAATGCCTCTACCTAGCAACAAGATGACTAGAAGGTGGTCACAAACTACACAGGGAAAAGCCTTAATCTTCAAAACAAATGAAAAAAAAACCAAAACACACCACCTTTTGCTTTGTCTATAAATAAGGGATAAGCCAAGTTAGAGAAATCCAGGTCCTTCTGGTCTTTCCATGTGTTGCACTTCCTTCAACTTTTCATTATACTGGGGGGAAGCAGGGCAGGGAGTTCATTATTTTAAGCTGAACTCCCTAAATTTCAACAATATCAACATTTTCCCTAAAGCCCTGAGACTCATCATGTCCTCTGACAATCCATACAACACTGCCAGTATCAGAACAAAGATCACTGCAAAATATTTCTCTCTACTTTTTGAAGTTTATGAAAGCTCCTTATAGGATCAGAAATTTTAATTGTTTTTAAGTGATGTTTGAAATACTTTCTACAATAAGGCCCTTTGTAGGTGGCCTTACTCAAAGCAAGTAGCATTTTAAGCCCTCAACAGACCCTACTGGCTTAAAGCAGGGTGATCCTTAATTCAAGTGAATGCAACATGCCCATGCTAGAATATTTCATCCCACCAGAACTCTGCCTAGTGAGCTTTTATTCAAGAATCAGCAATAAAATGAAGGGTTGATATGGTGCACTAGTATTTCCTCATCTAAATTCTGAGCCAAAGTCTCACATAGTCAAAAGATCAGCTTATATGTAGATGCTTCTCAATTTATACATATTTGATAGCCCATTCAAGCCAGATGGCCAATCCAGGTATCAATTTTCTATGCCCAAGACAAATGCACCCAAATTATTTTCTGCTTGACATCTAAAGTCTTTTGAGATTAGTGTTGTTTGTAGCCAACAATAACGCTTACCTGGAAGTAAGCAAAAATGTTCAAGAACATTAATCTAAGTTTTCCTTTAAAAACATCTTTTTTTGTAAACCTGTTTTCCATGGAGCTTTTCCTAGTTGCCAGCACTGGAGAGCAAGAGGCTGAGGGCAGAAGGAAAATTCCGCAAAAGGCAACACACTGCATTGACCCAGGCAACATTTCAGCTCTGCCAAAGTCTTTAGAAGGCTCTTCTATTAATGCATTGGGACTGATGGCCAAGATCTGTATTAGCTTTCTCACTGCCTACATCCTGCTCCAGCCAGTATTAATCAGGAGGTCTGCACTGTGCTAAACCTATGTTAGATAATTTAGAGTCAAGCATCAAACCCCTTTTTGATGCAACCACACCTGATCATGGCTACACTTTGTTCTGAATGCATCCCTGTTCCTACAGGCTAATAGATTAACTATAGCAGAAAAAAACCAAAAAATTATGGATTGACAGTGGAGCCTTTTTCACACTTGGTGTACTTTCAGATATTTCTCCAAAAATGCAAATAATCTGATTGGGTAGAATTTTTTCCAGCTAAAATTCCAGCATGCTTAGAAAATTCTTTGCAGTTCTATCTTTAGTTTTTAAAACAGGAGGTAAGAGGTCAATTTTCAATCAAATATTTTGATCTATTTTGATTGTTCAATTTTTAAAAAATAATAATACAAAAAACCCCAAACAAACAAACCACACACAAAATAAAAAACTCCCCCTCAGTAAAGTTAAGTCTGCTTGGATTTGATTCTTTTTTTCAGAGCCCTCAATATACTGAAAAGAGACGTTCACAAGTGTTATGCTTATTTCAGGGTAACTAGGCAGGCTTCAGGAGAAAATTTCCTTCACTAATCACATATTGTCATTAGAAAATGAGGAGCAGTGAACGCTTAACAAAGGAAATCAATAGAAATGAGGGAAGGAATTTGAGTTTGCAACAGACAGTCTGTTGTCATCACAAAACCATTCCCACCTCTGCTCCATGGCTCTCTTAACCCAGTTGAGATGACGAGGAAATGGAGAAGTTTGGAACAGAGTTTTCTAAACCTTTTAAAATGTCTCACAGCATCAGTTTCAGAGATTTTACATGGGCTTGGAGGATGCTACATGGTGGGACTAGATCTTTGCTACTGAAGAAGCTGCAGCCTCTACCTCCTGCAACCTACCTAGAAACTCTCCACTTGTAGTCCCACCATGACCCCTCCACTCTGCAACCCAAAAAGCAAGTAGCCCTTTCCTCACCATCAGTCATCCTCCCAGTTCACAAAGCCTTTTGGAGGTCTTAGCTTCTATCACAGCTTGCCTCCATATCACAAAACCCACAGTAGTACGACCTTTCACCACACCAATGTGCTCTGAAGCGGCATACTGGTGCCCTGCCTAACCCCAGCCCCAGAGGAAGAGTGTCCGACAGAGCACAGACTACTGCGAATGCAAATTTCCCACTGACCTGCAGGGTACATTTATGCACCAGCCGCTAACCTAGCAACACAGGATCCAAAACACAGGGATAATTTTTCCCTGAAAAATGTTCAAAATTTGGAAAACATGACCAGTGAAGAGGAGGACCTTCACAGTTGGACACCACCCCCATCAACGGGTTAATCTGCTTGGTACCAAGAACTGGATCACACTGAGCAGACCAGGAGCAGCACACTCATCTAATGCTGAGAGCTATATTAACCTCACAAGGGGGTGAGCAAACCCCAGCAATGGTACAAGGACCATCCAGCTGCATCTAACACACAGCCTGTGTGCCACATGTAAAACCAGCCAGCTGGGCAAACACGTGGCACTTCTCACCCTCAGTGCTCCTTGCTCACTGACTTCATAGCGTATTGGAGAAATAGAATCCTTCCCTATAAGGAAGTCCTAGTGGGTCTCGACACGGAATATCTCCTCTTGACAGTATGGACCCAGAAAGTGCTGACATGAATCAAACTTACTGCTTGCCACTCCCTGCCCCTCTCCAGCCTCCTAAAAATAGCCATCATAAGATGTCGATCAAGACATGGAGCCTCCTGTCACTTTGCCCTAAGAAAGCTAAAGAACTCGTCGAGGGGAGGGACCGCTTCCTTCTGACACCTAATCCAGGCAATGCCGTCAGCACCGCCAGATAAATAAGGGGAAGAAAGGCCAGGAAAGCAGGACCACTCTCAGGACCTCTCAGCTAATCCCTCCTGCACGTCTGCTGCTCTTCTTCCCAACTCTCAGCCATGGTGGGTCCACTAGAAAGCTAATGGTTAGCAGTGAGCCAGTGTATTTTACATAAGTAGATCAGACTTCTCGCTCAAGTTACTTCTAAGGGGGGGAAGGACAATCTAGAAAACAGTTTAGATTTGCTTGGCTTTCCTCCTTAAACCTTAAAGACTATGTGAGGTTTTCCAGTCAGCCTCAACTTCTGCACCAGGCAATAGTAGACGTGCAGCTCCTGTAGCTTCAGACAGAACAGTTACAATTCGCTAGTGCTATCTGCTAAGCTTTCTATTACTTAATTTTTTTTTAAAAAAATCTGATGCGACTTGCTAAAGTGGCAAAAGAAAATAGTAATATATTTATGTAAGAAAATATAGTTTAGTACTTTATGAAACAATGTACTGTCAAAAACTAATTTGAAACACAAATGTTGAGTCATTTGATTTCTATGTTAATGTAAAAAAAGCTGCTTGTTAAGCAATTTTACCTCAGATGGTCTTAGTAAAACAGGTCTATACTAAAACAGTAAGTGACCTGATGGTACATTAGCGACTTTGTTAGTTAAGAAACTAGATTTTCATTGCTTCTAGCCACAACCTCGGCTTTCCCTGGGATGCAAATTTTAATGGAATCTTTAAGAATAGACCTGGTGATGCATTTTTACAAGAGAAGTTGCTAGTTCAGGTTGCTATGGCCTAATTATGTTAGGTAAGACAAATGTGAGAGCACTCAGCTGCTTTGTGCTTTCTCTCAGTGCATTTTCAGCAGTACTAGCTCTTTTTCTCTCTCTTTTTTCCCAACTGCAGTCCTTCACTCCTGACCAAATTAATGGTAAGTGAAATAAAAGTTAAACTTTAACAAGGGGCGGGAGGGGAAACATAATGGCTACCAAATGCTAAATATTCACTAGTCTTAACAGCTCTTTTGCTACCTGCGTTACTTCTGCACATCTGAAAGGCCCCATTTTTGCTGTTTTGGAAGATGACTCAAGGATTGAGCTGGATGCTTTAGAAAACAAACAGGTTCTCCCCCAGCCCCCCCTTCCTAAGCTATTTTTTGTGATTGATTTCCTTCCAACAGATCGAGTTCTCCAAGGAGCAACAGGATGGTAAGTTACAAGAGAGCTGGTGTGTTTTACATGTATGTGGGTTCAGAGAGGACCTACAGGCTCAGAAGTTCAACCTTTATGAACAGATGAGCTAGGACTTCAGCTGGTATAAATCACCAGACACTTGATTTCAGAGGAGCAGTGCTGACTTCTGTTGAACAAGAATTTGATTGTAGATTTAGGTATAATTTATCTGGGTGCTTATGTGCTGCCCAAGCTGAGAAGTTTAAGCCATGATACAAAGAGGAAATATGCTAGTGTTACCAGCTCTACTTTCTGAACATTTTTCAGTTGTGCTCCTGTACTGGCCATTCACAAGGATGCTGAAAATGGGTCTTGCATTTGAAAGTCATAGGGGAAATAGGCAGATGAAGGACAACAGAAAGATGGGGTGGGCTGAAAATTTTAGGTAGCTGCAGTGACATTGCAATTTTACATGAACAGGAGATGCAAGAGGCCTACATGTCATTTTTGCCAGGAGGTGTTGTGGTAAGGGAGGAACAAAGGCTATTTTACTATAAACACATTTATGAAACAAGGAAATGGTTAGCAAATAAGTGACTTGTGTAAACTGTTGCTTATAAACACAATACTCCGAATATGATGCAATTCTTGAGCATCTTGCTGTATTCTTTGCTTCACAGCAGCAGCAAGTTCCATTATTTTTTTTCTAGAAAGATCTGATTAAAAATTGTGACATGAACAAAAATTCCCACTGAAGCTCTGGAAGCCTAAGCTGGAGTGTTTAAAATATCCTAAAGATGCATTTGGGCTATATTAAATAACATAGGTTTAAAAAAAATGTCAAAAATTCGGTAGCAAATATAGTAGACTTCTCACTGTGAACAAAGTATTTAGAATGGAAGACACAAGGATTTACTAGAAATCCAGAGGGAGAGGAATAGCTAGAAGCAGGTCTTAAGAGAAAGCCCTAAACTTCCTGAACACCAGCCTGCTCTGGGTTACACAGTCAAAGCAATAAGGAGAGGTATAGTGCAGGAGACTGGAAACATTTCTCCTCCTGCAGTCCAAATACTCCCTGTCACAAAGAAAATTATTTGGACTCCTTCTCACTTTTTAGTTCCAAAACTTTTACAAAAGTGTTGGGAGGATTCGTGGAAAAATGGCATCAATTCGAAGCTGCTGGCATATATAACAAAGCAAAATATTTCTTTCAGCTTCCTTACATATTTCAGATCATCCAGCTGCTGTAATGCTGAGATGACTGAACCAAGCAATGGAGCAATTAAAAGCTACTTGACAGAGGGAGAGTTTCCCAGGAACAGAGATGTCCCACCCTCAGTAACTATTTCCATCCACACAGGCTGACGCACCAGCAGCTGAGTAATACCCTCCTCAGAGAGGGACTTTAGACATGCTTACCCCAACAGATGGATAAACTAGGACTAGCTTTAAATAAAAAGAAAAACCCCACAGCAAAGATAATATTGCAGTGAAACGCATGCCTGAGATACAAAAATAAAATCAGGCCTTTTCTCCAAGCTGGGAAGCAGCATTCAGAATCCAGCGAACATAAAACTTCACGGGATTTACAGAACAGAGAAACTCTCCTGATGGCTTTGCTAAGAGCAAACTGGCATTGTTTTACACCTCACTCTGGCTAAATGTCATTAATGCACCAGATGAAAGACTGGATCATATGGTATAAATCACTACAGTTCTATTGACCTCAGCTGCTAGAGCAGGAGCTGATATCAAGTTGGTATATTGTAGGAGGAAGCTCTAAACAGCTCCAGAAGGCCTTGATTTCATACCCTGCAATAAAAGCTGTAAGGGAAGAGGGTTAGCAGTAAAGGGTTATAGGTCTCTCACATCAGACAGTAAGAAGATTAGTTTCAGATGTATTAGTTTACAGCCTAGCAGGCCGACATTGTGTATCAGCAGTTTTATTGGGTGCTAGCAACTCCTCCACTAAGGCAGTATATGGATGGCAAAAGCAGGAACCTAAATACCTCTGCATCACACGTCCCCAGCACAAGATGAATGAAGACATGATTTGAAATGTGGCTTATTACTCCTAAATCTGCCCCAAGGCACAAAGAACATTCCACCTACACAAGCTGCGAAACACAAAGCCTGTCTAGCTGCTGGAAGTGCATCACAGCCAAGGGAAAGCGATTTTGCTTGGCTTACTTGGAGCTAAAACACGGCACCATCACCATCAGACACTGCAATGCAGAAAAGATCAACAGCACAGTTCAAGATGCTCTTGACATAAGAGGTTTGAAGATAGCTTTTTAGCTAGATCCTTGCCCCCCACCTCTTTTTTAAAAAGCATGTTTCTTTATTCAACAAATTCTCTTGAAAAACTCTACAAATACAGTAAGATGATTAACATGGAACTTTGCAGCAAAAGATGAAGACTGGCGATGCAATGAAGGCAACTGTCTATGCTGATTTTTGTAGCAGAAATGTCTGTAGCAAAGATGAAATAAGCGAACATTGATCACTTGGCAGCACTGAAAGAAGCAAAACCTCAAAGTGTATGCACTGCAAAAGCACTGGAATAAGGCACCACACAAGTACTGCCAACTGGAAAAGCTGGATGTACATGCATCTGTAAGAAGCAGGGACAGACCTCAAAGGGAAGAGGGAGCAAACATGGGTAGAAAAGTCATTGTAAGGCACTTTTAAAGGAAAACAAAGGTAGAAACATTTGAAATCTACCTTCAAGGTTCCCATTAGCATTGTGTAGTTGAGATGCTGGGATTGCAGGCAGGACTCATCAAAGCAGTCAGATGTTTTGCACCGCTGGGACTTTGACAGAAGGGTCTCAGTCCTCTGGTGAGATAAGGTGGAGTGGATAACATTTTTGCCTTCTGCTGCTATGTCATGTAAAGAAACCTGCTCTTGAATGGCAATGTGTTGTAGAAAGCTTATCTTTCCCCATGCTTAAAATAACTGTGGGGTCAATCGCAAAACTATTGATGGTTATTAGCGCCAGGAAAGCTGTGAAAGGTAGATATAAAAGTTTAAAAATAGTGAAACCAAAATGCCAGAGGGGAGGAGTTTTTTCTTGGGATTGTGGGCCAAAAATTCCCCTGGCTAACTCCACTGGAGTTGGTGGAACAGTGCCAGATGACAACAGGCTCACATCTTTGTCAATACAACTTTTCAATAGGGAGCTGCCTGGCTCAATTTAACTGTTACTCTCCCCTTGCAGACTTCAAGGAGGCCTTCCTCCTCTTTGACAGGACTGGTGATGCCAAGATCACCCTGAGCCAAGTTGGCGATATCGTCCGGGCACTGGGGCAGAACCCTACAAATGCTGAGATCAACAAGATCCTGGGCAACCCCAGCAAAGAGGGTAAGTACCCTACAGTCTCTCATGAGCCCTTCCTGAGGCTGAGGAGTCACAATATAGTCATCAGTAGTCACAGCAGGAGGGAGAGAGCTTTTGTTCTGATGGGGAGCAAGGGGGACTCTGCAGCAACAATACACAGAATTTTTCCTGTTCCTTTATGAGGATGATGGGGAATACTGTTCTCAGAAAGAGGAAAACCTTCTTCTTGAGAGAATTCTATGTAGGGACCATTTTGGTATCAACTTGGTGTAGGTGTAACACACTCATTGCTGCTCAAAGCCCATTTGTGCCCCAGCCCTTGCTGAGGAGCTGCAAGTCCATTTCTAACAGCTGATACTCAGCCCTTCAGGTCCTTCCAGTGCAGGATCTTCTGCAGAAGCCAAGACATTCCCTGGGACTGGAAACCCACCTGTATATTTCTGCTGACTGGGGTGGTCTGCTCAAAGCTCCTACAAACCTAGGCATGCTGAGGCATATGTTGGCCATTTATTGTAGTGGCCATTTTCTATTTCCTTTTTTCTACCCCCTTAGAGGTAAGAGAAATTGTAAATACTGTAGTCATCTCTTTCTAACAAGGATGTAGCTGCAGGTGATCCCTGATTTCAGTCATGCAGAACCATATTAAGATGGACTAAATTATATTCAGACCCTCAGGCCTGGTAAAGATGGCTCTGAGGAACAATGCAGAAGACCAAAGTTAAGCATTAGCACCAGCAGGAAGCACTGAGCAGAGGACTAACACAGAGGTGAGACCATGACAGTACTTTAAGTGACTACAGCAATAACTGACAGTGATTTTCATACAGCTGCATAGCAAAATAGTTTCTGTAACAATTATATACTCAAAAAATCTCTCACATGTTTCCATCTATTGTATTTCATCACTGTCCAGATGAAGGCTGCTCTTCGCAAAGATCCATACAAATAAAAAAAAGAAGAAAAATCCTTTTATTTGGCAGCCTTGCTCCAACAAAAAAACATTTGGGGAAGGCCTCACTGAGGACTACAACTTCTGGATCATGACAACAAACGGGTTAGATGCCCTAAGCTTGTGAGCCCTGAACATGTCAATAGTAAATTTGGACACCACCTCCACTAAACATTCCTATTTTTGATTAGTTTATTATTTTGCTAACAGTCTTTGCTACCACATCCAAGAGACCCTGAAGATGTCAGTAACATGTCAGCAACCTCAGGGGTTTGTCTAAGTCACAACATTACCTTTTCCCACTGTTGGGGTACAAGATTTCTCTTTTACTGTGTTCTGCAGTTCCCCAACTCCCCAAATCTTTACAAAGATCAACTCAGACAGCAAGTTTCATTTCTGAACGGAAAACACAACATGCACATAAGCATATAATATTATGTGAGAAGAGGGCTGGAGCAAGGATGTGGGAAAAAAAATAAAACGGATGTGAAAACTAACTCCCACAATAAGAGAGAATCCAGATTCTACAAAGGCCCTGTCAAATCCCAAAGCAAAGACTAAAGTAAAGAATGGAAAGAGGTATGCAAATGAGGTGGGAGGTCCTCCCGTATTTCAGGGCAAGTATCCCAAAAGAACAGACATAGAAATATCTAGCATGTGGCAACTGGTGCTTTCTTTCCAGAGATGAATGCCAAGAAAATTACTTTTGAAGAGTTCCTACCCATGTTGCAAGCAGCTGCTAACAACAAGGATCAGGGTACCTATGAAGACTTTGTTGAAGGTCTTCGTGTCTTTGACAAGGAAGGCAACGGCACAGTCATGGGGGCTGAACTCCGTCACGTACTGGCTACACTGGGTAAGGGATTATTGTCTTTGCGAGCACTTTTAAAATCACTGCTGTTTGAAGGCATGAGAGAGGGAGGAAAGATATTCTAACCAATTTGGAGACGTAGGAGGCTACAAAGCCAGACAAGATTCTGGGTTTCCTAACTGTGAATCCACAAGGAAAGCAAACACAAAACTCAGTAGAAAGTCCAAAGGAAAAGCTTTTGTTTATTACTTCTAAATTAAGACTAGGTATCAAAAGTGTTATTTGAGGAATAGAGAGGAAGGCTGTAAGCCTCAGTGATGTAATGCACGTGGACGTAGGTAGAGGATTTGCTGCATAGTTTCTTTACTCTGAATGAATAACTAGAACCCCTGACTATATGCAAGTGCAAAACTTCTAAAGAAAGTTAAAATTAATGCTCAGTTCATATATAGGTCATTTTATTACTAACTCAGGCAAAAAAGGGAAGCCTTTGCAAAAAGGCTGTAGAGTTCAGCTCAGCTGCGTGAAAGAATAAACCAAGCTCTCTCCACTCTCCAGGTGAGAAGATGACAGAAGAGGAAGTAGACGAACTCATGAAAGGTCAGGAAGACTCCAATGGCTGCATCAACTACGAGGGTAGGTGCAAGAGTTCAACACCCTCTCACTCTACATTTCTTCTCTCTCTCACTCGCTCTCTTGAGTTTCATTGCAGTTGGCTTTTAGCTTCTCAGGCAAATCAGTCAGACAAAGCTACAGCTGAGTTAGGTCGAAAGGCTTATGCATGAAAACAACTGTTGCAATATGCTTTGCCTGCCGTCACACCACTCAGACTAGGCTCAGCCAGAGCAGAGAAGGCTACTTCAGTCGATGCCAGATTTCTAGACTCTCTGACTGTGTAGAGCAGTTGCAGTGATTGGAACCAATCCTATAGTTAATGCTTAGGCAAAGTGTTCTATTTGCCATATAATTAGTCTTATCACACTTAAGCAGGAAGAGAATTTGTACAACATTAAACACTTAAAACTTTCTATCACATTGTTGGGTCAAATCTGATCAGGAACATGTATTTTCAATGCCATCAGCTCATGAACAGCTGTTATTTTAAAAGGTGTTCCCCAAAGTAACATTTGCTGCTTCTTCTAACTAGCATATCTGTATTTTTCCACAGCTTTTGTAAAGCACATCTTGTCTGTCTAAGTGGACTTCCCCAGATACCAAATGGTACGTTGTTCTTATTTGCACACTTAATTTTGCCTGTCTGCTCTGCTTAAAGGCTTCTACATGCTCATGGCCAGATATAGGTTGTGAAACCAATATGACACCACCTTCCCAATGATACAAGCAGAAAAGGATACTGCTGTCCAAGAGCAAAGAAAGCAGGAGTGCTTGTTCCCAGTTCTATAACTGGTTGGAAAATGTGTTTAGTGAATTTTTCAAACATACCCAAATTGCGAAAAGAAATGTTCAGTTTATTCATGAGTATAGAAGTACTCAGGCTTAAATATAACTCTAGATCTCTGTTGTCATACAAAATCAGAGTTTAAACTATGCAAACTGGCAGCCTGAGACATTTATCCTACAAGCACATTGAGATTTTGTTTTAGAAAAGGAAATCAAAGCAATGCCTTCTGATAATTTATAAGTTTCTGTAAAGACAGAGTAGCCTGAATACTTGTGAGAACTACTGAGAACAGCTTTTTAAACAAAATAATCACCAGAAAAAGAGTATTCTAACAGTCATGATCAATAGTTAAAAGGGCTTCAAAAGTACCCAGTCATTTAGCAGTTCTACAAGTAAGGAAACAAAAAACAACAACAACAACAAAAAAAACAAAACAAAAAAAAAAGCAAAAAAACCAGCACTAAACCTTGATATGCTGCCATTTTGTCCAAAGAAAAACCCAGCAGCTGTCTTTAAAATGCAAACATAAAATATTTTGGGTCTGTGGGTTTATTTGAACCATTAGTTATTCTATACCAGGGAAGATATATTCCAAACTCCTGTATGAAACACCACCTCAAAACAAAAAACAAGGGCTCAGTTTGTAATTTTCAAAGTGTTTCTTCAGCCAATGTTGACCTCAAGTCCAACTCTCCCATTCCTTCCCAGAATAAGTCAAATTCAGAAAGACCAGATGGCACTCAAGATTTGCCTGAAAGTCTGTCACCATCAACATGGAAACTGCATAGAACTGGATAACGTGCCTCCAATCCCACCACTTTTTACCAGTACATCCATTTGTATCACCTCGGGGTCTCTACATTTTCATTTAAAAAAAATCACTGAACTTTCACAAGGACAAGCTAGATGGAATAAACTGCTACCATCCAGGATCCATCCATCCCAAGCATGTTTTTCCATGTTGTTTGCATTGAAACAATGTAATCTCTTGGAAAAAATAAAGTATCAATAAATCCCTGTGGTCACTTTGTGGCTATAACGTCTTTTTTAACTCTGAAGTTTTTCAAACCCACTCAAAGCAGCACTCAGCACTTAATTTGGTGGGTTTTGGTTTTGGTTTTTTTTTTCCTTTTTCCTGTGTATTGTATTTCACCAAATAAAGTTTTATGGAAAGAAAATATATAGATACAACTCCAGGAGGTCACTCTATTTAGTCTGAATGAAGGGTGTTTTCTTTGGGGACTGGGAGGAGGAATAATTAACGAACTATCTCAGCACTTAAACGTTTTTGGGAGGAGACTTGGTAGCTGGTGTCAGAAGAGCGCCCAAGGTGTCACCTGCCCTGGCACACCAGGCAAGACCCAAAACCAGCTAGGGTGGCCCTGCTGTGGGGGTCTACACAGAGCCACTCCTCCCAGCAAAATCTCTGTAATGCTGCAACAACAGGTCCACAGCACTGTTAGGAAAGGGTCCTAGCTACCACCTGTATTCATTGCTTTAAGGACAACTAGAAAAAGCCATCAGAAATACCAGCCACCCTAAAAGGCTCTGTATCTGGAACCAGCCCTGGGGCTTTCATTCACTGGGCAATGGCAAGAGAAGCCCAATTACGCCTTTTGCAATGACAGTGGGAATAGCCATTGCTCAGGAAAGTATTGTTACCTGCACATCTCCCTGCCCTTAAATGTAGCTCCTCTCTCTTATCCTTAAGCGTTCATGGAACTGTCTTAATCCCCATCTGAGCGTCAGCTTGTTCTATTAAAATCCAACTTCACCTTATTAAGTTACTATGTATGAAATGACCATAATTCAAGTGCCAACAGGTGCAGCAGGGCACAGCGAGGGTGGCTGGCACCAGAATAAACTGCAGCCCTTGGAACAGCAGCTGTCTCTTTTCTGAGGCTTCCCAAAAAATCTGCCATTTAAACCCTCACCATGCTGGTTGACAGGGCCAAATGAATCTCTGAATTATACCCTGCCCAGAGGCTCGTGCCAGCAGGTAGTTTACAGGGGACTGCAGTTTCTACATGCACAACGGGAAAACCCCTTAACAGGTGGAAGAAAGAAAAGGTAGTTGTTATTTAACCTTATTCTAAAAAGGCAATGAAAAAAGCATGAGATACATTAAAGCAAGTTATTTATAGGGACTCAGCCTGGAGGGCACTTCTTCAAAGGACACCCTACTGTTCCTCAACATACTGCCTATATACACAGCCTCCATGTGGTTCCTCTTTCCAAGAAACTGCAGATCTCAGTTGCTGGGAAAGCAAACAAACAAAACCCAAAACATTTTACCATATATGCTGTAATCCTCCTTTTTACACTGCCCTGTCACGCTGCATTGACATGTAGTCACAAAACCAGCCAAGTCCAAGGTTGGACACAGCTTTAAAGGAAAGGCTGAAATTTCCATCAGATTTTCCTTTCTGAAACTGCAAATGTTAATAATTCTAAAATATCCAGGGCCCAAGCCTGGATAACTAACAAAACGGGATGACTTCTCATCACTGCAGAAGCAGACAGATTTTTAAGCCACCCATCTTTAAAAACTCACATTCATATTTCTGTCATGAGACATAACCAACCTGAACTTTAATTGCAAGGAATCAAGGTAACGTTACTTACACTACTCTCACTCCTCAAAAATTAAAGCAGAGATAATTTTTACAGACAAACCAGATGAAAATGAAGAGAATACCTCTTTCACATTAAGCTGAGACTGAGTCTCAAGGTATTTCATAAAGCTGCACAGGAAATGGACTTCTTTGCTATTCAAAGGTTTTAGTAATTTTAGAAAGTCCCCACCCCAAATTTAGACATACACAAATATCTGGAAAAATGTTTATGTTCTTATAAAACAAAAACATTAATAAAGAATGGCAAACTCCTTATATACTAACCTCTGTCAGCTATTGACAGCTTCAACATAAACAATTTTTTTTTGTTATTTATTCTGAAAATATAGAAACAAGATGTTTTAGAAAATTGATGATGTGGGTTTTTTTTAATTGAGAAACACACCAAACCCTCTCTTACATTCAGCTTTAATTTCATCAGTGAATACTATCCAAAAGATACCAAACCCAAAAAGCACAGTTTGGAAATGCCTGAACAGCTCTGGTGACTCATCCGTAGGAGAGCAGGGAAACCTACTTTGCCCCAAAACTGTTGAAAGGTTGAACTTGTTTCAGCCTACTGCCCTCATACTTGAGCGCCATTCAGAGCTCTGTTCCTGGGGAATGCTCCTCAGAAAAAGGCTGCTTCCTCTTATTTTTTGTTCACCTAAGGAAAGAAATACTTTGCACAAGAAGTACCGCTGCACTCCCATGTGGCACATGATGCACCATGACAGAACTACTCCTTTACCCACAGAGACTGAAAACCCCGGCAGCTGGGGAAGGCCACCCTGCGCCTACTCAGGCTCTGAATGGAAAAAGTAATTCTCGTCCCTGTCATCCGACACCTCTTGCTATCATTACATTTGCTTTGTATTTTAAATAGAACATTGTTAATGAACATACTTTCCACTACTCAACGAAATTGACAGTTTAACTCCTCGGGAGCCAGGCTAAATCCCCAGAGAAAGGTCAAGCTGCAAAACACTGGTCCTTGGTATGCAGCATGAGACACAGTGACCAGCACTGTGGAGCAGGCACCCTACAAAACTAAGGTAGAAAAGTCAGAATGATTGAGGAGAGGTGGTCACCCAGCCCAAGAATGTAATTCTGCTCTTGACACAGGCTGTATTCATCAAAGGTGAGCTACCATCACACAAATGAGCAAAGATATCTCCACAGCTGTTTCTGCCAGGCCAGGGATAGCCAAGCCGCCCCTCCAAAAGGGGAATTTGTATGCACTGAGCAGAACGGATTTCAGACAGCAGGGAACTGCAAGAGGAGCAGCATTCCCTTCTCTGTCTAGCAGTCAAGACTGCTCAAGAGTCTGGATGTTTGGATAGGAAAAGGAAGAGGCTGTTTCATACTGCTCATGGTGCTTTGCTTTGGAGATATCCCAGACCCAAATGGGCTTGCACAGCCACTGACATTATCAACACCCACCAAAGAGACAATCAGGCACAGCCTCCTGTCCCTTTTGCCCCACTCACAGGTGCCTGCCTTTTACACGCAGGAGTTGAATGTCAAAAACATGAACACTGGGCTCTTAAAAGGAACAAATATTTCTGCACTCAAACAATGTGCTCCCTTAGTGTTGGACTAGATTTTGATTTATTTTAGAAGAATAGTCTCTAGCCAGTGGTTGGTGCAGTTCTTTGCATAAACAGAGACCAGATGGACAAAAAGGGGCATTTATCCAGGGCAACAAAGTATAGCAGTCAGGCATGCCTGACAGGTCAGGAGTTATTTACTGGTCTTACAGCACCTGCGTGTTGTATACAGCATGCTCCACCCACTGCCCCAAGCTCATCTGGGCAAAGGTTGTACAGACATACCTCACAACCCTCATTGCGTAGCTTTCTTTACTCGCTCCCAGGAACTGCTAGACACTGGGCATTCCTCCCTCCCACGTAGGAGGGAACCAAGGAAGCACAACAGCAGCTGTGTCACTCTTGCCTAGAGAAGGAAGGAACAGAAAGTGCACTAATTGACCCTAACACTGCAGGAGCCAGCATATATACTCAACTGCCACCTCACAGCATCAGCCCAAGACTCTGAAGATTTGCCATCCACTCAGAAGCATCTCCAACACTTTTACACAATGTGATTATTTTGTATTACTGAGGTGCCTGACATCTTCATATAACACTGCTTGGGTCCTTCACGTGGTTGCTAGCCCCAGCCTTCATGCTGTGATGGCAAACCCAAGAGGAGAAAGTTTGGCAAAGATGTCTGCTTTCTGCTCACATCATGAAGCCCTCTCAGCCTTCATATCCATCTTCTTTATGTTAGTACTGAGGTATTAAAAAGCCACAGTGTGTACAACACTCTTGTCTGAACAAACTCCACAAAGATAACCCTCCCAGTGACATAAACTTGCTTCCACACCAAAACATTTTCCTTTTTCACATAGCTCCCCTCTTATGGTATTTCATACCATTAATACAAGAACAATCAGCAGGTTTTCAACTAAACCTTCTCGGGTTTTAAATACAACATGTTCAAACAGTCTTCTTCAAAGTACTGTCTTAACTATTCAGGCAGTTCTGCCGCAGATTTAAATCTACTCCCTTCTTCTGCTGGGGAGACTGACTTTTATAGGGATACAAGGAAGTACACAAATGCGTAGTGAAGAAAAGGTGCTTCCTTAGTAACCTATTACTTCTCATTTACATTCTCATTTACCCAGACACTTACATTTACTTCAAAATAAATTCTGAAATGTTGCTGAAAATACAAAATTTCACTCTGACATCTACTTTCTAGATTAATTGACACAGTATATATCAAACCATGGTTTATCAGAGCATTAAACTGAACTTTCTATAACCATGGGAGGATGGTATAGATTAGTTCATAAACATTTCATTTCTCCCTCAATGTAGCAATAATGGGTAGCAGCATTCCTAAATCAAACTGTTTATTGCAAAAGAAAGGCTATTGCCAATCCTCTGGAAAGGTCTTGCACTAAGAAATGAGTAAGGGAGATTGATAAAAGCAATAAAAATGTATGTGCATATTTCCTCAGCAGCATGAAAAACATTTCAAGAGGGATTGTTCATGCTGGTTAAAAGATACAGCAATGATAATTATGATTTGCCATTATACTTTTAAACAAATTTATTTTTACTGTGTCCCCATAGTTTACATACACTCTTTATTTTCTTAAGGGTGTACAGTCTTCTGTTGGATGGAATGCATTTAGGCACAGAGAAATGTCACAGGGTGAACTGCAGCTAGTGGCATGGCTCTGAAGGAATTCAGCTCCTGCCCAACCCCACAAACATCCACTGAAGCTCACTTGGCCTCTTCATGGTCTCCTGAGTGAAAATGGGCAACAAGGAACACATTAAGAAAGAGACCAGGACAGGTGGACAGCACACAGTCTTGAGAAAGCCAATGACAAAAGCAGCACCTGCTTTTCGTGGCTCCTCAGTTATGTTCTCTGAAGCCATCTGGAACATTTTTCTTTGGTGCACTGTTCTCTGTGCTGACCTTTTCCCTTCATACCTCCCAGTTGTATGCCAGGGCCAAAATGGACAACTGCTGTGCCTCTGGTCTACATCAGAGCACATCGGTCTGAACAATTTCCAACCTCTTTTGAGCATACTTAGCAGGGTAGTGCTATGTAGTACAGATCACATCCATTTTCCATGAAGGTAGACCCTTAAGAGGATCAGAAGTCAGGAGGAATGCATAACACTGCTTTTGTCTCACCAAGTTTGGCCACACTGGAGCTTATTTTTCTAGGGCTCTGCTACAAGGACCAAGAGATCATGAGTGAACCCCACGCATCACATGGAATAAAAGCAAAACTCTCTTTCATGGTTGCCATCAAACATGTGAAGCAGGTTTCGAAGTGAAAAGGTGAAGAAACAAAGCACCCATAATTTGTTATATTTGGGAAACAACAAGTCTCATGTATTTAAGCCAATCATAATTGCAGGGTTTTGGACTTGAAACTTGATTCACACTTCATGTAGACTTGCAGTTGGGAGCAACAGAATGCTTGCACTGTGGGGAAGGAGCCTTGTGATAAGACCTATTTTTAAAAAAGTTCCTTTTCAGAATAGAAGTATTATTTAATTCAAAGCCCTTTCTGGAACTGGCACAGTTGCATGATTTTCTTTTAAAAATCTCTACAGCATAGCCATGCTTAACTTTTCACAGCAGGATGTAAAGAAAGAGAAAATACTGAAGAAACCCTACAGTCAGGTATAGCTTGTAGGAAAGTCAGTATAGCACAGAGTTCACAACCTCAAAATTTAACCTTTATTGTCACAAACGGCCCAATCAGATTTCTCCTTCATTTCGCAACCTCTGTATACACTTCAAAGCAGCATGACAGTGATTGTCTCTGCCCACAGCTACAGTAAGTGTGGTGGTATTTACTTTCCTACAAACTACCTAAGTAGCTAGTCCTAACAACATAACCCTCATCCACCCTGCAGTAAGTTCAGCATGTCTGGGGACACCACATAGTATTAAACGTTTGGAGAGAGGCTACAGAGTGCCTATGGGTCAATTTTAAAGTCTTACAAGAAATTATGACAAAGGCCTTAAAATAGCTGCTAACGAATAAATTGCCATCCACCCCATCATTAAAGTGAATAATAGTGCAGAGATCCACTTCTCAAAGTAAGCAAATGAAGTTTCTAGTCTGTTTTCCAGAGTTCCTGGTACTCAGGACTTACAAGATGTCTCTTTTCACTGAGTGGAAGCTCCACTTCCCAGGCTCTTAGACCCCATTAACTAAGCTCTTTTCCAGGGCTCAAGGAAACACATGCTCTGCTGAATCTCAAAAGCCCTTGCAAAAACAAAAGAAAGCTATATGTCCTTCCAGGTAAAAGTGATTAATTGCTTCCTACAGTCTTGTTACAGAAGATACACATATCCTAAACCAGGTATCATTCAAGGAATGACATGAACATTGTGTATGTTAACATGCCACATATACCTGGCACATCAGAGGAAATCGGGGATGGGATTTTATGCTCACTCCTTAGGCTATTACGGTTCTCACCTTTATCAATTCAGAGACACAAAAGAGGAAAACTTATTTTGGTTTTATCTTTCTAAATATTAGCTCTCCAGACTGTTTGTTCAGGAAAGCATTTTCTTTGGGAGACAAAGACGGATCAGTTTTTTACTCCATGCTATACTGAACACTACCATTTTTCAGGTTGTTCTCCTCCATGTAAATGACAGTACTTTTTAACTGCCTCATTAGTTTAAAAGTGGTTTCAGTTCAGAGTTTCTTATCTGTAACATTCTTGTATATCTGAAAAAGCTAAGTTTGTTTTTAGAAGACAACAAATTTAACTTACAAATAATTTAACTTACAAAGTTTCCTCTGGCCTGCTCCTTAGTGATGCAGGAACATATCTGATCTCCTGAGCCAGGGTTGATGTTATAACTGTATTTTTTGCACATCCCTGAGGGAAAAAACACCAACAATCAGTTGAACTCGTAGGGGCCACCACACACAGCAAGAATGAATGCATTTGCAGAAAAGCAGGACTGAACTACTTCTTCAGCAAGTTTGCTAAGGTTGTGGAACAAGCCATGCAGAGAAGACAGGCCAGTATCTACACAAGGTCAGAGTGTAGCCCTACAATCACAAGGCAGCCTTGCTAATCACCACAGTGGTAACACAACCATCCTAGCATACCTTTCTACAGCCTCTGAGCTCAACACCTACACCTGTGCAAGGGTGGTGCTTAGCTAATTCAGCTTCTTGAGAGCCAAAAAGCATCTGTTAAAGAAATCCTTCTTTCTTCAGTGCAGATAAAACCCATTACATTAATTTGTCCAGTTCAGTAGCAGCTTCCATCACACCATTTCCGCCAAATTTAGTGCTACTCTCTTGCATACAGACTAATTCTCTCCCAGCCCCTTGCTAAAACAGGGATAAGAAAACTTACTTTTCAATTTGCCTGGACTAATAGGTACAGCTCCTGGTCTCTGTGTCTAACATAATTAGCACAAAGCATGGGAATGAGTTCATACCACAAGCTGAAACCAAGACCTCTCAAACTCCTGTCACAACACCAACTCTGAATTGGTGAGAATGTTTTCAGTTAATGGCTGAGTTAGGCTGGATTTCAGCTGAAGATCTGCGGAGGAAATGCTGAGTAGCTTGTTACAGCTACTGTATCCAAACCCTCAATGATGGTTAATTGAAATTAAACATATATATTTTGCACATAAAAAATCTATGTTAGAAGAGCAGAAAAGCTATAGAATTCAGGATTAGGAAACCCTAACATCAAAGTTACTTGGCACTTATAAACAAAAAAACAGTAGTTCATGAAGGCTGATCTCAGCGTTATCTTTATCGTTTGAGTTCTATCAAACCATCAGCTTTCTATCTATGACAAACCAGAGTTCTATCAACAGAGCAGCTTTCTCCCAAAGGCCAAACAAATAATGAACAGGAAGCCTGAAACTGTAAGCATCAATACTGCTTGAATAGGGACACTTTAAAATACTATTGGAAGTGCGTATGCCACCATGTAGGAAGCCCCTCATTTTGATTCTGATATAATTAAAAATACATTTTAATAAAAATATTTATAAAAATATATTCATCCGTATACAAATACGATACTGATTACACATACAGGGAGTAGCCTTGTTCTGGGAAGATGATGCCATACTTGCACAGCCCTATTTCACACAATACTTTCAACCTTCAGCAAGACTAGAAGTATATTAAGATTTGCTGTTTTCAGCAAATGCCTTTATGTGCCTTTTATATTCACAACCTGCTGCTCTGATCTATGTTACTTGAAAGTTAAGTGCATTTTTAATGGTCTGCAGCTGATTTATGTAGCTCTGATCAAAAGACAAACTTTGCTGAAAATTTGAATTCTTCATAGCCATACTGCAGAAGTTTTATCCTGTGCCACATGCTAAAGTGAATACAGACTGACAAACATCTGAGTAGCTGAAGTTTCCTTCTTAGGTATCAGACTTAAATTCTCCCTACAGAGGAAACCAGGACTTCAGTCTGTAACTTCCAGTCTTCACTGGGAATGCTCCCTGAAACAGATTTTTAAATAATTTACTGAGCAACTCGTACAGTCTTGCTGCAAATCACTAGTGCCACATGCTGAAAGCTGCTGACAGCTATCCAACTAACAAAGACATGCTGGCACAGGTTTCAGGACAATATACTAGACTGGCAACCCTTTTAAAACTGATATTTTGAAGTTTCACGTTAAAAGACCTGAGGAAAAACAGAATCTCATCCCATGGTGAGAAAGCACCTGCCACCACAATCTTCAGGCCTGCCAAGTCATGTTCTCAGCTCACGAGACTCACACACCTGACATCCATGTCCTTCTCCCTGCCAATACCCAGCTATCACTGGACCTCACACACAAATCTTGGAGGTCTCTGGCATCTCTCTGGTCCTCTAAGTCACATGCTGAAGGATGTGGCTCTCCTGGTAGCAGTGTTCCTATATGCCACGTGGTCAGAAAGCAAGAGTGCAATTGTGGTGCCCTGACAGGATGGAGGAACGAGAGCTAGTTACCAGGGGCCCATGCCCTCAGGAGGCTCACTTGAAAGCACACACATCAGCTGCACCCCATCTCTTGCTGTCACATTATGTTGCACCCACATGACTAAACCTGTGTGACCCCATGCAAAGGCACACTAAGGAGAGTCACATATCAAGGGAGAAGTAAGCTGAGAGCTCTGCGTCTTATTCCAGCTTACCCTGCACTATAATGCCAACATTAAAAAGTTGGACTAAGAACATGCAGGTCCCCTGATGGGCAGACGTGCTAAATTGGCACCTGGGTTCTTCTTGAAAGAAGACAGCATACAAGCTTTAAATAACCTACCCAGAAACCAAACCTCTGGGCTATTCATATCAGACATGAATAGTTGGACACACTCTGTGACACAGGCTGAAAGTCTAAAAAGGGATAAAGTGCTTTGTGAGAGGGGTCAGTGCTGTGTCAAACTTCTGGTCAGATCCTGCAGCTTGGCTTTACAGACAGTATCACCATCACATGTAGCAGGACAGAGGAATACACATAACCATAGCTCTTTTAACAGGAGTCTTTACTATCCAAATACATAGACAGCCATCTGGCAGAAATCACCTTTAGGGCTTGTACATGGTGTTTACCAGCTGTCAGAGGACCTCTTCTGAATGACTAATCAGCCAAGAGGAACACACCTATAAGCAGTTCTTCCACTTCAGATTTGTACCTTGGATATAAAAAAAATATTTAAAGAACAAGTACATGCCAATGGCACAGGAAAAGCTCTGAGAAAAATTAGGACATTTGCATCCAAGGGCTGCATTAACAGGTAGTTTTCCACATGAAGTCCAGCACACCTAGACCTGGTGGAGAACACTCTTCCACAGCAACAAATGCTCCTGCAGACATAATAGGAATAATGATGCCCTAGCTCAGTAATATACATAGAAGGTTTTAGGTGACTTGTTTGACAGAAAAAAATGTATGCAATGGGATATTTTTTCTCAGTTCCTTTAAAAATTCTTTTACTTGCAGTGGGAATGAAAGACATATATAAATTCTAAAAAAAGGATAATTCCTTTTATATGGTTCTTCTGACCTCAGTATACTTGTACAGCCCTCATGTCTGGAGAATAAGTACTCCTCAGATGAACAACAGGAATATTAAGTTTGACCAAAACTAAAACAAATTTAATTTTAAACTGTCTTACCCACAGAGCTTCACTTAAATGCTTTTTCTTCAGTTAACCTACAACTCCCTTATTTACTAACTGTGTATCTTGCAAGGCCATGGACTTTTTTTTTTTAAGCAAGATAATGCTTTAAATTATGTTCACTGTAGTAAACATGTTAGATATTGCTCCCAACAAAGCAGGCACTGAAGTGAATACACATTCTTTCCAGCTGTAGCAATGACCTAACAACACTGGAAATCATAAAAAAACCCCAACACGTAAATGGGTGACTCAAAAGACACTTCAACCAATCAATTTGTAACAAAGCCCAAGTGTCACAGAGTCCTCAGGTCAGGGCAGTAAGACATTGTATGGGAGCCCACTGACTTGGTATCTTTACATCATGTTGGCAACAATTCCAGAGTGGTGGATATTGCTGGTGCTGGGTATGACCGGGGGATACCATGTTTTTCAGTGTAACATACATATCTCTAGCAGTTTGGAGTCTCAAAGGAATAAGTTTACCACTAACCACACAATATGAGAATAGAGGAGCTACTAATTTGGGAGAATTTACACCCAATAACATACAGCAAACCATATTCCTCTCCTGAACCATTAATACAAAAGGTCAGGAAGGACAGAGAGGCCAATTACTAGTATAGGAGATGACTGTAACAAAGAAAAAGCATCACCATTAAGAGGGGGGAAATCAGAATTAGAGACTAACCCTATGACTATACCCACACAAGGAATGGAGGTGCAGGGACCAGACTGTGCTGGGAAGGGATACATCACTTACACCGCTGTCACTTAAGCCTGGCCATGCTGTGTCTCTGTTAAGTCCCATTAGGCTGCTGCAAGAAAAGCACAATCCCAAACTGGAAACAACATCTAGAAGGTGGCCATGAATGCATTTGCACTCGGTGGCCATGAATGCATTTGCACTCTCTGCCCTCCTGCAGTATATATTTCTACTCTGTTTCCTGCAAACACATGCCAAAAAAAAAAAAAAAAGAAAAAGAAAAAGAAAAAAAAGGTTCTTAATGTCCCATTTTTTACAACCACCCTTCTTTCCCCAAAAAACAGTATGAAAAAATGTCAGTCTTTGCTGCTGTTTGAGGCATTTCCTGATCGCAGGAACTGACACTCCAAACCCAGACAAAGTTTGCCTTTCTGTGGCTTATGGCAGGATCTACCATCTTTCAGCTCCCTTATCACTTTACCCTGTGCGTGGGTGGTAGGATATGTCCTGCCAGATCTTCCTGCTGCAACAAAGCCACCGAGACTGTAAACTGGGTGACCAGGCATCCCTGTGAATGAAAATCTCCCTGTCAGCCTCCTGCCGGTTAACAGACCAAGGTGGTGGGCTCACCCTGGAGCCTCCACCAGACCAAGGAGGGCACTCCCTGGGAGGCTCTACCTGATGGGACCTCGCAGGCATGCCCAAATCTCACCTCTGGGCATGCAGATTCAGTAATTCCTACCAAACTCTGTTTTACTTCTTTCCTCTCAACTGCCCCTGCATGGTCCTCTCCTGCCTGCTCTGGTACGGGATCAGACTCCCAAACGAAAAATAGTACAAGTTTTCGGGCTGCAACTGGTTTTGTAAGGCGGGTGCGCCTGGCTGAAAGAACAGCCAGCCAGCTCTCTACATTGCCAGTCACGCTTGGAGAGGCAAGCCTCCTTTCAGGCAGGCCCATCTATAGGAATAGCTATTCCTGTAGTGCCATCTTCTGGTTTGGGTTGTAGGAACAATATGGGAAAATGGGACTGATCAAAAGATATTTTTTTTAATCTGTTAAAAAGCATTACAACAGGTTTAGACTGTGGATCAATATGCAGAAACAGCTAAACCATGGGATTTCTCTCAACAGATTACGTACAATTCACCTCCCAGTAAATTATTAGTTTTAAAATGACAAGGTTTTGAAAAATATCTTCTGGGCTGATTTGCTTTGTGTTTTGAGCCATTACAATCTTGCTTTTCAGTTTTTGTTTTATTCCCAACAAACATCAAGGCTCAAAACTCACTTTTTGCTTACACTTTTTGTGCAACTTCATGGTTCTGGAAGGTAACATCTGATGGTTCCCCAACACCATGTGGGGAGTAAGGAAAGCATATAAAATCCCATTGATGGGGATTGTATATCATTTTAACCCAATCCTCATCACAATGGCGATTCGTAACATCTATTTTCTAGTCAGTTTGTATCTCAGGGTTGTGTTGGTTAACGATGTGGACAGGACCTCCTTTCTCAGTGAAAGATGCTGCTATACATCTCAAAACTTTCCCAAATGGTTGATTCAGGAGAGTAGTATCTGTCAGGGCTGTCCTGTGCACCAGGGTGGCCACAGGAGCTGAAGGGAGGAAGAACTACGAGCAGACTGTTAGATCTTTATCCTCTCCCCCACCTCCAGTGGTTTTCTCTTCCCGAGAGTAATGCTTTCTCCATGCTTTGGAAAGCCCGAGCATATAATAATCATAAACCACCTAGGGAAGCGGCCCTCAAAAAAAAAAAGGGGGGGGGGAGGGGGCAGGAAATAAGAGTGCTAAAAGATTTTGGTGTGCAGGTTACACAGATTAAACCCCACCGACATCAGGAGGCCGTTGGGGCAGCCTTCTCACAGGGGCGGCCGCTGCCGCCGTCTTGCCGCCAAAATGGACCCTGAGGCGCAGCCCCGAGGGGAGGGCAACCCCGGTTCCCCCTCTTGGTCCCTGGCCAGGGCTGGGGCTGTCAGCCCCCCCCCAAACCGTGACAGCCTCGTCCCTGAGGGACGCCCCGCTGCTGCCGCCCCTATGGAGGGAGGACGAGGCCGCGGCAAGGCTGGGAGCGGCTCACGCCCAGCGCCATCACCCCCCACCCGAGCACATCATCTTCCTCGCCCTGGCGGCCGCCTCACCCTCCCCGGGAGCGCCTGAGTCACCTTTGCTCCCGCTCCCCTCTGTAACGTGGTTTCAAAACTACATTAGAATAATAATTATAACAACACAGATGTCTGATCATAATCCTCTTGTAAGTCTAGGTGTATCAGAAGAGATTTATATCTGTCTAAGACGGGAGCAGGGGCGACTACAGGGATGTGTGTTGCAAGAGGCTTTGGGCAGCAGTCATCCTTCCACTCGCCAGGCAGGGCGAGGCGAGGAGCCACACTGACAGAACCGAGAAGCTGTCACTAAACGACCCGGAAAGAAAACGAGGATAACAAATTAATAATAACCAACCCACAGGCTTTACAACGTGCCGCCGGGACGGGGCGAGGATCGCGCCGCCCGCCGCCGGCCGAGCTGCGGTGCGCGCTGCCTCGCTCCGCCCTGTCCCGCCGCGGCGCAAGATGGCGGCGCGGCTGCTCCGCCTGCGGGGGTTGCTGAGGGCCGCGGGCCCCCGGCCCTTCTCTGCCCAGGCGAGGTAAGCGGGGCCGGCGGTGCTGCGCTTCGCCGCGGTGCTGGGGTTGAGGCGTGGGTGGAGAGGCGGGTGTTTGCCGGGCGGAGCGGAGGCTACCCGGCAGTCTGGGGTGGGGGACCCCCGCCGCGGCGCACCGTGAGGGTGGGCGTGCGCCCCCGCGCTCGGCGCGGAAGGGGTTTGTATGTCTGGGGGCTCGTCTGCGTGGGGGTGTACGTGTTAGTGGGGTTGCACGTGCTCTATGTACACACACATATATATATATACACATATCGATATGAATATATAGCTGTGGTGGATATACCAGTATGTATTTGGAGGGATGCGGATGCGTGCTCTGTAAGTGTGTAGCAGGAACGGTAGACGCCTGTGCCTGTAAATACATACATATGCACACATACATAGGCGCGTGTGATACACGCCTGTGCCTGTAAATATATACATATATAGGCGCGTGTGTGTCTGTGTGCACTTGTGTCCCCGTTGCAGGAGGCAGCTGGGGTCTGGGTGAGCAGCTGGCCCCCCGAGCGGCCCGGGCCCGGCAGGCCCTGCGTGCCCCGTGACGGGGCCGACCTTTGCTCCACTTCCCGTCCACGCGCCGGGGACGCCGAGCCCCGTGATGGGCCGGGCGCGACCTTGGCCGTGCACGGCGGTGGCCCGCGGGCCCGTGGCAGGGGGGGCGGGGCAGCGCGGCGGGGGGCTGCCGCCTGCCCTGCCCTTCGAGCGGTGCCTGCCGGGGCTGCGGTTGGCCTGCGGGAGCAGCCCGGCCCTCCCCGGGGTGCCAGGGGGCTGCGAGCCGCAATTAAACAAAAGGGGGGTGTGTGTGTCTAAATAAACCTCGGTACCATCCGAAACAGCTTCAAAATTAACGTGGAGCTTTTGGGAGAGTTGCTGCGTGCCTGGCGTGGGAAGCCTGTGTTTAAGGGTAGGGAGTACTGGAGTTGCAGGAGCCCATTTCTTCCAAAGATTGCTAAAAGTAAATAGTCTGTGTTTCAGGGGCCTTTAATCCTTTGCACCAGGAAGAGCGTCAGTAACTTCATGTGGCAATAAACAAAAGCCTTTGTCTCGGTAGTGGAGTAAATAAGCGTAGGCTTAGCTGGGCTCTGTGGGACTACGTGCAGTTCCTGTGCAGTGCCGAGAAGCGACAAAATAGCTGGAGAAAGGAACAGCAAATGCATTTTCCATTTAATATAGCTTAGATCTGTATTTATAATTCCTGATGATTTTTGGCAATAAAATAGAGGCAAGTCAAGATCTCAATGTGTAAATGTAAGAAGTGAATTTTCATTTCAGCCCTAAAATAGTACACTGTCCTTGATGTTCTAAACCCCTACAAAAGCTTTAAACCCTTCGCTGTTAATTTGCAATTATACTTCTCTTGCATGGTTTCAACTGCTGACAGTTACCACTCTTAGAGTTCGTATTTTTTGTTAAAGCAGCATTATATTTTCACATATATTTTTATCAGAGTATTGGGAGGGTTAGCCTTCCTGTACAACAAAAATAGCATAAATTAGAAGAAATTAGATAGCATTATTTTCAAGGTTGGAACTATGCACATATATGTAATAATGCAGAGTATAATACTGCCCTCGGAGCATGCAGATCCATATTGTAGTCATTTTTGAGTGTGTGAATTTTCAGTGTCATGGATTTGCAATTTTGGCACTTTTGGGGGGCATGTACAGAACAAACAAACCCACAAAAAGTTTACTTGTTCAAAAAGTTACCCCCTCAGTTTAAATTGAGCTGAATTGCGTTTTGGAAGTTTCGTGGCAGGGGGAGAAGGCAGTGACTTTTTTAGCATCTCTAAAGAACAGAAACCTTATCCTCTTACCTTTGTATGTCTTACTATTGTTTTTAATTTGTTTGAAGCATTAAGGACAGACCAGTCTTGCTTTACTTCCTTTCACAGCCCAGCAAAGTTTTATGTTGGTTCTTTATCGTGAGTATGCTTTGGACCCAATAGTGTGCTAGATTTGGAATGTGAACTATGTTTAACACCACAGGTGTTTCCTTTCTTTTAAAAGCATTATGTAAATGGAGGTGTCTGTGTCCTAACAGATCCTTTCATTTGTCTTTTTTTTAGTCCTCTGCAAACTGAACAGCATGGCACAAAGCGCCAAGAACCATCTTCTGCTAAAAGTTTGATTGATATAGGCACTCGGAGGATCTTTTCATCAGATCATGATATCTTCAGGGACAGCGCCAGGAAGTTCTTTCAGGAAGAAGTGCTGCCTTTTCATGCAGAGTAAGATACCTCTTAAATACACTGGTTTGCCAAATAGAGTATATTTTTTCCCCAAAAATGCTTTTTGGGGTATCACTATTAACATGACAGGATGAACAGGATATTTGTTTTCATTTACAAGCTTTCTATTTCCAGTTTACTCAATTAAAACAAACTTGCCTATGAAAATCATGTGAAAAAATCACACATAATCAAAATTCATTGCTTTTTTTGAGTGCCAGTGTAGGCAATCTGGTGTCCTCGCCTTAGGCCTATGAGCAGGCAAATGCAGTTTGCAGAGTTGCAGCGCAAGTATCCCTGCTAGGTATTAACTGTGACACTGAAATCTGGGTGTTAGAATTAGGGAGCCAATTCAGTTCCTACGCTGTTGTACTGCTGTCATCCAAAATAGCATTGATGTTGTGTCTAGGTTGCATTGCAGCAGATTTTGTAAATGCAGTACACATAGGATGGTAAGCTGAATTATGTATTACCAAGAAACTTGCACAATGTATCTTTGTTTAAATTTTTTTTTCTTCTGTGGAAGTAGGGGTCTTCACAAAGTAGAAGTGTCATGCTTCCATTGAACTAGAGCTGGAGGGTGTTTTTCACCCTTATTTAGCTATATCAAATCACGTTATAGTTGGGAAAGGAAAATAAATGAACTCAGAACATGTTTTTGAACAGAAAGCATTAAGCTGCAGTAGTGTCTTAAGCAATTTTTACTTTACTTGAAAAACATTCCTGCAAAAACGCCGGGGGGTAGTGAAGGGCTTATTCTTAAATCATGCTGCTAGATGAGTTTTCTGATGCAGCTCACAGTGTGTATCCACAAACAGTTGAGATGGCACAATTGAGTGGGTGGGGTGTTGTGGCTCTGGGGCAGAAATTAACAGCAGGAGGCAATGGAAACAGCTTACATCAGGATTGTTGCTAACTATTTTTTTCATCCTCAAACCATGACCTCAAAGTAGTATGCTTTTCCACTGTACAATCATATTCCATCCACAAAACCAGATGTTCTTCCTCATCTTCTGTTAGAATGACTTCCAGTACAGGCTTGTGAACAGGTACTGACTCGGTGCGAGGTTACTGAAGATCCTGTTTGCTAGCTTGCTGACAGAACTATTTCCTAGAGAGACTGGAAGAAGTATGACTTGTATTCTTGCATCATTTCAGCGACCTATGAACCATTCTGTTCTCACGCCTTTCAAGTAAACATGGAAGCTTCAGGCATTGATTGGCTGGGCTGACATGAAGAGGCAAATGTACCATCAGTGAATGCAGTTGTGCATTATTGTGAGGAGGAGAAGCTTTGATGATGGGTGAAGCAGAGACAGGAGTGGCCCTGAAAGTGATGGGAGGGAAAAGCAAAGATATTTGCAAGAGAGATTGGTTTTAAGATTTCCAGTGTAGGAGCAAAAGCTCTGGGAATGAGCTTAAAATATGTAGGGTAAGATACTTTATGAACTGTGGGTAGAGTGCTGTGGTATAGCTCTGCTGCACACAGGTGTGTCAGAGGAGTGTCTCAGATACAATCTGTGTGCCATACAACTTTAAAATTATGGTTTAAAAAGAAAAAGACAAAAAGCTGGGCTATTAATGGCCATCCAGCTTTCTGTTGAGTTTACAAACTCAATAGAGGCACTATTTTTCCAAGAATAAGTGATTCTTGTGGTGTTAAAGTTTGCAGACTGTCAGCAGATAAGCCTCAACTATTTATTTACAAACTTGAAACCACTTTAAAGCAGTAATTGACCAGCTTACAGTACTGGCTTGTAATAAGTACACAGGACTGATTTTGATACAGAATTTGTTAACCTGTTAACACTTCATTCTCATAAAGCAGTTCTCATTGGTAGAGTGGAAATCTTTCACAAAAGATGCTGATGTATTATACTTATTCTGTACATGAGGAAAATGGAATGTCAGGAAGATAAAGACCTGCTTGTAATTATCCAGATGGTTGTGGCTAAATCTCCTAAATACCAGGCTGGTACTCAGACCAATAGGCAGCACTGCCTTTCATAATAAGTCTGAAAGAGATGTCAGGCTATATGTTGGAAGCCGGAGTTCAGACTTCTTACGCAGTTATTAAGCTTATTGTTAAGCCACCACTTCTTAGCTGTGAAATACAGTTGTCTGTGTACCCTACACATTGTCTGTTGGCAAGACTGAAGGTGTCTTCCTATGCAGTGAAACCTGGCTGTGGGTGTTCTAGTGTGAAGCAGCAGCCATGACAAATAGTAGCACATAGAGGCTTTAATGCATGACTCCGTTCTTGTGTTCATTTTGCAGATGGGAAAAGGATGGCCAGGTGAGCAGGGAGCTCTGGGAAAAGGCTGGACAGCAGGGTTTGCTGGGTGTTGCTATTGCTGAAAAACATGGAGGCATTGGAGCAGATATTCTCTCTTCAGCTATAGTCTGGGAGGAGCAGTAAGTACTACACTTCAGGAAAAATTTCAGTGATGTTATGAAGAGACTGCATTTATTTTCCATAAGATGTTCTCGTTATGGAATATGTTTGTTTAGAGAAAATGGTCCTATCTTACTTGTGGAAAGGATAGTTTAGACATATGTAAATCCCTCCTGTTTTAAATATTCCAGATGACTTTTTAATTACTAAATGTCATTGTACTCCACGGTTAGGACTTTGTGGCTGGGGGAAGCTTTTTTGTTGGTCTAGTAGGTTATATACCCATTTGACTGTGAAAGTATATTCTATAAATAACAGTACAAGTGCCACAGGCTCAAATTGTCTCAGACTTCTGTGTGGTGGGGTTTTCTTCATTGTTTGGTATATGCTGTAACAGTGTGCAGTTCAGTGTTTAAATCTTTGTAGTAATTTTTTTCTCCCTCCCCAAGGATGTATGTTAACTGTACAGGCCCAGGATTCAGTCTTCATTCAGATATAGTCATGCCCTACATTGCAAACTATGGCTCTGAAGAACAGATTAAACGCTTTATCCCTGAAATGGTTGCAGGCAGGTGTATTGGAGCTATTGCCATGACAGAACCTGGGGCTGGCAGGTAAGCTAAATATTGAAACAATGGTCTTGACAGTATGTACTCTTTATTTATTTATGAGTGAAAAAATGCTGAGCCTCCTGGTTATATGGTCATTTCAGTGACTAGACAAATCCTAGATCAGGTGGGACTTCAAAAAAGCATGTTACTTATAGATGACAGATTTATCATTTTAAGATACTTGCTCAAGAATCCATTTCTGTATTGGCTCACTGTGGGCACATGCTTTGTATTTGCTTTCATAGTTACTAACTTGCTTGTCACGTGAACATACTTTTAATATGAAACATAGTCAGGAGAAAATTACATATTTTTGTAAAGTGGGCTTGACTTTGCTATTAACTTTTGTTTGGAAGAGAACACTTTATTTTCTTTCCTCTGAACCCTTTCAGAGAAATGTTCCTCCTTGCCTGTCATTACTGAAGGGCAGACAGCACATGTTTGGAGTAGACACGGCCGACCTGGCCAGTTTCCCAAACAGAGAAGGACAGGTGAAGAGCAAAACCTGTTGGTGTCATGCCTCTACAAATGGTAGATGTTGCCAGTGGCTTTTTACAGAGCCTCCTGATCAGGGTTGAGCCTGCTTAGAGGATGTGGTTTTGATTGGTGTTTGTCATCTAAAGCATATTGGGGTAAGGGGATGCTGACCCATTGGGGCCAGTGCTTGTATTACACCACCTTCCACAAGCAGATTATGTTAAAATGGGACTTTTATTCTTGTACGATTGCATAGATTTATCATCCCTTTCCACAGCTTGTGGTTTCTGTTACACTCTGAGCTATTTCACTGTGTTTCCCTATCTTCATATGTGTTTTCACTGATCTTATGCTTGGACTGTATAAAATCTACCTTATTTTTTACTGGGTGAAATTGAAGATACAAATTTTAGCTTCTGGAATGTTTTTTTGAAGGACCTTTTGAATTTTGTTTTAGTGACTTGCAGGGAGTACGAACTTATGCAAAAAAAGATGGAAGTGACTGGATTCTTAATGGGAGTAAGGTAAGTGAATAGACGTATATATTGCTTGTAGGCTTGGAGAACTGAATACATTTAGGTGGTGAAGAATACACACCGCTGTTAGCATCTTCCCCCAGTCCTTTCACTTTTGTTTATTTTTGTGGGTTATGTTGTGGGGTTTTCTCCCCATTTACTTTAAGAGGACTTAAGATGTTTCTGTTGCTGGAAATTTACAGACCAAATTATGGGAGGGCTTGAGTAGGTTATTTTTGTAGCTTTTAAATAACTATCAAAAGGCTTATTTTCCCTTAAACTGGGAAGAAAAGGAAAAGAAAAAAAAAATCCTACATAGTATAAGCAGGACCAGGGCTGTTTTAGTAATGAGGTTGAACAACAAAACATATATAGTACCACTGAAATTTTCTGTGGCCTGAGTAAAAACTTGGGTTTCCACAATGCAAACAGTGGAGTCTTTATTCAGGAGCCTGATTATGTTAGAAGGAGGGGGAGGGAAAAAAAAAAAGACTGCATCAGATGCTCTCTGTGTGTTGTCAATTTGTTGCAAAGCTGGCAGCATTAACCTCTTCTTTCATTGCCATAATAAAAAAGGAGGAAGACGGAAATAGTGTTCAGATGGAAGTGTGGGTTCAACATGGGTTTTTTTAAAGCTATGAAAAGACTTAATCTTCTTTCTCCCCCTCTTCTTTTGTACTTCTGATGATGACATGGTACTGATACAGCCTTCTGGCCGTTAGCAGAATTTCAAGTGCTGAGAATGTGTGCAAACAAATATGTACACGCAGATGTTCAAAAGGATACTTGCTTATGCTGCACAAGCCAAGCAGGACAGATAGCTCATTTCTTTTGCTGGAGTAAAGATGGATCACTTTGGCAGGTTCATGAGTCATTTTACAGAATTATAGTAAGCAGTTGTGACAAGAAGCTGTTGATAGTTTTGCATGTTGTATGTTGCTAATTTAGGTTCTAGAAAAAGAGAAGCTCTGTGTTCATTTTCTATCTACATTTTGATACCATATTCCTTCTTCCTCATAGGACAGATCTATGCATTAACTTCTAGTCCACACAATACTTCTCAAAATAATTCCTACTTTAATAGACTTTGTTTCAAAACACTTAATTCAGAAAGCTTACAGTTCTGCTGGACACTTAAACCTTGCCTTTCAATTCACCTGTGAAAGTATCAATGCAATTTTTCTTTCTGCTGCTTGGTGATCTCTCCTGACTTCTGTCCACCTAGCTTGTTGCTTTATTCCAAGTTGCATTTTTTACAGGTATTCATCACTAATGGTTGGATGAGCGATGTAGTGATCGTGGTTGCAGTTACAGACCGGGAGGCCCGATCTCCTGCTCACGGAATCAGCCTTTTTCTGGTGGAAAATGGAACAAAAGGTTTCATCAAAGGACGCAAGCTGAACAAAATAGGCCTGAAAGCTCAAGTGAGTTTGTACAATCCCTAACACATCCTAGACTTGGAGGAAGTCTAAAACTACTTTAATGGAACTGTGGTGCTATTCTAGTTCTTAGTCTTAGTCAGAACACGTGAAGTATGTATGCTGAGTTTGCCAAGGGAGGTCTGAAGCATGTGATGTGCAGGGAGAGGCTGAGGAAGTGGATTTGTTTGCTCTGAAGAAGCCTGGAGGAATGGGATCTTGTTGACGTCTTCAGCTACCTAACAGTCAGCTGTAGCTATAGTGGAGCCAAATCCTTCTTGGAGGAGCACAGTGAAAGGGAGAGTGGCAAAGGATACAAGTTACATTAGGGAAAATTCTAAATAGGTGTTAAGAAGAAAAATTCACCGTAAAAGTGATCAGATACTGGGACAGGGGCCCAAAGAAGTCGTGGAGCTTCCATCTTTGGAGCTTTGGAAAGCGTAACTGGACAAGGCCCTCCGCTGCTTGTTTTGCTGGAGCTACTTTGAGTAGGAGATAAACTAGACAATGTCTGAAGGACCCTTCCAACCTAAGTGTGTGTGTTAACTGTGATAACAAGTTAAAATGTACAGTAGCCAGAAATGATGAGGTAAACAAATGGAATGAAGAGATGAGAATGTCAAACTATAAACTGTTGCATTTAAAACCCTCTTAGGACACAGCAGAGCTGTTTTTTGAAGATGTGCGGTTGCCAGCCAGTGCCTTGCTTGGAAAAGAGAATAAAGGCTTCTATTACCTCATGGCAGAGCTCCCTCAGGTAAGAGAAACGTGTTTGCAGTCTGTAGGAAGAATACAGAGACAATTTGTGTCATGGCAAGAATCTGCCTTGGTCTTAAGATTATGTGTTTTGGGGAGCCATCTTGGGCTCAGAATTGGGATGTCTGTAGGCAATGTTGTGTTGAAACTGCTGCTTTTTAGTTGGAGTACACTGTTCCTAGTGCTAAAAGTGCAATTCTTTAGGCATTGGTAAAAATGTTGATATCGCAGCAGCTCAAAGTTGGGTCTCTTAATCAACAACCCAGCTGTTGAAGAGAACCTGAGGGTATTTAAAAGAAGATAGGACTGTTTTCTTGTGTACTTCTAGCATGGAACCACTTTGGTTAGTAAATTTAATATGGCTTGGAGGTCTGTGATGCATTTGGCATTCTCTTTAAAGAAGCAAGCAAGCACTGCAATTCTAGCTTTTTTACCAGCAGAAGTATATTAAAGATATAAGGAACTGTTTATTTGTCCACGTAGCAAAGTAAAGAAATTATTTAGTTGCCAAAATAACCTTGCTAGTGGAAATAACAGTTTACAACTTAGTTTACAGAGTTTTGGAATTATTTGGGAGGACAAAGAGGCAATGTGGTTCCTCAAAACATGACTGTGCTTTGTCAAAACTATGACTTTGTATTTGCCTCATCTGGTAGGGATCACGTTTGTTTTAATTTTATACTGTGACTAAATACGAAACCTGATGAAAGGAAATCTTTTACTGCTTTAAAGAAATAGATGCACTTGTGAACAGCTTCAACATGATGCATCAGATGATTTCAACAGTGCTAGAAGTAATTGTTCTGTACTTAGTTTGTGTTTTTAAAGATGTTACAAGGAAGGAAAAAACAGCCAAGCCTTTTTTGTAGATTTTGTTTTTTCTAGAGATGTCAATTGAAATTGTCAAATACAGCTGTTTAAACCAAGCAGTGAAAGCCAATAATTGAAACAGAATTTGGTGTGAATTTTTCAGTCAGTACGAGTCATGTGGTTGATTGTAGCTATTTTTTGAGTCATGGTGGTGATAGAACATTACCCTGGAAAGGACTTAGAAGTGAGCTTCAGGCAGCAAGGCATTTGTCTCACTCATTAATTTCAGTAATGCAGTGTGTCTGATTTGGGACTTAGTGTGATTTCTGCCTCCCCACCCTTAATGAACAATACTGAACATCTGTGTCCCAATTGTGCATCTGATACAGAGAAATGTAGGACTAATTCAACTGGATTCCATAATTTGTGTTTCAAAAGGAAAGACTGCTAATTGCTGATATGGCTCTTGCTGGTTGTGAATTCATGTTTGAAGAAACAAGGAATTATGTGAAGCAGAGAAAAGCTTTTGGGAAGACAATTGCACACTTGCAGGTGAGTTTGAATGGGGAGACTTTGTATACAGATTCCAGTGTGCGTTTGCTTTATATCTGTGTATGCAAAATAGTGAGCAAATGAAAATCACTGGGCTATTTTCAAAGGACTATTTGCACAGGTTGCACTGTTGCACTGTGGCTGTTGCATGCCTCCATGCCCATCGTTAGTGTCTGAAGAACAAAAATAATTTAAAAATTCCACACCACAAAGGCCTTAGTGTATATATTTTACAGTTCAGAGGTAACTCCCAGCAGTGCTGCTTTTGGAAGTGAGATATGCAGGCAGAAACTATACTGGCTTTTTGCTGCTGCTGACAAAAATATTAGCTTGCATTTTGCTGTCAGAGGTCCTCATCACAGAGTCTATTACATCTGCATGTATTTCTGTATCTGCCTGGAATCCTACAGACTGCTTGGTGCATGTGCAGGTACTGCATTTCTCTGCACACAATGCATTGCAGAAAATTGAACTTTGATGCTGGTGGGGGCTCCCAGGCAGTGACCTTGCTGTCTGAATGCCTGCAGGGGTGTTTGTATTCAGCTTTATGGGTATTGTAATGAGATTCCTCAGCTAGCAGCTAGCTGGGTATTTAAGTGACTGCACATAAAACTGTTGGGTCATTCTCTGTGAGCGTACCTCACTCCTGACAGTGGTAGTTAATTGTGTTTTGAGACGTTTATGCCTATGCTCTTTAGTTGAGTCATAAACCAGATGTTGCTTTCCGCAGTATTGTGATACAGTTTTCCTGAAAACCACATTTAACTGTTAGGACTGAAGCAGACAAAGCTCCTGCATGTTTGGTTTATAGATGGAGATGACTCATGTGGGTTAGAGGATGTTGTCTGCCTCTTTTTCACTTTTTTAATATAAATTTGAAATAATTTTTAAAAATACCCATTTCAAAGTTTTGAGACTTCCTTTGCAAAATCAGTTCTTTAGTTGTGAATAGTAGCAGAATTGGGCCCTTTAGAGGCTGGAATGTTAGGTATCTTCCAGGAAATTAGAATCTTCATCTGTTTTTAAAATTAACATTCAGCAATCCATAATTCTAGATGGAATTTAGTATGTGCAGTGTGCAGCTTTAACACAAAATAAGTGGTTTACCTTTTTTTAATATAGGTAAGGGATGCTTCCTAACTGTGGTTCACTGTGCAGAGACCTCCAAAATAATCTCCTTTTTTAGGCTAGCCCATTGCCAACCACCAGGTGGCCAATAAACTTCATAAAGTATATTATTTTTGCCAAAATAAGCCATTCTTGCCTACCTTTTCAGTTTCATTGTTGTTGCTGATGGCTAGAATGTGCATATAATCAAAAATCCTTCCTAATTAGAGCTCTGCCTTGCCCAATTCATTTAGTCAAGCCACAGTACAATGTGTCAAATAAATCTTTTCTTGTAATAGTAGACCAAGTCCATTATATTTATTGTCAAGGGAAGTAAGAAGACTTTTTTAATACATGTTTTTATAACTGTGAGATTAGAAAAAAAAATCTGTTAGAAAAAAAAACCAGAATTATAAGAAGATGGTTGAATGGTTGCCTGGTCTGGTTTTATATAACCTTAGCAATGAATTTAACCCCTTCTATTGAGAAACTTTTCCAATGTGACAGAACTCGGTGTTGAAAACCTTTCCGATAGGTAGTCTAAAATTTCCTTTGTTTTTGCTTGTGTCTCTTTGCATATGACACAAACTCTGAAGAACTGAATGTGTAGAAAAAGGGTTCAGTAGATGGTGAAATGTTATTAATTGCGGAAATCGGTGGCTGTACAGACTGAAAGGATGTTCCCCCACAAGAGGGAGCTGAGAGTGACAGAACACCCAGTGCCTCCTACTCTGCCATGTGTAGGAATGTTTTAAGTTGGTCTTGAGAAGGAAAGGGCAGTAATTTTCTCTAATAAGATTTGTAAAGACATAATTGTATGGAAAGTAAGCTGCCTTCTGGTGTACAGTGATGAAGTTATTTGAAATGGTGGTTTTTAACAGAAATCCTTCTAGAAAATGTTCCATTTTCTGCTTCAAATATCACTTAAAACCTACTAATTCTGCTCTTTCTTTCCTCTGCCTCACCCATCCACTTCCAAATTAAGACAGTACAACACAAGTTGGCAGAAATGAAAACGCAGATTTGCGTGGGCCGAGCTTTTATGGACAACTGTTTGCAGCTGCATGCAGATAAACGTCTGGACTCCTCCACAGCTTCTATGGCAAAGTATTGGTATGTGGTTAAAAGTAATTTGGAAGTGTTACTTGCATGATCTTGACAGGAGTCTAATGATAAAAATGCTGAACTGTTCAGATCTAATGAAAAGATAAAATTACTGTCTGATTAATAATAACATTGTCAGCTTCTAGTAGAGACCACTAGCTTTAACTTTAATCACGTAGTCAACAAAAATCTTAGTTACATTAAAAACTAGTGTTAGTTAAACAGATCAACTTCAAAATAATAGCATGCTTTTAAAATAGGCTTCCATTAATAACAAGATCAGGACTCAACTTAAGGTTCGAGTAAAAGTGAGTATTTCATTGGTGTTTAGACAAAGCTTTGCATTTTACTGTAGCTAATTGTTGTTAGATATGGGTTTTGTTTGTTTATTTTTAATGGGGGGATGTTTGTTGGCTTTATTTAAAGCATAGGTTTCTTTCAGGCTCATATGACACTTTTTAGATACTGTTACTTAGCAACAGTTGTTTGGCCCACCCGGTTTTTGAAGCTCTCTGATTTTGGGAAGAAATAGTTGGCTACAACTGTTGCTGTAACTGAGACAGTGCTTTCCTTTATTGGCCAGAACTCCTCCTCCCTCTCCCTGTCCTTGGTAGTGTTATCTGTTAACTTGGGTTTAACTAGAGCAAGCTGGATGGGTAGAGGCATCTAAGATAGTGGCATATGAATTTGTACAGTTTTATTTTGCTTACAGAGAAAGGAGAGAAAAGCACATCAGACATGAACAAACAATTTCACGGAAGATGCATAGGTTTACAGATTCCAGGCTTCTAAGAATAAGGATTGAGGAAATGAGCAGAGAGTACTAAGGGAGTCCAGAAAGAATATTTACAAGGAAAGAAAGGATTTTGATTGGGTTCTATTCCTGGCACTGATTACCTAGAAGTACCAGCTACATAAGCAGAGGCATTCACTTTTGAGGAGGAGGAAGAAACATGCCAGCTCAGATACGCAGACTTACTTCCTCAACAAATTTCCCAAAGAGGCATTTGAAACTCCCCCACCTTCCCAACTGTTTAGTGCCACAATTTGTTATGTGTTTCCTCTTTACCTAGCGGAGTCCCTGTGACTCCCTTCCATAAAACTATCTTAAATGGTATAGAAAATACTTGAATGTAAATTATGTTATTCCCTAATGTTTCAGGAGACTGTCTCCAGTACGGTCAATGACTTGAGTTAGAGCTTTGAAGGATTTTAAAACATAGTTTGTGCATCTCTTTTCTAATATCTTGTGAAAGGGCTTTAGGTTTTATTTGGTGGTGACAGGTTGTATGATATACCTAAACTAATTTGAAAATACATTTAGGAAAGACAGTTGCAGTAACTCACTGCTGCAGGCTTAAAGTTAGTATAATTAAACTGTAAGGATTTAACTGGATGAGAGGATGGTTTGGAGAAAAGGACTCTTACATTCTTACGTTAGAAGCAATGCCACTCTGAAAGTTGTATGCTTAGAAAGCGTTTGGGGGTGTGTGTGTTATGTCTTTTAACCTTAGCTTGAACTCCCAATGCAGTTAAATCCATATTTTGCAGTTAAATACATATTTTGCCTTTAAATCCATATTTTGTGGTGAGCAATCCTCTTCAAGAATTGCAGTGTTTTTTTTAGAATTGAAACCCAGAAAATATGAGGAAAATAAATTATCCTTAGGTGATGGTTATACTCGGAGCATTCCAGTGTGCTGTGAGTTGGGGGGGCAGGAGGGAAGCCAGTGATGCTGTTAATTTTTGATGAAGCTGAGGGATTTGGTAAGAAAAGAGACTATCACCTGCTTTACAAAATAAATCTCTTAGCCTGTAAGAAAGATAAATAATCTTGTCTATTTTGAAAGCTTTCCTGCTCTGAAAGCTCTGCCATAAGGAGAATGTATCTTTAATACATTAAATTGAAGAGGAAGAAAAAAGTTCCTCAGAATATAAAGTATTTTAATGGCCAGCATTCAAAATCAGTTATATAGAGTAAAATGTTTGGTTATAATTTTGGCTCGCTAACTTGCCTGTATCTATAGTCATGTTTCACAGCATAACGTTCTTCTGAAAACAAATTTCTCTCTGACCACTTAAGGTGTTCTGATCTGCAAAACAGCATAGCTACACAGTGTGTGCAACTGCATGGAGGATGGGGGTACATGTGGGAGTATCCAATTGCAAAGTAAGTGTAACACTTCAGGCTTGAGTGATGAAAGATTACCAGCAAAGTAAAATGAGGCACTTCCTTTAGGTCTAATTGTCAGTTGTTTAGTGTTGGTACTGATTTACTGTTCCTTTTCTTATCATGTTTATTGAAAGGCAATCTACTGTACAGATGTCTGCAGGAAGGCTTTGTTTTGATTCTCCAAATAATTCATAAGCTGTTGAGCAATTATTACGTGTTTTTTCACAAAATAGAAGTTGCTTTTCTAGCAGAAAACATTAATTGGGAAAAACAGAAGAAATGTAAAAATGAAAATGAGGAGCTAGTTTGTATGTCTTATCTGAAATTAATGCTGACATATGAATGAAAACATGTTGGTAAATCTAAATCTTGTGTAATACCACAAAATAAGAAGCTGCTTCATCAAGAACTTGACTGGCTATGTTCAGCTTTTACACCTTCTTAAATGAAAAATCTAGATTTATATGTAGAAAGAGGAATTTGCCATTCCCAATTCTTTGGCTATTTTATGAGTTTAGGGACATTTATGGAGTTCTTTTATATAACTCCTGGTGTACTATCTGTGAAGATGTGTTTTCCTTTTGTGTACATACCACTTGCCACACTAAGTAGAGTTTTGGGTGCTGTTTCTATTTAAAAAAAAAAAAAAAGAAAAGAAAAAGAAAGGGTAATCTGATAATAGAAGTAGCAAAACAAGGACTGCTGTGCAGTTGTCTAAAAAAATTAGTTGAAGTTATCTGCTTAACTGAGTAGATTTAAATTTTTTTTATTTTATTCTGAATACATCAAGCGTATGAAATGTTGCTTCAAAATAACTTTTTCCTGCATGTTTTTAGTGAGTGTAATTTGTGAGTGTTCTGCACCCTATCTTACTAAATAGGAAGGTCAGCAAGCCCTGTTCATGGTGTCCTCGAACCATTGCTTATCTGTGTGTGCAGTAGTTGTCCGTATAGGGTTTTATTATCCTCATGGTTCAGCAACATGTGTGTTTCCAGAGAATGCCACATAGCTCCTGGGCTGCTCTCTGTATAATGAAGCAGAATTAAGATGGAAAAGCACGCTGTCATCGTCCTGTGTGCTGTCACCAGCTGTGCATGTACTGGGGCCGGTTCCAGCATGAGGATGGAAGTGGTTTGGCTGCATGCAGCTTTTCGGCTGCTGGCCCAAATGGAGCTAGAGAGCTGGTTTCAGTAGAAGGCTGTAGCCAGCTGACATGAAGCCAGTCGGCACTTACTTTTCCTCCCAAAGTATTTGAGTCCCACCTCAAAGAAAGAACTGACAGCACCATTAACAGTCCTCTCGACAGGATCAGACAGGCCAGGGCATTAGAGCACGTTACTGCGATAACTATTGGTTCAGCTCTGCAGGAGTTTCTTTTCGCAATGACAAGGCACCTGAGTCTTGTGGTTCATGCAGGAGTGCTGTTCTGTAAGATGAGCATGGTGTTGTGAATGGGGGCTTTGGTGTCTGGAGTTGAGTTAATGCACAGTTGACATGAGGAAGAGAGGGAACAAGAATTGGGGGGGACGGGGGAAGCGGTGGGAGTCTGCTCTCATAAATCTTACTTCATTTTTGTTTAACTAGGGGGGATAGTGGAGGCTTTACAAAGTAAACAAAAAAACATGGAAGAGATACTGACCAGATGCCTAGTTTGGCACAGTACCTTGGAAAGGTGAAATATTTTAGGTAGTTGAAACCTCTTTGAAAGCGTGAAGCTCTTAAAAAATGGGAATAGATAGCATACTTTGAGAAGAGGGATCTTCAAAGATCAGGCTTGATCTTTTTCTTTTGATTGTCCATTCTGAGGAATTGTTTTTAATCTTTCCTTGTTTTTATGTTTTTGTTGGGTTTTTTTTTCCCCTCAGAGCTTTCGTGGATGCCCGTGTTCAGCCAATCTATGGAGGTACCAATGAAATAATGAAAGAACTTATTGCTAGAGACATTGTCAGTGACAAGTAGGGCAGATGCTTACTACTTTGGAGTCCTTCAGAGTCCTTTTATGTTAACATATGGCATAAAATCAGACATCAGAATGTAAGTAAAATAATTGTGGTGTATCAAATTTTTTCAGGGAAGTGACACTTTTAAAAAAAAGTGTTGATAACAACAGTGTGCTCATATGCAGGATATCTAATATTTGATGAACTTTCAAGTTAAATATCTTTGGACAACAGAGGGTAGGTAATTCTCTGGGTTCCAGAAGTTCTGGTAGTGAAAGGCAGTTTTGTGTGTGGAACATTTATAGTTTGATATTTCAGGCTTGATACTGTTACATTGAATCCAACCCTCGCTTTTCAGAATCAAACCTTTTCCAGAGAAGCCACGTTCCTTACCAATAAACAGAAGTTAAAGGTTAATGTAACTTTGAATTTATGTTTCCCCTTGAAAAGTATCATTCTGCAAAGCGGAACTTGAAACTTTTGCTACTGTTACTATGCACCTGCTTACTGCACCGCATCCACCTGCTGTAGGACCGGGGAATGCACCACTGACCTCTATGTTTACATGTAACCCAGAATGCCTTATTTTAATTACTTTGTTCAATTAAATATAATAAAGCATTTCTATGCAATCTCACGGTTGTCTGCACTACTCAAAGCCCGAGGGAGAAGCAGGATGGTTCCTCTGGGCCCATATTCACATCAGGGCTTGGAGGAGGAGTTCTGTGGGAAGGAACACGGTGCTGGTGAATATTTTGAGGTATTTCCAAGTTATTACCCCCAGTAAAAATGCTAGTAACGATTTTTTATTATTATTATTTGAGCACACCGGGGGTTCTGTCAGCCCGGGCATCGTTCCCCCTCACCGCGCCGAGCGGGAGAGGAGGAGGCGGCGCTCTGCGCGCCACCGTCCCCCTCGCGCCGCGCCCCGCGGAGGCGCGCGCGCGCGGCAGGGGGGCCATCCCCGCGTCAGGCGCCCAGCCAATGGCGGGCGGTCGCCCCCGCGCAGAGCCCCGCCCGCGGGCGCGGCGGATTGGCCGCGCTCCTCCCCTGAGCGGCGCGGCCCCCTCCCCCTGCGCGGGGAGGCCCCGCCCCGCCCGCCGAGCTGCGCTTTAGCTGGGCGCGGACTCTTCAACCGCGGCACTGGGAGCCGCGCCGGGCGCCGCGCGGGCTGGAGGTGGCAGCGCCGCTGTGGAGAAGCCGGCGGGCGGAGGCAAGCGCGGGGCTACGCGGGGCGGCCGGGGGCGGGTGGCGAGGCAGCCGCTGCGCGCCAGCGGGGAGCGGTGCGGTGAGGGCGAGGGTAAGGGGCGGCGGGGGGGGGGGGAACCGGGGCCGGGCGGCGGTTGGTTCCCGCGGCGGGAGCGGCTGTGGCGCCGCCAGCGCTGGCGCGCATGCGTGAGGAGGAGACTGGGGTGGGGGCGGGGCGGGGGGGGCGAACGGCCTGGGCGCGGGGCGGGGCGCGGGGGCGGGGCGCGGCGCGGCGGACGGTAGCTCCCTCCGCCGGCACCCAGCGGGGCTCCCCGGGGGGGTCCCGCCTGCCCCCCGCTTCACCGTGCGAGCGTCGCTGCCCGCCCGACCGGCCGACCCTGGCTTCTGGCCGCGGTGCCGCCGGCCCGAGGTGCCGGCTGCTGTGCAGCGCCGGCGGGCTGCGGGCACGCAATGTTGTACCGCCTGGCCCTATTTTTAATGTTTGAGCCAGTGGGTGGGAAGCTTTAGCCTGCCTTTTCATGTGCGATTTTTTTTTTTTTTTAATTCCTGAGTTAAAATTTCCTTCTGATCTAAAGATTGCCACAGATTCCTTTGCCTTCGAGTGACCCTGACCGAGCTGGCTTCCCAGACCACTCACTCATGAAACTGAATACTTTAGATAAAGTAGATAGCAAAGCTCTGGACAGCGGCTCAAATCCAGGTGCGACCCTCAGCCTTCCTTGAGGTTTCCTGTGTGGTCTTGAGCTGGTCTTTTAATCCACTTTGTGTATCAGCTCTGCGGTTGCAAAATGCTGAAGCGTTTCCCAAAATAAAGTGTAGCAGTGACTGAGGTACTTGATACTCATCAACAATGGGAAACAAAGTAACCGGTTAAAAATTAAAATAAAATACAGATGACTACAGTCTGCTCTTTGTCAAAGGCTAGATATTTCCCCCTTTTTGTGCTTAATTTAATAAAAATAAGGTATTAAAAATTAAATTGGATAAAGCATGGTTATAATGCTAGTAGCTCTACCAACTCAGAGGGCTAGTCTGTGTGCCTTAGGATTGTCCTTCCTTATTGGTCCACATTGTGAAATCCTGTAAATGTTTTGGGGAGTTTAAATTCCAGTCATCTTAATTAGTGTCTGAGAGCTGAATGGGTCTTGTTTAAGACCAATTTTTATGGCCCTCTCTTCAAAGACTGAAATTCAAAAGGGTAACTGAAATGTAGATATGGACTTTACAACGGAACTAAAGGTATTACAGATACTTATATTAGAGACATATGTACAACCTACTTAACAGAGGCACCTGTCATATACTACAAAATGTGTTTGTTTAGCACATGTTAAAAACTACTTGAGATGTTATGTTACTAATATATGGTATTATAGACTGAACAGGAATTAGTTGATGGTATGGTAATAAACTTGGAAATAATATATGATTCTCTGTTCAGAAGCATTTATGAACAGGGAGAAAAACAACTCTGTTCAGAGATTTTAATGAGTCATGGATTTTATCATAAATGAATACTAATGAGCTCCACTTGAAGTATGTGCTTTTTGATGGTTTTTTACGATTAAAACTGTTTGGGTGGTCTGTATTAAATTGAGTTCTCTTACTGTTCAAAGAGAGATACTTTTTAGGTGTGCACATGTTTTGTTGGGTTGTGGGGGTTTTTTTCCAAAGAGGAGGAATTTGTGCTTATATTTTCTGGGGAGTGCAAAACACTGGAGTTTGCAGTTTCATCTATACAGTACTGCCTGCAGTGAATGCTGCTGAAAGCTGAGACTCCCCATGTAATCCTGTTTGGGTTTTGTGGGTTTTTTTCCAATCTATTAATAGAACAAAATACTAAAATGCTTAAATACACGTCATGAGTAACTGGGCTGCTTTTGAACTGAAAACAAAAGCTGCCTACTGAGATGGTTTTTTTTTTTTTCTTAAAGGCTAGTCCCAGGTGTGTTAAATGTGGACTTTTTTCCTTTTGCTTTCATACTCCTAACCAGGACATACCCAGTGGGACCAATATCTCTTTTGCAGTCATTGCTGCAAGCTATTCTGTGAGAAAATGCAGATTATGCTACTGAGCTGTTCTCTCTATTCTTAGAAATTATTATGATCATGTAAGTTTTGTGAAAAATTGGGAGAGGTAGGTAAAGTATACCCAAGTGGATGCCTCCCACCAGGCAAGGCTTGGAGAAGCTGGCCAAAGTCAGCGCCTGCATGCTCAGCTCGGCGGTGGCTCTCAGTCCTGGCAGCACAGCTAAGGCAGTGCCACAGTAGTGCTTGTCTGCCAGAGCACTGCTTTATTTTTGTCCAGCGATTATCAGGAAGGCTGTCCAAGAGGAGCTAGGGATTACGGGGCAAACAACACAAAGCTGTAGGGAACCAGGTTTTGTCAGTTGTGTTGTAGGCAGATCAGGCTTGCTCATGTAGCTGCCATCTCATCTGCAGGTTTCCTCTAAGAGGCCTTAAAGCAACTCTTGGCAGTTTGAAATACAGTATTTTTGAACATTCTAGCTAAGCTTGATTTTGGGTGTTTCACCAGATGCTGTCTGCTGCCAGTTACTTTGCTTTGCTTTTGAAATGCCTTCTAGACAAGGAATAAACATTGGAAGTGCACTTATCTGAAACACTGATAATCTATGAATAAACTGGAAACAGCTGTATTAATTTGAAATGTTATTTGTAGGCCCCTGGATCTGAAATAGTAAATGTAAAAAGCTCCTCCTGATCTCCAGGAATCTCATTATTAGCAGGAAAGCTTCAGGTGTTTGGGATGAGGAAACACAACTCAATTTACAAGGAAAGAAGGCTGGTACAGAGGAGCCTTACAAACCCTCATGCAAATGTAGTTTTATTGTCATTGAAAACGAAAAGATCACAAACAGAAATCCACTAAAAGACAAAACAATCCTACCCGCCTTCCCCCCAGCAAAAATCCCCCAGAACATTGTCTGCAGTGTTGTGTAACAAAAGTGATAGTGTTATGCAAGGGGGGAAGAGTCAAAAAGTGAAAAGGACTATAAACAAAAGCTGGGAAGGGAATGCCACCCTGTGTGCAGGCAGGTTTGTGGTTGGGTTTTGTTGTGTTTATTTTAATAGGGTGCTGCTAGTTACCAACATGAAGACACTAGTTTCAGGATTTAGGCAAATTCCGTTGAGGTAAGTCTGGTAGAGAAGGGTGTAATGTGGAAGTGTTGGGTAAGGACTAAGAAAGTAAACAGAGGTAGCAGGGGGGAGGGGAGAGGAGGGCTAGAGGAGCAGGGGTCCTTGGGGAATTAGGGACCTGTAGTGGCCAGAGAAGGGAGTGGGGTGCGGGGTGCAGGAGCGCTTGAGCTATGGTAAACTGCAATTCCCAGCTATATCCCCCTGGGTAATTAAGGCATTAGGGGAGGATAAGCGTAAAGTCACTTTAAACATCAGTTGCTGCACTGTGCGTGTCTGGTACTTGTTTCTTCCCTTCCCTGGTACTTATTTTACGTCAGCTTTTCTTTTTACGATACTTCTTAGTCTTTCAAGCAGAGTACATATTCAGCAGATGAAAAGCAAAATCTTTGCCAGTTTAGTAGCATTTCAGCTGTTCTGGTTTTGAAACCTCAAGTAGTACACAATGGAAAAAATCCTTGAAATGGTTTACCTATGACAAAAAAGCTTTTCCCAGAATAAAAATACAGAGTGTTCCTAAATACCATGTTGCAGTACTTATCTTCTCTCCCTCTGCACTTCCCACCCCCAGCTTTTCCCCCCAGCAAATTATAGGTTTGGCTCTGGAAGTTCACTTCCAATAAAGGTGGAGTGAAATTATTTTTTCTGCTTTCTACCAAAATGAAATTAAATGTGTCAAAATGAAAATTGTACAATTCTTGTGGAGCCAAGTACTTGTACAAAAAAAAAAAAGTTTTTGCAGCTGATACTTTGTTTTTGCTCATATACCAATGACTCTGTGTGGTGGTGGGTGGGGGTGAACTTGCAGAAATGCCAAGAACTGGAGACTGGGACAGTACCAGCCTTTATAAAGTCTTTTTGATGCCACTGAAGTGAGAGCAACACACCTGAAGTGTCTCACATGACTATCTTCAGGGCAGACACATTGTGTGAAGTTTGCAGGTTGCTGAGTAAGGAGTTAATTGAGCAATTTTTCTTCAAAAGCATTTTATTTATTTTTTTAGCTATATTGTAATTTAAGCATCTTTTGACAGGAGCTCCTAATTGGTGGTTTGTTGGTGCTCTTTAGTTTAATGTTTGTGGTTCAGTCAGAGGGTACTTTGATTTCTTCACCTCTTTCCCTTATGGGGGGGGGGGGGGGGGGGAAGTCCCCCAAACTCAAAAAAATCCCTTAAAATAATTTGCTAATTGCAGTAATTGCAATTTAGGAAATTTGAAACTGTACCAGAAGGGTATGTAGTATTTGAGGGACTATGATCAAGTTAAAACACAGCACATTGAAAGTTTTGTGCTGCTAGTTTTTTGAATAGCCTTCATCTTCATATAGGTATGAGATCCACATCTCCAAACTTCTTGTTTGCTTGAGCAGCAGCTCTGCTATGTGTGAATGTTTCCTGCCTTTCAGGAGTAGCAATCTATGACTGTTAAACCACTTGGGCTAGGTAAGGTAGATGGTGAAATTGGAATAGTTATAAACTCATGGCTCAGTGTATGTAGATATCAGGCTGACAGTGTTTTTCTGAGAGAGCTCCTTGGAGTTCCCAGGGACAGATCTAACATGGGGATTCCCCTGAGTCCGTAGAAACCTCCCAGAGAAAGTGTGGGCTTCAATTCTCTCCCCCTTATATTTTAGCCATTCTAAATCACTTTGAGTTACTATAGTTATTTGCCATACGTTGGGGAGGGGGGTGGGGGCAGGGGCATGGGCATAGGTGTCTGAATCCATACTCCTTTGAATTTAAAAATTCTTGTTACTGCTAGGTCTTAAAAGAGTGGAAAGACACAACTCCACAAGTCAGCCAGATGCCGAGAGCATTGCCGAATCACCAGAGCCTTTGTGATTTGGAGCTCCAGATCTTGTCAGTGCCTTTCTCTCTCTGATGCTAGTAACAGGGCTCTTACTGAACAGCTGTCCACCGGGGAGGATTTTGTGCTGAACTCCTCTATAGTTTGAAGTTACTGGCTCATTGATAAAAGTTAAAATCCTGAGGATTTTAATAGCATCATTTAGAATTAGCATCAGGACCACCAAGCCTGGTCCCTGTGGTGCTGGGTAGATAATGTACAGAGATGAAAACCTTATGGTTGAAGTATATGTGAAGCAATGAAAGGTGAATAAAGCATATGGAGACTGTCTAGGCAGTACTGGAGCATGTGGCTCTTTGTTTTTCTTTGTGTTTTTAGGGTTAAGGAGAAAGTATCCAGACTGGTACTTCTCAGCTCCTTAGGTTTCCACACCTCCCTTTGAATGTTTCCACCTTCGGTGTGAAACCTGTAGTTATAAACAAGCTAAGGCTTCAGACAGGGAGTTTTCTTTTCTTAAGACCCATACATGGCAGTCTCAGAATCATTGACCCCTTATGGGATCTGCGCATTGAAAATTGCTGAGCTAGGCAGTTGCTGTGGAGATCAAAGAAACTGAAGACTTTAAAAGGACGGCAGTGGAAACACTGCTCAACTAGTACACCAGTTAAATAGAGAATTTACTGTGGAATTACTGTGCTGCACTCACTTTTGTTAGTACTCTCTTACTGCTTCTGGTTTTGTCTCTAGCTTCTTAACGAAGAACTGACAGTAGCTTATCTTTCAGGCTTCTCCAGGCTGTGTTCAATTAGATCTTTCATAGGGTCTATTTAACCATCTCCTAAACAAAGCTGCAAGTACAGCATTAAGGCAGTGATTCCTGCTCTGTAGGCTGTGGAATAGATACAGCATGACATAGCAGTATAGCTGCTGACAAGAAGTGGTAAAGGCTGACACTGGTCTTTTGATCCCACAGTTTGGGAACCCTTCCTCTAAGCTGTGGCAAGCCACAGGCAAAAGGGTTTGTAAAGGAAGAGTGTTTGACTTTACTGAAATTGTTATCAAAGAATATTGTCTGTGCATTATGCAGGCAGTGCCTGATGAATAAAACTGGATATAAAGGCATGGGAATGATTTTTTTTTTTTTTTTTTAGGTAACATTTAGAACTTACAGCTCTCTGGTTTTAAGGCATTAGTCTTGATGATTGGTTTCTAAAGTGTGTTTGTGAGAATATATAGTAAATTAATTCATCAAATGCTTCCTTTTATGTAGATTTACATTAAATACATTTCTCCCAATAGTGCCTCTCAGTTTATTTCAGAGTGTTTCATCATGTGGTAGGTGTTCAGCTTTGCTGAACTTGTAATAGGTAGCTGCTGCATAGCTCCCATTTCTGTGATACTGTTGGTGCTGACTCATTTAAGTATTAAAAAACCCCAAACTGGAATGAAAACTAAACACAACTCAAAAAGTAACTTATCTTCAGAGCAGATTAAAGTAAAACCCAGCCAGAGTTCTGGGGTGGGAATTTGTGCATGTGCATCTCTGTGTGTGCATGTACTTACACATACACTCGCACACACATTTTAAAATCCATCCTTCTGGTCACATGGCTTATGGTCATGTTTTCCAGTTTGGGCAAGGTTAGATGACAGTCTTGAACTTTGTGAGTCTTATTTCTCAGACTGATAGGATCAGGAATGCAATGAGGTATGAACACTCGCTCCCCTGAGAGGTAAAGGCTTTCATTGCACATGAAACAATCTCTGAATGAAATAAAGAAAAAACAGAAAGAGTATTCATTCTTGTTTGACTTGGTAGGGACCATAGTCTATCCATGTTCTTTAGACAATGTCATTTTTTTATGGGATCTTTGAATAATGTCAAAAGAATGAAATATCTGACAGAGTTGTTGTATTTGTACTGTGTCATGAAAATGAGAAATTTACGTGGCCCGTGTTATTTTCAGGTTTGCTGTAAACTACCTACCGTAGTTATAATGACACCAGCCCTCAGAGAGGCAGCAACAAAAGGTCATGGTATCCACTTGTCACCTTCTTTGTCCTCTAGAGCTATGGAGTCTGATACAGCTTTGTGCATGGAAAATTCCAGAGCAGTGGAAGAGAAGATAAAAGAGGACTCCATCGCACAGATTACTTGCTCAGTCCTGGGGTTCCCCACTGCTGAGCCCAACCTCAGGAATGATATCTTCAGTGTGCAGAATTATGGTTCTCCACCATCCTCCAAGCACTATCAGTCTGTCTTGTTAATGAGTACAAATTCTGCGTTTAGCAACAAAACCGGTAAGCAAATGAAAGCGGGAGAGCCCAGTTGCTCCAAGATGAGAAAGTCATTACATAATGGTGCTGACACATCATTTGGTCAGATTAGTCATTCAGAACCTGAGGAACAGGTCAAAGGGGAAACATTTTCAGAGACCACATCTCCGAATTTGGCAGAAATGCAGAGACTTTTGGATTCAAGTGTAACTGAATCCAGTAGTGCAGAAGAAATGCAGCTTTTAAATGGTAAATGGTACAAGAAGAATGGTTTTTTGGGTAGGGCTTTGGAAGTCTGCGCTGAAACAATAAAAGGGGATTTATTACACCAAATTCTTCATGGGCCTTCAGAAGGGATTTTGAGCTGCACCCCAGAGGAGGTGTGTGCTCGCTTACTCCAGTGTGTCACTAAGCAACAAATGGAAATCAGTCGCGCCAAAAGAACTCAGAAACGTTTACAAATGCTCCTGGCAAAGCATGTTATCAAACACTGTGATCAGCAGCTGAAATGCTTCGTGAAACATCAGCTACAAAGAATGAAGGTTTTCCGTGAGCCAACCAGATTTTTGAGCGGTAGCTCCCTCAGGTGCACTGAAGGTTGGCATGAAAACAGCACGACTACTTTGGAGAGTAGTTTGAGTACGGACATACAGAACGGAGTTAGCATTGCACCAGGTGAAGTCCGGGGGTTTGCACTTTCTACTGGAGGGCTGCTGTCTCGTGTGGAGAAGGATCTGGACTCTGATGCAACATGTAGCAGCTCAGATGAAGATGGTGAGGAACAGACTGTAAGAACAACAGTGGAAGCGTAAGTGTTAAATTCCTGCTAGACTCATGTGCTTCATGCTTATAAATCAAGATGGAAGGGTCTAGACCTGCAGATTCCTTCTTGTGTGAGTAACCTCACTCAATGGATAGTCCTACTGAAATGAGCAGGACTACCTGTGTGAACTAGGTTTGGCAGGGGCCAGAGAGAAAGTAAGCACTTCTCCTAATTACAGCATTTAAGGAATGGTTACTAGACTGTAGAGAGCTAGATTTTGTACTGCACTCTATCAGTTTGCATTACATTAGTACTGCTAATTATTCAATACTCAGTTGGTGCTGTAAATCAAATAGTGTTAGCAGTGCTGTTAATGATATTTTTGGATGGTATGAAAATAATTTTAATTTTATTCTGGAGTTATTAAGAATTAGTCGATGTTAGGATCTTGAAGTCCACTGTGATGTGATCAATAGTAAAAATGAACACCTGATGCAAGTGTCAAGCCATCCAATATTTGGGGATTATATACTGAAAAAGTTTCATTCTTTGAATTATAATTTTAAAAATGTTAATTTACTTACTGCAGTTATTTTGCTACTCTGAGTGAAGCTAACAGTGGTGTTTTTATTGTTGCTGGTATCTTTTTCAAGAACCAGAGGGAAATTAATAACATTAATATTGTCTTGCATTGGCCCAGCTCCTGTCAGCATAACCTATTGTAGGTTTGAAAATCTCTGATGGTACAGCCTCTTTTGCTTTTCTTCCCCCCCCCCCCCCTTACCTTGCTACATTATTAACGCAATCTCTCTGGTCAAGACATTTTAGCAAGCAGTGAAAGGACAGCTGCTTTCACCTTCCTACAGCTGGAAAGAATGGAGTATGTCTTAAGGACTGTTAGGAAGTGACAGTCAGGACAGTGACACATGGAACAGAGCTTCACACAAATGCAGGAGCTGGGTAGGAGCTTCATAGCACCTGTATTTCTAGCACTTTAAGTCAGGACTGGTTTTGTGTTTCCTGATCTCTTATACTTTCTGCCGTTAGGGAGTGTCCAGAAAGACTTAAGAGTGACACTGGTGTTTGAGGAAAAATAAACACTTAACATATTTCTTAGTCTGTTTCTTGAAAAGCATAATGTTCAGAAGAAATCAAGGAAGCTCCATCTTAATTGGAAGAGAGCTGTGACCTGTTACATGTTACAGCTTCAGTTGGGGAAGCTTCAGTATAGCGTGGTTGTATCAAATCGCTGCTGTGTTCCGTTAAAGTCTGTAGGCCTGGAAATCAGAGAAGAGAAAAAGTGCAAAGTAAGAACTAGTTTTAATTTTATTTTACATTTTGTCAGAATGGTAAATACTGTACCAAAGTCCAACCAAAGTGTGATGACTTGCCAGCTAAGTTAGTATCACCTTAAATATTTGAGTTTGCAAAAGAATTATTCTCCCTTTGAAATATTTTGATGAAAAAACAGCATTTTTGCCTCTTCCCAGCGTAGGAGAATCCACATTCCTCTCCTAGATGATAATAGCTCTGCCTCTGGGATTCTTATCTTGTGATTACATGAACTGAAAAAGAAAAACTGATGAGAAACTCTTGATTCTTGAAGGGTAGTGGATAATGTAAAACTTGGACCGAGCTTCTCTGTGAAGTTTTTCTTTTTCTTTCTTGCCAGGGACATTCAAGTTTCCAACTGCCTGTCAGTCTTCTACCTTTACTTCTTCCTGTGGCTTTTGAATTCCTGAAGTTATCTTTCCACTTAAGGCCTACTCGGGTTGTTCTATTGCACTGACAAAAAATCCACGGAGGATTATTAAATACAAAGGCACCACCTTTGGTGCAGGAAATCCCCAAGCTGCTGTTGCTGGCAGCTGAGGGTGTATTCTGGAGAAGCACTGCTCCCTCCATGCCTGCCTGCCCTGTTGTAAGACTGTTATCTTGGCCACTGCGAAGAGGCAGGAGACTGGGTAGATCATCTATAGTCTGACTCAGTGCAACCCTTTATTTGTGGGTTGGTTTTTTCCCTCCCTTTTTTATGTTCTTACTGCTGAACAGCAGTCGGGCAGCAACGGTGACAAGGTTAGCGATGTACATTAGCTAAGGCCTTGCAGCATTGGCACTGTGAGGATCACTGCTGTTTGAACTGTGCTGCTGGGCCAGCAAGCTCAGAGTTAAAGTACTACCTAGTTTAAGTAGAAGACTCTTGTCTGTTTGTAAAGGCTGAAGCAATAGCTTGAATTAACATTGCAATGAGGACTGGCTGTCTCTTAGTTGAATTTGTCATTATCTTCAGCTTGGAATGGTTTTCTTCATTTCTCCAACTACCCTAAGATTTGTCTTTATGGGTAAAAAGGCTGCACTTTTTCTTCTGGGTGACAAAGGTAAATTGATTATCACCAGCGCAGCTGCTGAGATTTGCAGTTTTCTGAGGTTTACCACTTTAAGGCTTTTTGGATTGCCTTTCACCTCGACAAAAGAAACAAAGTTAACATCCATTTCTATTTCTGCTAAGTGGATTTACATTCTTTGAAATGCCTTTCTGTCCTCAGGAATTGACTCTTAGTGCTTTCCAGAAATCATGTGATCATGTGGGTGAGAGAACACTCGTTTCCTCTCCTGTGGCTTATTTTTCATAGTGAAGACTTCTACTGACCTGGAAAGACTCTTCTTGTGTGATATTCTTAATGCTTAAACTGTAGATGTTATCAGGTTCTGTTATGCACTGATGAATGGGAAAAATGGTTTTGTTTTGCCTATATCACAGTATACTGATTGCATTTAACTTGAGGGTATAATCATGTTGGTGGCTGGTCATTGTCGTGACTGCAGTGCTTTTTATCCTTTTTTGGGGGGGAGGAGGTGTCAATCCAATGTGCATGGGGGGGCAAGAACCTGCAGTTACCATGTTTACCTGAGAACAGTCTGTTTCCCATCAGGAGGGAGAAGTTGATTCCGGCTCCAGTTCTTCACGGTAGGAAAAAACCTGGAGCTATTTTTAGCATTATGAACCCGTTCATTCTCATTATCCTGAAAAGAGTTTTACTCAATGAGTGTTGACATAAGCTTTTCTGAGCTGTATCTCAATGCTTTGTGTCTCAGGTAAGATTGTCTTTATCCATCTATTTCAATACCATTGTTGTTTAGTTGCAAATGGCTGTTACAAGATATTTAGACCATTGTTCATCCTTTGTGCTTTACATAGGTGCTGTCCTCAAGACAGGAAAGATCCTTCATTTGTTGGTGAATTCAGTTCTTCTAGTTGACAATTCACAGTACTTATGTCTAGAAACTCTAGTTTCTAGAATAATTGGAAAGCCTCATTCCATTTCAAGAGCTTAATCGAAACACATTTGGTCCTTTGAGTATTTACTAAAAAGAAATAAAAAAAACCCCAGTTGGTTCTTCTCAGGAATTTTGTCATTTTGCTGCTAGTGTCAGCTCATGAATGTCCTTTAACCTGCCACTTTTCATGGAGGATTTCTTAGGCAAAGCACCAGATTTCCATCAGTAATTTGTAGTGTATTCTAGTACCATTCCAGCTTTGGGTGCAGGAAGTTCCCAAGATGCTCATAGGGGATACGGTAGTACTCCCCTTTGGTTTCTCAAAGGCAGAAGTTAGGTGCTGTTCGCTAGCTCCCTTTTAGGCATTAGCAACCAAAGTGGATGGAGGGCCCAAGGAGGGCATCACAAAGCTGATCATAAGTAATTCCTTCAGGAATTCACAACTAACATCAACCACTTGAAATGCAACATGGACAACATTTCACCAGCTGAATTTACTTGGAACTTGTTGATCTTTGTGTTTCATGAAGATGGAAGATTATTCATAGAAACAGTCACAGATTTCAAATAAGGTGAATTGGGGGAGGATGTGAGCTGAAAGTTTTCAGCAACACAGCTCTACTCTGGGAGCTATGTATTACATCCTTCCAGGCCAACTTCACATTGTTATTTGTGTATTTTGTGCGTATTCCTGATGTGTTTAGGAAGTTCTCGTTGTTTACAGTGTACTACAGAAGTCCAATGCTGGGGTGGTTATTTGAGAACCTTTAAAGTTGCAGGGTGTAGAGTTCTTCTTCTACACGCACTATGTGTATGATCTTCTAGAATCAAAAGATAGATCATCTCTGGGGTTTGTCAGACACAGCTGCTTGCTCTATCAAATAGTAATACATGTACCTAATTGATCAGGGAGAAAACCTGCTTACAATAGATTTTTCTGCAAAGTAAGTAGCTCTGTCTACTCATGAGAAGTCCTGTGCCCTGTTTCTCTAGTCCTCCTTCTCCCATCTGAATACAGTCCTTTTGCATCATTTGGTGGGATTTTTCCCTTCAGAGATATTTTCATGCTTTTCCTCTGATTTTTTGGAAGACATGTTTTACTGATTATCCTCCAGCAACCTCAGGCCTGATGAAGAAGCGCTATTATATCTTTCCATGCTCACAGAGTTTATTGTGCCTGGAAACATTTACAATGTGCAGAGATAGTACCCCCCATTCCCCCCTTCTTTTTCCCTTAGACTGCTAGTTGGAAAGGGAGAAGATGGGAAATCTGCTTTTAGTACAAATACTTGGTTGGGAGGGGAGCAGTAAGGCGGAGAGAATACAGGAAGGAAGAAAATATTATGACTAGTATCTCCAGTTCTAATCTGTTTGTTCTAGATTATTTTCCATTTTTCCTAGCATTTTTTCTCATGGCTAATTGAGCAACATCAATGCAGTTCTGCAGGCCTCACTATAGAAGGCACTGCTCAGGGGCTGGGGTTTATTGCTACTCTTTGAGCCACATTATAAGGGGAAGCTGTTTGGTTTTGCAAGGTCAGATCCTAATTTTCCACTCTGAGCTGTAATTTTGCTTCATACCTGATCTGAGAAGTCAGTTCTGTTTTTGGGAAGAGGAGGAAGAAACTCTGCCAGGACTAAATACTGCTCTCCGTTTTTCTTAAGCACAAAACCCCAATTGTTTCCAGTTTTTAAGACTTTTTTAGTTTACAGGTCTGGGAAATGTCTTATTTGCATAGAAAATTAATGTGAGGGCTTTTGAATAAGTATAAATTCACAGGTGCTAATAATGCTGATTTTGGAATGGTTTATACATTGCTTTTTCATTAATTCCGTTCTCTTAATTCTTGGCTCCCATCACTAGGATGTGGGAGGAGAATTGTTACCAGGGAATGAAGGAAAAGATAGCTTTATATTACCTTCTACTTTTTACTCTAGGGATACATGTATTATATCAGAATATGTTCAACCTCACTTGGTTGGATTTCCATAAGATGGATTTACAACTTCTTTAGGGTCCCACATGCATTTACTGGTTTTCTTTAGAGATCTCATGTACAGTAATAATAACTTGCTTTTGAGCAAGACTTCCTTCTCACAATACCAGAGTAATGTTCTTGTGAGTGAGGATTCTGATTTCTAACCTGTAATTACATTAATATTTTTGCAGCTGCTGAAAGCAGACTGAAAGGTTTTAATGAAAGGCAGAAGGTTTAACAAGTTGTAACCTGCAAGGGAATCTCAGAGCCAGGAATGTCAAAGCTTTTGAGCTAGATAGGTGTTGGATGCATATTAAATAAAAAACTTGGCATTACTTTTCTGAATGGCAATTTAATACACAGTGAACATAGTATAGTAGAATAGAAAATAATATCAGACACACGCGTGTACATGGAAACCTCGCATGCTTAATTAAATGGTAGACAAGAGTTTAGTGCTTAGTGTCAACTGCTGATTAATCAGTGCTTTATGGCTAGCTTTTTTTCTTTTGCTGTGAAATGTGTTTGCTTTAATTAAAATATTTGTTTACAAACAATAGTGAACTGTCTTTTAACACCTTGTAAAGTGAGGGCAGCATTATTTCATTTTATAGATAACTCTGATTTCATGAGAACCTACTTCAAAGGGATACATCCAGTGCCTTTGAAAATCAGCATACGTGGGCCCCTGATACAGGAAATCATTTAAATGCTTTCCTTTTCACATGAAATAAAGAAGTGTGCGTAAAGATTTCCCAAAATAGGAATGCTCTCCTGTAACAGGGTTTCATTCATACAGCTAAATATGGGTTAGGAATGTAACTTTAGATGTTGGATTTAAAATATATTGACCTGTGCTCTTTTTTACTGAAACTGAAATAAGTGTAAATTATTTTATTTTCATCAAAAGATTTTACCTAGCTGTTGTGGGTGCAAAAAAGTTTTCTGTTGGGAAATTTAAATCAATTTAAATTTCAGTTAGCAAAATTTTAATTACTGATTCTGGTATTGAAAAAAAATAAACCTGAACATCCATGTTTGAATATATGAGCATTATAACACACACCCCTCCCTCCCTGCCCAAGGGGGTAGACTGGGAAGCAGTGAAACTCCACCCCAAGCTCCTACAAAATGCCCAAACCAAGAAGGCTGCAACTGTTCAAACCTACGTTCATTATAGTCTCCACTCCCTGTTCCTGCAGACCAGACTGTAGGGTTTTAACCTTGTCACAAACTCCATCCCTGCCCTGCAAAGCAGACAGCCAAGTACTAGTTGGTTCCTCCTCTGCTAATCGAAGCGTGCTTACAGCAACTGCAGGGGACCCAAAGGACTCTGTGATGTACCGGTGTGTTCCCAGGGCAGATGCCAGGTCACTGCTGGGGCAGCGCTGCGAGGGGCTCACCCCGACCAGGGCTTTCACACTCGGCACGGCCCCTCTGCAGCTTCCTTTGGGTCCCGCAGGTCGGGTGGGTCCAGGCTTCAGGGCTTGGAGTAGGACCTGTCCCAGCTCTGCTCAGCTGCCCTCCCACCCAGAGGAGTGCTTTGGGGTTCTTCCAGCTCTCCTGTTAGCCCATTCCCCACAGCACCCCCCCGACAGTGGTGGGCCTGTTGTTCACACCACCTGACATCAAGGCACATTCCCCTTCAGTGAGGTGAGGGACAGCAGGAGGTGAAGGTTAGTGTGTGATGGTGCTTTTGCTGCTGTTGCTCCCCGTTTCTCACCCAATTGCTCTGCTGTGGGCTTCCCCCACCAGTCACAGCCACTTCTGAGTCTCCTCTCAGTCCTGCCTGGGCAGTTTTCCCCTGTTCTGCAGGGCTGCAGCCCCTCCACTACCAAAAACCAGCTGATGATTTCCAGTGTGTCTTGGCATGCAGGTTCTGAATCAACTGTTAGTTGTCTATCCAAAAAGTCTCAAAAAAGAATATGCTTTGTATTCATTTTGACATTGAAATCTGATACTGTATATAGCTAAGAAAGAAATTAGTTATAAGCTGGAATTAATTATGTGAATTTCACCTATTCCTTTTGAGAACAGATGTATAAATTTGGGGACCAGCTTCAGTGGCTGGACAGCATTGATATGCTACTTGTATGCTGTAATAACGTTCCATTTGCACATGTCTTTAAAGGAATATATTGTAAGCTCTATCGTATTTTATGTTGCGCGTGAGATCCAGACATAGCACTACTTTCTTGATTTCTTTTTCAAGGCCAGTTGTGTAATAGTTACAGAGATTTCTAGGCCTGTGTTCCCGGTGTTTTGTTGTTAGTCTATTGATGTTGTGCCATTTCAAAGGCAAGAAAAGAATCTTGTTTCCAGGCAGCCCTGGTGTTCCTGAAGTTTCTTTCTTTGCATGTTAGAACTACCTGCTTCTTTGCTCCATATTGGTCTGATTTACAGCATGCTGAGGTTTAGTGGAGGAAATTGGGGATGCTGGGGGAGCCAATGGAATCTTAAAAATTTATTTTTAACAAAAGGCATTAGCAGATTTGCATTTTGCAATGTATTTTTTTATTTTATTAAAAGAGAAACTGGTGCTGCTTGTTCATCTTTTGCAGGTTTTTACTTCTTGGGCAGTTAATATTCTAACTGACCCCACCTTCACTGACCAATCTGGCCTTTTATCATTAACAGCTCTAAAGAATTATGTAAACAGAATTGAAGATGACAAGCACCTACCAGCCATTGGAAAAGTTCAGCACTGTAACAAACAACACTGTTTTAAGAAGCTGAACTTTTAGTTTCTTTTGCTAAGCCCTAAATTGAGTTACCAATGCAGTGCAAGTATAACAGTTCAGTTTCTGATGTAAAACCTGTAGTAATAGCGTGATTCTTTGCAGAAACCCTGTAGCAGGCAAGTATTGGCTGTAGCATCTCTTCAGTTTGGAAGATGTGATTTCTCAGATGAGAGAGCATACAAAATGCTTATGAAGTTTCGCCTTTGCTATCCAAGCGCAAAGACTTTTCCTTTTTATATTGTCAGATTTCTTCTACAGCCTTTTTTTCCTGAATATTGCTTTCCTCTTCTCCCCTTCCCACCGTCCCTTCTAAACTTACTTGTGGAAGATGTAAAAATCTTACTCTGTTGCAACTTGATTTTTTTCCTCCACTCTAGTTCTGTACTACGAATTTTCTCTTCAAGGGAAAATCACAGGTAATGGTTGATAATTTCTGGTATTACTGCATAAATACTTCAGGCCTGATGGTTTAGCAGAAATATTCAGCTGGATGAAGTTTTTTGGTTTGAGAAGATAGATTGTATATTATGTGTTAGTATCAACATATGTTATTGGATGCAATTCTGAAAGTTATTAAATGGTAACAGCATGTCAGCGATGGTGGGACCAGGCGTGGGTGCCAGAAATTGTTGTGATAAGCAGTTGCCGATGTCTGTAGATGATAGGGAGAACTGTAACCCATCTGTTCTGAAGCTGTGTAGTGTTTCAGAGGAAAATCTCTGCCAGGTAAAAAATTTCTGTTAAACACCAAAGAAGATAACAACCCTGGAGGCTCCAGAAGAATGACCTGATTGCAGATCTTTGCAGAGATTGCAGTATAATTTTGAGTACCAGAGAACTTCCTTAATTGACTGCTTTTTTAATTTATTTATTTTTTTCCAGGGCATAGCTTGACTTGGTGCTGGTTGTCACAAAACAGCAGCATATTGCTCTCTGCAGTCAGACTGCAGCAAGCACTCCTGGATTATCTGAGCAACGACTGATAGCGAACTGTCAGAGTAAATAGTGTTTTGTTGTGTAGTATTGATCAGATATGATACCAGAGGATGATATTCGTTGCAGTTTGTTTTAATCTTGTTTGCACTCTCGAATGCATAGGAGAGACTGAGTTCATAAAACAGCACTCAGTTTTTTTAATCATGTGGTTATTATGGGTTTAACCGTTAACTGGTCCAGGGGAATTAATACTTCAACAGCAACTGAAGTTAGTTCATTCTTAAAACAAACATTAAGTAGGTGTGCTGGAAGAATTAGTCCTTGAGAAAGCATTTACGGGTCATTTCATAGTTGGACATGTTTGTTCAGCCATTACAAGTGTTGGAAGTTTTTGTTGGAGTGGGCATTTTTATCTTGTGAGTAAAATCTAGATAAGATTGTCTAAAATACATGCACTACATATCTGGATTCACCTAATTTAAATTTTTCATATGATGCCATCTCCTAGTTTTCATAGGTAATCTCTTATTTACTGTCAGTGTTTGCAGAGAGAAGAAAAAATGGACACATTAAATTTTACCAGCGTGTTGACAGAAGGTATCAGAAGCCCTGTGCTCACCTTAATGGCTTGCAAGAAAATGCTTGTATTCAGGCCAGCTGCTTTGTGAGCATTGCCATGTGTAGTCACAGGAAAACTGACTGTAGTGTAAAATTAGGGGCAGCTCAGGAAATTCACAGGCTTGCAGCTCTGGTCGTGGGAGAGCCCCACACCATACTAATATGCTGTTGAGCATTTGTGATAGAGTTGCCATGTGGTGAATATTAACTGGTTTGTATTTTTCTACAGCTGAGTGAGCGTCCCAAGAGAATTGGGAGCTCTGTGATTTTTTTTTCCCCAGTGTGTTAAGTCTTATGAAATTCATTGTGAGTCATATGCTGTCTGGGTAGGATTTAAACATCTGAAGGACTTTCTGATTTTTTGCTTTTCAGTTGAGTCCTTCATCAAATGATAAACTTCTGCCACTGTTTTCAGTGACTCCCACCAAGGAATGTAATTAGCTCTTTATCCTGAGTGTAATCAGTCTATAGTTGTATGAGTTGCTTCTTGCTCCCAAATACTTCACTGTCACATGGTTGGCAACAGGCCTTTGATGGCCCAGGAGTTTCCAGTGAGAGGAGGAGATGAACCAGCAGGGATGGTAGAGGTCAGGATCATGGAGGTGGTCACTTCTGAGCTAACTCTTCTGGAAACTGAATGACAGAACAACGTGGATTAAACTGAAGGGGGACACGGCCTGGCAGAAAGATCGAAATACACTGTGTTAGGAAACTGAGCAGAAAATGTAATCAGAAATGAGGGAATAACTGCCATTCTTACGTTTAATGCAGAATTTTGGAATTGGAGAAATTTTTTCCACCCTCACTATGTGGGTGCCTTGTTCTCTGGGTTGTTTCAAGTTTGAGGATGGTGTAACTAGAAAACGCTGGTATTCTTCAAAAGCAACCTTTTGGAAGGAGGCTTGTGTTTTGGGTTGGCAAACCTGCATTTTGGAGTTTTGATGTGGGTCTGTTGCAAGCATGCTCCTTTCCTGTTCAGTAGGAAGCATCCTGTCATTGTCCTGCAGAAATGTCGTGGTAGGGTTATATTACTTGTTCTCACTGTGAGTTACGAGGCTGGAAGGCCTTGATTTCCTTTTAATTTTCAGGTTATAAGATACTTGTGGAGAATCTTGCCTTGGGCACAGGACTGCATGCTATAAAACACTCTTTCCTATGCTCACAATCCCTATTTGAATCCTGGATACTTAACAGAAGTATCAATCCCAGGTTCTGTATTTTTTGTGCATTTTAAACACTACTGTGTTTCTGCTTCATTATTTATCAAATAATGATCAGGCTTCTTGTTTTGTTTGCTTATAAAAGTAAGATATCCCTAAAAGATTTAAATTCCACCCCTTTTCCTCTCCCGTAAACAACAAACAAAAAAACCCAACCAGACACAAAACCCAAACAACAGTGTGTGTATGTAGCACAGCAAATTTATCTTGGTTAGCATTAAGGTTGCCTGGTTTTGAGGACAGACTGATCTTAGGTATTGGACAACATAAATCCTACCCACAACGTAATGGAGGCACTGGAAATGCTTCTCATAGTCCTCTTGCATTCTGTGATGCTGCTTTAGTTACATAAAAGCATGGTCTGTTCTCAATTCTTTTTTCTCTTTTGGGGAAGTTGAGAGGGC